>NC_137454.1:127260950-127730068 GCF_964235325.1 Thermobia domestica | reverse complement strand
TCTGCTACTGCAAAAATCCTTCGAAAGCATGATCGCCAATATACACAAAACCGAGCATAATTTTGTTTTTTTGCTTATATTTTTACTATTTTATTATTATTTTCTTTCTTTTTCTTTATTTTATTTATTTATTTTTTTTTAAAATATTTTCTTAGATGGATTGCTCACTTTTTATTAATGTAAACTGCGTTTATTACAGTCATTTTCAAATAATATAAAATAGATCGCTTCTCAAACAGTGGCCTAGTACAAATTATTTGTGTTTACTGTTCTTTGTCAATGTTGTACTTAAGGTTTCAAGCGCACAGGAAATCCTGGAATAGAATTTCTGTTCAGGAAATACATTGAGCTTTCGAGAAAATTGTGTAGTCTGTGATCATGTGGACTATTCTTTGAGATTCTTCATTTCTGGACTAGTTGGTAAGTACTCTGCAAACATTGTATTCATCAAATGTTAGTATTTCAGTTACATGTATTAACTGATAATTGTTGTTGTGAAAGTGACATTTAGCAGTACAAAATCAAAGAAAAATCCGGAAATTTCACGTATAAATGCGAGAAACAACTGAAGCAAAAGGAAATGGATAAATTTTGCTCGATTAGTGAGCGTATTTGTGTTTCCTGGTTGATTTGCAATACTTTTCTTTGGATAAAGTTTCTTACAGACCTCAACACATCTTTTTCAAAGAAAATATTTTATGTATCGAAAGACATTTGAGAAGTGAACCAGAAAATACAAATATGTTCACTGAGCGCCAAAACGGATATGCACTCTTAATCAACAAAACTCAACTGTCCTTATCTAACGTACAATAAAGCCTCCCCCCTTCCCCAATGGTCTATTCCTATAATTAAATACCACATTCTAACTTCATTTGACAGACGACTGTTCATTTATATATGAAAATTCTTGAGTACCAACTTGTACCCAGAAAAGTATCCTAGGTATTTTAATCAGTACCTGTATCTGTTTCTAAGTACATTGGCCAGCTAGTACCTAATATCTGTACCTAGGTAGAATTTTGGTCAGTACTTTGTACCTGTACCTAGGTACAAAAAATGAGTACCTAACCCAACACTATATATATATATATAGGCTCGGATCCAAGGGGAGCTATACCCCCCTCCCCCATGACGCTCAGGTATACACTGGATAAAATGGGTTTCAATCCTGCTTTACACTGGATAAAGCTGCAAACTATGGTTTAGCCCCTCCCTTGATCGTATCCTGGATCAGCCACTGTGTATATATATATATATATATATATATATATATATATATCGTTCACCTCTGGTGCTTGGGGTCCCGGGTTCGATTCCAGCCTCCGCCAAGTGAACTTTGTGGTGGACAAACACCGTGTGCGTGGGTTTCCTCGGGGTTCTCCCGTTTCCTCCCACTTTCTTCATTCCACCATATAACGATGTAAAATAATATTATCAATCTGTACCTGTTTTATGTAATGATCAGAGGCGCAATAATTGAGCAGAAATATGCATTTTGAAAAAGAAAAGGTTTTGTCGATAGATTTTGTTAATATGGTTGTTATGTAAAGAATAGTGGATGTCAAGAAGAAATATATTTGAGAAATGTGTGTGATGTATTGGTTTACAGCAGTCATCTTTGGAAATAAAAAGAAACGTAAGCTGTTAATAGCCATATAAAAGGTCTTGCTGTTCATAATATTATTAGTTAATTAAAATATAAATAATAATAATAGTTCTCGTTACATATGGTGCAACGAATCCCGGGACCCTGTGAAGGTCTTGAAGATTAGTAAAGACAGGGTTCGGACTTATGAACTTAAATTATACTTATTTGCGTAGCGGAAGAAAAATTGAGCGCAAGAACAATATGGCCAATGTACAGCGGGGGGCACTTCTAAATGGTACACCTTAGCCGTAAATCTCCATATGGCTGTACCATTTAGAAGTGTCCACCGCTGTACATAATAATGGTAGGTCAACGGCTGATAATACAGAAGAAGCCGTATCGCAAATGTTAGATGCTAAACAAATCTTGGATATGTTTATGCAATTGAAGCAACAACTTACAACGACATTCGAAGAAATTAAACTCAATACGAGTCAACAAATTACAACGAAATTCGATGAAATGAAATTAAATATAAGACAACAAATACAGCTGATGTCCCAAGAAATCACTCCACAAATGACTCAGCAAATTGGTTCTGAGTTGGACTTAAGGAATGAACAGTTCAATGCAAAAGTTGAATGTACTGGTCAACGTAAGCAAAAATTGGAAGAGTCTGATGATAAGGATTTTAAAAAGGCGAAAGTTGTGTTACGTGTAGAAGATAGAATGAAACAGGCTACAATACCTTTCTGGGATGTTCCTTATGAAGAACAGTTGAAGAAAAAGACTGAAGAAACAAAACCTTCGCTCACGCGACGGACGGATTTGATGCTGAGAAGGAATCTGGATTTGGCAGGTTGGGCAGAAGAAAGAAAAGAGAAGAATGAAGGACTTGCTTGTGAACTTGTTGAAATTAAACCACCAACTGTTGTTGATGGTTACCGTAACAAGTGTGAATTTAGTGTGGGCATAAACCCTGAGATGCAAGAGCAAACTGTGGGTTTTCGACTGGCTAGCTTCAAAGAAGGCTCAATGAAGATTGGACCGGCAGACTTTCTGAGACATTTACCTGACAGAATGAAAAAGGTAGTAAAGGTCTTCCAACAATACATCCGAGAGTCAGATAAGCCGCCATTTGTTCCAGAGACTCATGAAGGTTACTGGAGACAATTGACTGTCCGAATATCGACTACTGGCGATTTGATACTGTTGGCAGTTATGCATCCACAAACCCTGAATGAGGAGGAAATAGGGAAGATTAAGGATGATTTGAAAGATTACTTCCAAAACAGAGAAGGAAACAGCTTGAATATAACATCGTTCTATTTCCAGATCTTCACTGAAAAGGAAGAAGGTGAGAAACCCTCATCACTGCAGCTGTTGTTCGGAAAAGAATACGTGGAAGAAACTATATGTGACATGAATTTCCGAGTATCTCCAGATTCTTATTTTCAAGTGAATACTTCGGGAGCCGAGCAGCTTTATACTTCGATCGCGGAAATGGTTGAGGTTGATGAAGAAACTTCCTTGATAGATGTGTGTTGTACCACTAGAGGAATTGGACTTACTCTTGCTAAGAAATGTGCTCAAATTCTTGGCATAGAAATGTCGAACCATGAAATTGAAGATGCAAGAGCCAATGCTGTAAAGAACGACATCACAAACAGCGAATATTTTGTTGGACGGGCTGAAGATATTTTGCTCACCGTAGTGGAGAATGTAGCTGAAAAGAAGACACTTGTTATTGTAGATCCACCTAGAGCTGGGCTTCATCAGAAGTTGATTACTGAACTTACTCACTGTCAGCTGATTATCTTATTCGAAAGAGTAGATCCTGAAACACTACCAAAGGCAAAGAACCCCATTCCATTGTCCATTAAGAAGCAGGCCAGAAGGAGCATGTTTCGTGATGTTGGGTAACAATTATAAATTAGCCAATATCGGAAGAAACTTATCTTCATAAGAAGAAAGGAGTAATTAAAAGTATAAGTATGATTTAATTCTTTTATGTGATGTTCGGTATTAATTAGAAATAATTTATTTGTTTCTTCAATAACTCATCTCTAATTAATTCATTATGAAATGATTGTTATGTATATATTGACTTAAATATTTTGTTGTTGTTGTTGTTGTCAATTTATGTTCCAAAAGGAGGGCCGATTATGCTTAGTTGAAGTTCATGACATTAATCTTAAATATTTGTTTCAATTTTATATTAATTGCAGATCATAATTCGCTATCATACAATCTGTACCTGTTTTATGTATTGTGATTGCTAAGATCTTTGCATATTATATTGCCTTCTGATTTTGTTAACATCTAATAGGACGATAGTCGTTATTTATAAATAATGTTGCTAGAACATGGATGACTATGTTTAATATAGATAAAAATGTCACATTATTTAATACGGGAAGGAATATGTAAGTAGTACCCTTGCAAAAACCATTAGATAGTTTTCATTCTTTTTGAATAGTCCCATTGACGATATATTTTTTATTTTGAATCGACGTTATTAATATATAGATATATGATGATATAATTAATACTACATATAAAAGAATATAATATTGTAATATGAATATATAAGGATAAGAGAAGAAAAATAATTGTATTAATGCAATTTTTAAATTCATACGAGGGCTATTCAAAATATCAATATTTGGAAACTTTTTTTTTTATCCAGGGTTCTTTCCTTCACAGTATTACTGTTACGTAATTCCCGTTCGAGCGACAAATTATATAACGATGTAAAATAATATTATCAATCTGTACCTGTTTTATGTAATGATCAGAGGCGCAATAATTGAGCAGAAATATGCATTTTGAAAAAGAAAAGGTTTTGTCGATAGATTTTGTTAATATGGTTGTTATGTAAAGAATAGTGGATGTCAAGAAGAAATATATTTGAGAAATGTGTGTGATGTATTGGTTTACAGCAGTCATCTTTTGGAAATAAAAAGAAACGTAAGCTGTTAATAGCCATATAAAAGGTCTTGCTGTTCATAATATTATTAGTTAATTAAAATATAAATAATAATAATAGTTCTCGTTACAACCATTTCATTCATTACTCATCATCACCGTCTCCTTTAGCCTAACCGGCATAACCGTGGGACGTAAAGCTCAAATATTTCATTTCATACATAATGAAAGATCTTTAATCATAAGCTTTAAAACGATATCCTAATCAATTCCTAGATCCTTCGGTGACCAAAAAACTGAATATACAAAATAGCAATATTCTATTCATTATAAAGCTAAAACTTCTTAGGTACTGAAGATTTTTATTTACAAGACCAAGTTCTAGTACTAATCTCTTACAAATACTTGTACATAAAACAAATCAAAATAAAACTTAAGCTTACCGATACAGTTCAAGTAAGTGTCTGGCTTCATATAATGTTGCATTCGAACAGGTAACTGTTCTTGGGTCCGTCACCCAAAAGAAATATCTGAATCTTCCGATAAAATTTGACTGATCCCACAAGGGCTTGTCCAGATCAACACGACCTTCTGGTATAGAGGCACTTGTCATCTTTCTGATACTTCCTATAATGTTAAAACACAGTATATGTTACATTATTATTAAACATGATATTGAGCTAAGTTTTAATAGAATAACAGAGAATCAAATATAATGCATTTAAAACTCAAGAAAGCTCAATTCAATACTGATTGAACATTCATTTCAGCAGTGAACCTGAATATCTTGCACAATCACTTGTATTATAATTTATAATGTTTTACTGAATATAGTAGACTTTCATCAATACTAACGTGCGCAGGACATTGGGAATGTGGGTGACAGACCTAAAGTACCACCATATGGAATGTCGTCCTCCTCCCCCCCCTTTCCCCTAAGAAAAGATAGCGTCATTACACCCGACGCTGCGTCGACGACGCACGGCACGCATGCAGGCGGGAAATAATTTACACGTAATCTCTTCTCAGTTTGTAATAATTCTACATAAAAAAAAGTTTGTCTAATGGGGGTGCCAAGGCACCCACGTTGTGCACGCCTATGTTCATCAACTAGACACGTACCAGGCAACCAAGCAACTGCTGATCGGTCCATTAGGATATCAAATGAATAACTCAAATATGTAAAGTCTTACTTTGTATCACGAAGCTGATCGATTCTTTGGGATACCAAATGAATAACTCAAATATGTATAGTCTTACCTTGTATCATGAAGCTGATCGATTGATCGATTCTTTAGGATACTAAATGAATAACTCAAATATGTATAGTCTTACTTTGTATCACGAAGCTGATCGATTGGTCGATTCTTTAGGATAGTAAATGAATAACTCAAATATGTAAAGTCTTACTTTGCATCACGAAGCTGATCGATTCTTTAGGATACCAAATGAATGGGGACGCGGCAGAAGTCCTAAAAGGTACAAGACCTAAACGGTATTAGACCTAAAATGCACAAGTCCTAAAAATTATTTCGCAGCACAAGTCCTAAAAATCATATCGCGGCACAAGTCCTAAACGGCAGAAGTCCTAAAAATCATTTCGCGGCACAAGTCCTAAACGGCAGACGTCCTAAACTGCAGAAGTCCTAAAAATCTCTTGTGGCGCTACCATCGCGTCCGTAAGAAGAATACTGTCAATCTGTTAGTCAAAGTTTTAGATATACTGTTTCATATTACAGAACCTTAGTTCTTACAAGTTATTTGTATAAATACATATTCTATCGTTTTGAAATAATAAATAAATAAGTAAACGAAGCCTATTGTCCTTTCTTGCTCTTTCCATGATATATATCTATGTTGACAAAATTTTAACTTCTTACCAAATGTGATTGCCAGATCTTTCATAATGTCTGTTTTCTCTATTTCACACCATTGACCGCATATTAGTAACATAATAGTGTGTTTTAGTTATGTACGTCATAAATTTTGCTTTCCTTGTGTTGTTTTGAAATAAATTATTTTTACACATATATTTCTTGCACAGAAGTCTTTCTGTAGCAAATAATTGTCATACTCGTAATTAACTACTCCTTACTCGTTATCATTATTAATAATAATTTTAGTGTTACTAACATAGTTGTTACCGTTGGAATTAAATACGTTCATATTGGTATTGTGGCAACTACTTACTACTGAAATGCTTTATCGAATATTTAAGACTGTAGTTTGTAGCAGGGTGGCCATAGAAGTTAATGGCTTATAGCCCATAGTGCGTCACTGAAATTTTAGAGGATCTTTGAAAAGCAACTTAATTGAAATTAATGAGAAAGATATATTTAAAATAAATTTATTTAATACAAGAACATTACGTTTAATCAATTCCGCAACCATGGTTGAGGAAGGGATGTATTAAAGTACGAACCATTGAAATAGTGCAGAAGCAATAGCTGAGTTTATATATATATATATATATATATATATATATATATATATATATATATATATATATATATATATATATATATAAATGAAAGTATACTAGATTGTAACTAACTAGACTAGAAATGAAAGAATGTAACTATATATATATAAATGAAAGTAACTGTATTTGTAACTTAACAACACTTGAACCACTAGACTGATCTCGACAAAAACTTTCAACATGGATGAGGTTCGGGCCTGAGATGGTTTTATCATTTCACTTTGAAGGTGCAACTTGGAGGAAGGAATAGCGGATATATATATGAAAAATTATCGATCTTAGTGTCGAACCCATAGTTTTCGGGGTTGCTGAGATGAACACTGACATTTCCGATGAAGCTTAAATCGTAATTCAACACTGCAACTTGGGGGAAGGAGAGGAAGATGTATAAAATGATCGAAAATGACCGCTATAAGTGTCGAATCCATAGTTTTTGCGGTTGCTGAGGTGAACAGTTACACTTTCGATGCCGTTTAAATTCAAATTTACTCCCGCAAATTAAGGGAGGTACATAAAAATTATGCAAAATAATTGATATTAGTGTGAATCCATAGTTTTTGGGGTCGCTGAGGTGAACAGTGACACTTTCGATGCCGTTTAAATTCAAATATACTACCGCATATTGAGGGAGGTATATAAAAATGATGAAAAATAATCGATATTAGTGTGAATCCATAGTTTTCGAGGTCGCTGAGGTGAACAGTGACACTTTCGATGCCGTTTAAAAAAATTAAATTTATCCCCGCAAATTGAGGGAGAGGGAGGTATATTAAAATTATGCAAAATAATCGATATTAGTGTGAATCCATAGTTTTCAGGGCTACTGGGATAAACAGTAACATTTCCGATGCAGTTTAAATCCAAATTCAACGCCGAAACTTTAGGGAGGGGGAAGGGGTGATATATAAAAAATGATCGAAAATGACTGATATTAGTGTTGAATCTATAGTATTTGGGGTTGCTGATATGAGCAGTGACGCTTCTAATGCCGCTTAAATTCAATTCAGCGCCGTGACCTGGGGACAGAGGAGAGGGGCATATATATATATATATATATATATATATATATACCGATATTATAGTCGAATACATCGTTTCTGGGGTTGTTTTGATGAACAGTAACACTTCCGATGCCGTTTACATCCAAATTCAGCTCCCATTATTACTCCTAAAGGGAGAGGATGACATGTAATAGTAAGTGAAAATGACTGATACTAGTGTCAAACTCATAGTTTTGGGGTCCCTAAGTTCACTGGTGACAGTTTTGATGCTCCTTATACCGAAAATGAAACTATTCTCCCCGTGTAAAGAACGGGTATTCTGCTAGTCTTTAAGAATAACGAACGGAAGTTTCACATTTTAAATTCTTTAATATAATTGTCGCTGCTCAAATTTACGCACTTATGCGGTGTATGTGTGTATATGTAAAGAAAATCCTCTCTTTTTTGAGTTCTTCGAAAAATATACAAATAATAAAGAGGTATTTTTATCAGAAAACTAAAAAGTAAAATTAAAAGATGTTGCTTTAACTATTTTTCCTGCTAGCGAAATACGTTGTATGTATAGATGCTGCCGACACGTTACAGCAAATAAGATTAGCATCAGGCGAATAAATAGTTTTTAAATTACATTATCCGGGTTTTGCCAATATTTCCGAACAAAAGATTTTTTTTCTAGTGGGTTCAAAATTTACAAAAATTTACACAGCACAAGGAAGATACGTGTCTCCATAAAATAGATATTTGATTTTAACATACTGGTATTAACTAAAATGATTCTGGCCCTGTTATTTTAACACTTCCCTGCCATAAAACTGTAACTTTATAAGATTACTTAAGATAATTTTAAGTGTCTATATTATTTAATCAAACTTCGATTATATTTCAGTATTTTTTGTAGCCATAACTTCATTCTAACACGGTGCTAACTTTAAAGGAATAGTGTAAATATATTTATTGCCATAAAATTTCCCTATTCTAATACAAGAAACATAACTACTCAATGATCTTAACTGTAAAGTAGTAAATATAAAAGAGTTTTCATTTTAAAAGCATAATGTGTGAAACATTCGAAAATTTCAATTTTCCCCAATCTTTTCGTTTTTTTTCAGGTTCGGGGAAAAACTGTAAAAATCTGTTTTTTTACCCAATTTTTTTTTTTTTTTTTTTTTTTAACCTTTGCAACACTAGTCGCACATATTGTGAACATTCATCAGACACGAAGACACATGATTCATCATTGAAACTCCTATTCTCCAATCGTCAGCAGTCCAATGTTCTTTGCCTCGTGCCCATTCGAGGAGCTTCTTTGCAATGATTGGAGTAATTTTTGCTTTCTTTCTTGGCCTGAGTGCTTTTATTCCCTTAACACAAAGAACCCTTCGAACATTTTCAGGCGAAATGTCTACACCATACTCAGCCATTTTTTATGCTTAAGTCTCTAGAAGTTGCGTTTCTGTTTCCCAGAGCCAATCTTTTTTAGTTTTTTGATACCTCTTAGCGATAGCTTTGGATCTCACCCATACTTCCAAAGCCTATTTTGCTGACATATTTGCTTCTTGCTCATCGCAACGGAGATTTTACTCACAGATTTTTGCCTGTGGGGAATTCGAACATAAAAAAAAGTGCTCCCTTTGCTCTTTCCCTTTTATGTGTTCAATTTTCATTTTTTTAAACAAGAAAGTTTATATGCCAAGTTTCATTTTACTAGCTTCAGAAACTTGCGAGATACACTACCCTTTAAAAAAATCTTGCACCACCCTTTTTACCATACTTATTTCTAAAAATTCTTTTGTATGTCCTGCTTTCATAAGAAAATTACATTTTATAATTAAAATTTAACGACTCTACTTGTAGTAGTATGCCCAAAAAATCACTCATCTTTACTCTTTTATATAAGAATACAGAAATAAATACAGTCAAACAAATGGACTTCCATGAACAGTCTCTGATTTCTTATAACTAACTTATTCGTACATTTCCCACAAGCTGTGGTTTTAAATTTACGCTCTGTCAAGGTCCAGATTTCAAAAAGGAACTAACTGGAAATATAATAATATTATGTATTTATGTACATGTGTGATATGTATAAATTTATTGTCTTATTGAAGCTTTCGTAATCTGGAAATAAACTTTTGATTTGCTTTTAATATATAAAAAGCCTGCTCCCCTAGAAAAATTTGCAAGTTACACCCCTAAATGACTATGTAGTAATTTCTGCAAAAATGGCACAGAACCTAAAATTTAGGTCTAGTGCCTATATTTTTAGGACTTGTGCCGTTTAGGACTTATGAATGTCACCCACTGTATTGCATAATAAATGTTCTTTGTTTAATTTTAAATTTACTGCGTTCTTTATGTATACAGTTGGTATTTAATGTTCACTCGTGAAATGTCTAGTGAGTTTTTGTCCTAATTAAGTAAACTTTGGTGGATTTTTGTCGTACTCTTAATAAAATACGCTCCGCACAGTATATATTTGAATGTTTGCTTGGTTTCAGAAGTCTGGTAAAATATGCTTTTTAAACATTTTTATTATTATTTATTTATTTATTTGTTTTAGGAATTTGTCTTGGGATTCTCGTATCTCCATTCGAAAGAAACGAATTTCTTAACTAATTATGTAATTAATTCTTAGAATGAAATAGGTTGTATTTTGTAATTCGTGTATAAGTGCAGAACAGATAGTGATAATAATAATCTTAGTAGTACAAATATAGCTGTTACTGTTGGAATTAGCTACGTTCGCAACATTATTGCCAACTAGTTGCTGCATCGTCGCAATTTCGAGTGGTGGTGGCGAATTTCAGAACTAAAGCAAGTGAATGAAAAAGGCACAAGACCTAAACGGCACAAGTCCTAAAAGGCAGAAGTCCTAAAAATCATATCGCGGCACAAGTCCTAAACGGCAGACGTCCTAAAAATCATACCGCGGCACAAGTCCTAAACGGCAGAAGTCCTAAAATTTAGGTCTAGTGCCTATATTTTTAGGACTTCTGCCGTTTAGGACTTCTGGATATCACCCAAATGAATAACTCAAATATGTATAGTCTTACTTTCTATCAGAAAGCTAATCGATCCTTTAGGATACCAAATGTATAACTCAAATATGTAAAGTCTTACTTTGTATCACGAAACTGATGGATCCTTAGGATACCAATTAAATAACTCAAATATGAACGATCTTACTTTGTATCACGAAATAGCTGAACTACGATGATTGCTGCCTTCCTCTGAAGCCTTTCTGAGAGAAAAAAATTAAGCACTCCAGTTCCCAAAAGTGTAATGAAGCATTCTTCTTGAAAAAAGAACGATACATAGCTTATAGACTTACTATTATCTTAATTTACTGTCTTTCCTGTGAGCAAAAATTGGAATGACACAATGTTCTGGTAATTATAACTCAGTTTCTTATAAGTTGTAGAATGCAAACAAAAAATCTGTGATGAATATGAAGCCTGCTGGCGAAGTTTCTACATACTACTACTTACAGCAGCGTTCGTGTACTGCTATTATAAAATTCGGAAGAAAGACCCTACATTTAAATTATCTCTGATTATTTGTTTAAGTTGATTTGTTTATTTTTCACATTACTTTGAACAAGCAGAAAAGGAAATTTCTCGTGATCATTTTCGCGCAATGATTTATTACTTTTGAGCGATGAAAGGAGAGTGGTCTATACATGTCCAAAAAGTTATTTTCCGACATCTGTCCGTCTGTTCGTTCTGATATAAACTTCTCCAAAATATATTTGCACGCCTGAATTTTTGTTAAGTCCCTTAAAATTGTGAGTTTGAGAACAACTATTACTACGGACCCATCGTGTGCTGCTTTCGTATTCAGAGACAAAAACATGAATATTGTACATCGAGCATACAATTCTATATCTTTATCTGTATCAATATGTACGAGAACAAGAAATAAAATGTAACAGGCTAACTAACTCCTCCTATATCGGTAGAACCTGCTACAGTATATTCCAACAAAATATTTCCTCGAAAACTGAAGTTCCCAATAAAGTGTGAAGATAGCAATCATTTTGGTTTTTGCCTAAAGGCCTAATCCCAAAGCAAGATGAAAACACGATGATGAGAATAGAACAGCATATTTAGACTTCATAATCACAGTGAAGCTTAGGAGTTCCAGAGCTACTCAGTTGCTCCAATGCAACGCTGTCCGTGTCACATAGCAAAGATGTTGTTCAAGATGGTCACAAGCAGTCGCGCAGAAAAGAAGTGCACTAGCCCAAGCGATTCATATGATGGAGTAATTTCCATTCAATTCATATGACTGAATAACCCATTTGCGCAAAATAGATGCGCGGAAACCTAATTGACTCAATGAATCAATCCCAAACAATTCACTTGCGCAACGCTGAAGCCTACATTATTCAATAATCCGAAATAAATTATTTTGCCCATCACTATCACTCTACACTGATGACTGGCAAGTTTTTATTTTGGTTGTTTCATTCTAATCTTCGATTCAGTGATCTGATTCCAGTTTTTGAGAACGTACCTGTTCTACTAACTTTGTTATAGTTATCGCTGTACATGTGTAGTCACGTGGTGTTATAACGTTCTGTTCCTTTTAGGTTTGTGCTAGTTGATTCGTTGCTACCTGTGTTTTACGTGTGATGCTTTCTACTGTGTGTTACTGTATTTCCGTGCTGGAACATGGTCTAATGCGGTGGACTTACTTTCAAGATTATATAGGTTCTGAACATACGTGTATGACAATGAAGCAAACTGTTATATACCATATATGTATTTTTCAGTGTTGGTTTCTCACAGCGCAACACAAGTTGCAGTGAATGTGAAAAAATGTATAAGTTATTACGTACACTACAAGATGATCGTGTCAAAATGAACTACGTATCCTGTAATGGAAGTGTACACGACACCCAAATAATTATCCGTTAGAAATGGAAGCTTCATAAATAAACCTAGATTGCAGATGTTGGAAATTGTTCTAATATATGTTCGTTTCTGCTGTAAGAATACGAAAACATTCATCACCGTTCATTCAGTGCTTTATGATACAGAACTAGGTTAATTACCTTTTTTGTATATATTTCATTTCTTTCCAATTATTTTAAACTTAATTTTAAGGTAAGAGGTTTGTCCTCTTTCACGTATATGATTTTATGAGTTGTTCGTATTTTACATTAATTTTAGTATTGCATTTGGTGCGAGCGGTTCCGGCAAGGACACTCGGTCAAAAAGGTGTAACAGCTCATACACACTAGTCCCAGGGCGCTTCCTTTCTCCCCTTTCCCCGGTTAGTGTGCTCGCCGACGGACATCATTCCTCACAATGACGGGCTTATCATAGATGCCGGCAATGCCCAGAGATACGTCAAAATAAATTTTAGTATTTAAAAAAAAAAAATGTTTTTCAGGAGGTTAAGAGGGGATTGCTCTCCATGCGTATAGTTTAACATTATTTCGACTTTTCATTCATTTTTTTTTTTTTTTTCAGCACTATAAATGTGGTGGTTATTACTGTAGATTTTTTTCTTAATATTTTAGATTACATACTTCGAGTCTTGACAAATTTTGAACTGTCTTAAGATCTAGGCGTGTCTTTACTTTGGCCACTTCATTCATTTTCTCGATTCAGTGATTTGATCTTTTGGTTCTGGTTTTGAGAAATTATCTGTTTTGCTAACTTGACTGCTAGTATCAGGTCATGTAGTACGTGAATGTTGGGGTGTAGTTAAATTTACATTTAAGTTGCACCATCTATTCGTGACGTAATGTTACGTGGTAATTAGTCCACTTTGCACACAACTTTATTCCTTAAAAAAAGAAAAAAAAAGTGAATTACGTACGTTACGAAACTTAGCTAAGAGAGAGTGTTAGAAGCCCCGCAGGGTTCGTTTTGTTCATCTTGACCCAGTGATAATATTGTGTTGATGCTTTTTTTGTTTGAACGGGTAATTATGGATATGATGTGACCTAATCTTGTGTCATCGTCTTCAGTCTTTCACGTGGTTTGTAGTGCGTGCACGTAGTTCGCTTGTATTCTCTCACTGTCGTGATGTCAAATGCGATATACATATCTTTCGATAAAAAGTGATACGAAATTTAAATTTTTACAGGTTGTCATTGGTTTGTGGAACTGATATGGATGGTTACAGATTCTGTTGGAGTTTGAGATTATTGGACCATAAGAGTAGTTGCAGTGTTTGTGGAAACGAACAGAAGCTTTAAATACAATTCGACATGATTGATTAAAAGTGTACTATGTATGCGAGAATTGTCAATGTTCGTGTTACCTGAAGCAATTATCTCTGCGAACTGGCAGCTTTATTGGTAGATCTAGGTTAGAAGTACGTGAGATTCTTTTCCTGTATTACATTTTTGTGTCTGTAGTTAAAAGATATGAGAACATTATTCACGTATGTTTATTTGGTTCTGTATTAAGCACTAGAACTTTCTCTGCTTAGCTCAATTTTGGCAGAGAAGTTTGTTTGAGGCTGTGATTAGCCATTCATTTTTATCAGGTATTTACTTTCAATATTTTTTTAGTAGTTGTAAAATATTTATTTGGTTCCGTTTGCTGCTTTATTATTATTATTATAAAAATGTGGTGGCTCTCGCTGTACTTTCATCTATTAGTTAATACCTAATATATTTCAAGTTTTGTTACATTTCGAACTGATACGAGAGGAAGTTGAAAGATGGTATGTTGTTAATAATAGTAGAATCATTACAATTGAAGCCACCATGACTTCTAACCGATTCGATTCGTAAGGAATTGGTTCCTTATGAATCGATTCATTGAAATGAAATGGACAAAGTAAAGACTTGCCAAGATCTTGTTTCCAGTTGCCACATACTCTTATACATACTCGCTCAATTACCTCCAAGGCAAGGTTTGAAAAAAAGTTTTAAAAAAAAAGCCCAACCCACCTGGGCCCATATGGGTATTTTCGGGTTTAATTGTTTTTTTTTTTTTTTTTTTCGAAATATTTCAATGTCTTTGGGGTAAAAGTGTTAAAATGTGATTTATATTTCAAGATTATCATTGTCACAACTTGCAACAATTCTCTATTCACTGCTGTTTTGAAACAATGGCCGCCATTTTGAAATTTTACATTTGATCGCCGCCAAACCGTATACCGCTAATTTAGAGTGTCTCGTGCTTCTACTCTGAAAATTTCAACGTAAAAGACCGAAAATTGCGCTTTGTACCGTGGATACCCACTATTTTCAAAGAAAAAAATGCCGCCATTTTGAAATTTAACGTTGGTATGCCGCCAAAATCTATACAGGAAAATTAGTATGTCTCGTGCTTGTGCCCTGAAAATTTAAACTTAAAAGACAGAAAGTGGTACTCTGTAGTATGTATGGTACAGGCAGACGAACGAACAAATGTAGATCGAATAATACCAGGAGCCTCGGTAACGTTCACCAAATATGAACACCAAATACAGTAATTTAAAACGATATAATTCAAGTTTTATAAAATAAATGTATCGAAATGTCTTATACGACATAAATATTTTCCAGCGTAAAATGAATCGTTTTATTGTTGAAGTTCACTTCTGATACTTTGTGCGTTCAATTAAAGGAAATTTCCCAAGCACTGGCGTCGTAGGTTTTCAAATCTGGAGGGGGGGGGGGGAGCGCGGAAGAATCAAAATCAAAATCCTCTTTCCGACAAAAGTTATATATACAAAGTTGTCTTAGTTTCTTTAAGTGTATTTGAATAAAATCTGGGGTGACACGTTCCCCCGACCCCCTCCCCAGACTTACGACGTCCCTGTTGCAAGACGGTTCTTTCCGGAAAACTAAATGTTTTATAAAGTAAATATTTCAAGATTTCTTAAATGAAATTAAATATCTTCCAGCGTAAAATAAATAGTTTAATTGTTGAAGTATTCACTTCCGATGCTTTGTGCGTTCAATTGCGGGAATTTTCCGAGCACTTCTTACGCGATTTTTTTTTTTTTTTTCCCTTCGAAACTGCAGCTTTCTTTACTATACATTGAAACTTCCACCAGTACAGAAGTTTGAATTCAGGACTGGAAATAGTAAGCGTTACGTGCGGTAGTTTTCGGAACTCTGAGCATTAAGCTTCTTAAATTTGACAAGAATTTTTACGCTATTGCTGGTGTTGATTCTACAGAATGCTTATTTGAAAAGTAGCGACAAATAACTGAACTAAATTGTTGTTGTTGAAAAACCAAATTTTATTGAAGAATACTTGTGTTACCATCAAAAGTAATCAAAAATAATGCTAATAGTTTTACGAATGCACTACCTTTTTACTGGTAGTACCTACATAAATGGCTTAAACCCATCAAACGTATGAGAGATAACGTTCCTCGGCATCGTCGAGCACACTATTCACGGAAAATATTTTCTAAAATATAAAATTGCATATTTTACTTAACATAGGCTATAAGCATCATCCATTCATTAATTTGTTTTATAATTATCTCAAACTAAGGTAAGCTTTTTTTTTTTTTTTTTTTTTTTTTAATTCATTCTATGAATTCAGAACTTCATAAAGGTGTTATGTTGAATGTTGTTGTCTCCCTTAACGTGAAAGCATCTAACTCACCCAAGGAAAGTCCAAAATCTAATAAAAATCACTTTCAATGTGATACCTTAGTTGTACTAATAATGTACTATCAAAAAGCTCAAAAACCCAGGTGGGTCCAACCCCGCTCCAAGGGGGTAACTGGGTGGAAGTCAGACCAACAATAATAGAAATGTTGCATCATCAAAAGATGCCGAAAGATTACCGCTACCACAGTAGGTGCAGAAGAACCTGCGACATAGGCCTACAAACAGTTCTTAAAAAGTAGAAAAACACCTATAACCTATGAGGGAAAAAAAGTTAATAAAAACATACCTTCCAATTCCTCCTCCTAAACCGGTTATTTTTTTGGGTGGGGTGTTACTAATTTTATCTAATGTTAACCGGACGAATAAATATGTTTATTGCATAAATTTGACCCTGTACTTTAATCTCTACGATTACTTTCACGCATTGCTTCTGTTAAACAGCGTGGGAGCTGCAAGGCGATAACGGTAATAGTTAAGAACAGCTACTTCTCATCTCCCGTGCATGAGGATTCATCTTATTGTTGCACTACCTAAACACCCTAAGTACAAGGGCAAGAACTCAGTCTATTACCTGCTTTTTAACATCCTAGATAGTCAATGAATAATTCCTGAAAGTATGGCGTTTCTCGTCCTCCCCTAAATGGGAAGTACGGCTCCTTAACTATAACCGCGATAACAATCACACTGATATGATACAACCTCTCACGGCATTAATGAAGGATTTTTTTTTTTCTAACACTGTTGTATTACGGCTCTCAGGCTAATCTCCACAGCAAACTGTACCTACGAATTTTAATAGCATTAAATACAATATATCGTGAACATTGACCGCTCATATATCTCATATATATCAGTGAGTGCTTATCGCACATATTAATTATTTTTAGTTAAATATACTTATTATTTATGAGTTTTGCGACATTATGTGTTAGCTGAAAACAAAATAATCAGTAATATAACGATTTATATTACAATCCCACGAAAGTAAAACATATTATTAACTTACCCTTACAAAATATATATCGAAATCATAAAGTATTTAAAATTTCCGTTTATTGCTGATTAAAGAACCATATTTTGCTATATTGCACGCTTCTCGCGCGTCTTTTGTTTTCCGCTTCTTCCTTCAATATAGCCAAATCCTAAATAAATAAATAATTTCAAATTCTTCCAATGTTTTATTGAGTTCCGTATAAAAACACGAAAGGCTAGTTTTAGACGGAAGCATTTATCGTAGCAAAACTCGTATCATCGATATCCTACCGTGTAAAGTACCAAATGCTATAGCATTTCCCATGCCATGGCATATCCTATGGCATTCACTTCACTTCACTTCACTTCACTGCTGCTTTCTTGCCCTGGCGCCAGACCTTCGGACAGTTCAGGTATATATGAGCCAGATGGTATAGGGGAATTTTACACAGACCACATGCGGAGTATATTCACTGAACTGTTATATAGGGAATAGTTATATCGAAATGTTTTTGACTATAATGTACTGGAGAAGATGATAAACTACAGAGCGTATATTGTTCGCTAAGATAAACGAAATGGTCACTGGGGAAGTGTTGTGAAAACGATGTATTATCATAAAGAGAATGTCACGATAAGCTGGCGTTAATTTACACTGAAAAATGAGATGAAGTAAGCTTCCGTCCGTTTCACCGCAGTAGCACAAGGGTGTATTGCGGTATAACGTAAAGAGTAAACATACGTGTCTCCTCGTCCATCCTTCGGGTGATGTCCACTTTTTGATCGTGGGATTTGGGAAAATATTCCAGTAGTGTTTACCTTCGCAGTGTCTTGTTTGTTCTTGGTAGCGTCTCCATTTTATTTGTCTTTGTTGATGTAAGAAACCATGTAAACTTTCCGCTGGAAGAGGAATGTTGATTATCCGATACTGAAGCGTACCGGCCTTCGCATACTCATCGACTACAGTGTTGCCAGGTATGCCGAAATGGGCAGGACAATAGAAAAAGGAAGCGCATTGATTTCGTTCCCTAAGAATCGAGAGTTGTTGTTTAATATTGCTGTGAATCCATGATATGCAGTTCGAAAGAGCAGCTGTGTGTATACTTTGTAATGCACTAAGGCTATCACTACAGATGCCAAAATAACGATATTTATGCTCTATGGCATGTTTTAAGCCTATCCGAATAGCCCATAGTTCTGCATGAAATATAGACATCTGATTCGGTACTCGTTGAATTACAAACTGCGATGTTTGTGGAATGTATAATGCCACTCCGGTATATTCCAAGTCACCATGAGTTCTTTTGGAAGCATCTGTATAGATTAGGATGCGGTGTGAGTGATGCTGAGCCATATAATATTCCCATCTCGGCGCTACACTGTTCGGACTTAAGAGATTCGTTCGTTTGGTAGTGGTGATCGGAAATTCCCATTCCACGGCTTGAAGAGTGGTAAGGTATTGAATGGTGTAACACGGTAAACGAGGATTGCGATATATAACTTGTATCCAACGGCGTAGATTGACATATGCCTGGTATATCCAAGGTAGCCTCTGTCGGTACGGTAAAGAACCGGTTCTGTTTTGTGTGTACAGTAGTTCCAGTTTGGGGATGACTGTAGAGGAAGTCATGCCTAGTCTTCTCATTATGTAACGAGCAGCAGAATGATCTGTTTGTATTGGAAACGGTATAATGCCTGCAGCTTCTAAGAGAGCGTTGATTGGAGCAGATTGAGGTAGCGAGAAAATTGTGCGGAGAGTATATGCTTGAAGGCGTACAGGAAGAGAACTGAGTCTAGCTGGAATCGGTGACAGAAGGAATCCTCCATAATTCAATATGGCTTCTATACATAGTTGAGAGACTCGGAGTAGGGTGCCAATATCCGTCCCCCATTTTTTGTTGCTGACACTTATTATATTGATATAAGGTTGTATCTTTACCTGAAGAGTTTCGAGTTGGGGCTTCCAGGAAAGACGTGCATCAAAAACAATTCCCAGGTAAGAGAGCTGTGATTGACGGTTCACTGTATGATTGTCTATGAGCAATCGAATATTTCCCACTTGTCTTTTGCGTGTAAAAACGGTATATGTCGTTTTATTCCAGTTGACCTGCATTCCATTGGACAAGTTCCAGTGTGAGATAAATGTTAGTGCTGCTTGAAGTTTGCTCTTGGCTTCCTGTAGAGAAGAACTACGGACATATACGAGATGGTCATCAAAGTAACTAAGAATTCTAACATGTTGTTTAAGTGCAAGGTGAAATTCAAGCATGTAGATGTTGAATAACAGTGGACTGAGGCATGAACCTTGAGGCAAACCTTGAGATGTAAGTCGTGGAGCAGATATTTTCCCTTGGTATTTTATACTGATTCTTCTATTGACTAGCCAGTTGTGTACGTACCTGATGCACTGTGAAGGCAGATGAGCAGCAGTGAGATGATATACCAATCTGTCTAAATCTATCCGGTCGTAAGCTCTGTCGAAATCCAGTTTAAGCGCAACAACATATTGGTGATGTTGGAATGCTTGCCAAATGTCTAGTAGAAAGGTGGAGAGCGCATCATGAGTAGCCTTTCCTTTACGAGCTCCGATGATTGTGTTAGGAAGGATATTATGGTATTCTGTGTACCATTCAATTTTCCTCAATACGATTTTTTCCAGTGTTTTGCTAAGGCAGGAAAGCAAAGTGATAGGTCTATAGCTGGTAGCTTGACCTACTGGTTTTTTTCGGTTTCAAGATTGGAAGTATTAAATTAAGTTTCCAACTCGGCGGTACATGTCCCGTAGACCAAATAGCTTGAAAACACTGTAGTAATAGTTGAATACCTGAAGCTGGTAGGTCCTTAAGGTGCTGGTATGTGATTTGATCCACGCCTGGACTGGTTTGACGTCCTGTTGATAGGGCTTCTGCTAATTCTTCAGGGAAGATGGTTGCGATGGCAGGAGATAGAGGTGTAGTAGTAAGGTTCGATAGTAAAGTTTTGCGGGAAGACAAGACAGTCGGAGCCGTTAAATTATAATGAAATTCTTCCAGCCAGGAAGGGTTAGGATGTGGCGCATGGTGAGGAGAACGCGTTAACAATTGAGTCCGTATGAATTTCCAGATAGATGTAGCGCTAGTTCCTTCTTGTAAGGTTTTGCAATATTCTTGCCAATGAGTTCTACGGCATCTTTGCATGTGTTGTTTTAGTTGTGACTGCGCCAATCTGGAGCGAAAATAGGTTTCAGGAGTTCGATCTTGGAAGTATTGTTTCTGGGCCGATTTGCTGTTATTAAGCAGTTTTTGACAATACGTATCCCACCAGGGATATTTGTAACGTCGAGATCTTTCCCTTCGAAGTGCCTGTCCTCTGTTAGCCTGGTTTGCGCCAGTTACGATGTGTTCCGTCAAGAGTTGTAATGATTGTATTCCATCTGTATTCTGTAGAGAAGTGCCAGCGTGTTCGAGATAAGCCTGGAAAAGGTCTCTGTCGTAAGTCCTGGTGACATATGGCAACGGTGTTGAAGCGTAACCGGGTCGGTGAGATGATCTAGGTTCTTGCATGTGGTCCAAGGTGGTGATAATGGGAAAATGATCACTGCTTCCTGTGAACCCATAGACCTGCCAGGTGTGCTGTAGAAAGTTGTCCACACTAAGTAACGTTAGATCTGGTGCTGAAGGAGGTGAATTTAAATTCGGAAGACGTGTAGCCGTACCATCATTTGCGATCAGCAGTGGTTTGCCCTCCAGAGCATCAATGAGGTGATCCGCGGCCCGGTTGGTACTCGAAGATCCCCATAGTTTACTCTCGGTATTTGGGTCGCCTGCTATGATGCAAGGTGAGCGGCATTGCGTGAAGAGGTAGGTCCAGAGATGCTTTGAAATCTTCTGGTCTGGAGGAGAGTAAACGTTTATGAGTTCTAGTTGTTGGTATCGAAAGCCTTGCACTTGAGTGGGAGGTTTCAATAAAGGATGCTGAAGATCTAAGAGTTGAATTTCATCGAATGATATCTGTTTATGAAAACGTACTGCCACGCCTCCGTAACCATCAATTCTATGCTGAGTGTATAGTCGATAGTCCGGAACCCGTGGTGAGTAGTCTACTGTACTCCATGTTTCCTGTAGTAGTAAGATGGTTGAAGTGAAAATACGGCATAAATGTAATAAAAACGGTTCTTTACCCTTAAGTTGACGGCAGTTCCATTGAAGTATAGTGAAAGCTGATCTACTGGCCATTATCTAAAGATCGAAAATAGTCATGTAGGAGTGTATATAATGGAGAGTCTTCTGTGGTTTGCGTAGCGGGCTTATAACCATAATTAATGGCTGCGTATTTCTCAATACTATGAAGTAAATTCTGGAGAAAGCTTTGTAAGGAATCTTCACGTTGATCGGTATTGTCGGACGTCTTCGATTGGATCATCATCCTGCGTCTATATGTTAGCAAAGTATCATTCAGGTGCTCCCGTGTCGTCCAGAGTTCGACGTTGTTTAAAGCTAGAAGTTCCTGGGTTGCTCAGGTGTGGAGGATGAGGAGATGTTTCCCTCTCGTCGTCTTGTCGTGGTACTCTACGTTTTTTGGAGTGTTCCTGCATCCGTCCCTCCTGCCGAGGAGGAGATATGGTTGACCTGACAGGGTTAGGTAAATTGGGACGGGGCTTTATGGATGAACGTGATGAGGATGGGCCTTGAAATAAGAAAGGTATTTCTGGTGTGAGGTTGCGTTGGGATGTCGAGGGTAGGGGAGAAGAGGAACTGTGGTTAACTGATTCTTTCGTCGTGGGTATTCTTTTTTGCGCTTCATTGTAGTTAAGTTTATCGATAGCCATGAGTTGATTAATTCTATTGTGTCTTTGTCGTTCCGGACATTGCTTATCGGTGGCCATATGCCTTCGTCCACAATTAATGCATTTAGGGTCATTTGTGCAGGAACTAGCATCATGGGGGGTTCCACAGCGGTAACATAGTTGTTGTTTAGAACGACACGACCTCTGAAGATGCCCAAGGCGGTAACATCCGTTAGTACACTGTTTGACAGTAGGTATATAAGTATGGATAGTATGACCTGAGTGATATAGGGAGCAAAAGTCCGGGAGACGCTATGTATTAAAGGTTATCACTACAGATTCGGTAGGTCGACGTTCAGAATCTATGCGTTTGGTAATTCTTCTTACATGTAACACTGGAGCTCGACATTCTAGGTGTTCTTGAATTTCAGCTTCAGTGAAGTCCGTGTATGATTCCCACTGATCTTGTTGTATAATAAGGAACGAAAGCTGACCAGCCGTGAGATTTGAGTAATTCGTGAGAGAGAAAGTAATTTGCCTGTGGACCGGTATGAAATTCAATTTTAATGAGATTCTTCCCTACGGGATGGAAGGATTTCATGCCAGCAACTTTAGATTGAAACAGAGTTTTGCCCAAGACTTGGGGATGTTTTCTAACAGTTATATTGTTGTGTTCCGAGGTTGAATTCGGTACCACATGTACCACGTATAGTGGAGCATGATGAGTTAAATATAAATTGGGTAGTGGGGAAGAGTTTACTGTGACTTCTTTAGCTATTGGAATCGATTCTTCCATATGTACTTCATTTGAGTTGTTAATAAGTGGCACGGACACTATATTTGGAGGGGGAGAGTTCCCTCCGGATACTTCCGCCATTAGGCGGGGTAGTTAGTCACAACCGTCACTAGTTAAATATACGGCATATCACTCCCGAAAAACACACACTTTAAATGAGAGATAATGTCACACTAATAACACGTCACTGTAATGGAGACACCGTGGATGAAGAAAGATTTCCGTATCTTGTACAACAGCCACGTCCTTCCTATGTACTACTCAAAATGAAATGTCCTATGGCATTTCTTGTCGATAGAACCTGCTCTATTTCGTAGCATTTTCCCCAGCATTTCTGCTCCGATTGCAGCGCCGTGGTGTGTTAAAAGTAAGCGATGTGTGGGAAATTGAATTGTAGTAAAGAAAAAAGTTAGAGTAGGGATACTATTATTATGTCGATTAAAAAAATATGAGGAACATCCTTATTTGTACAAAGTTAAAGCGTGCAGTTTCACTATACGGATACATACAGAAATTCATTTTAAAAAAACTTTCTCGTTTCATTTATTGGTGTGCTCTTGCATTCTCCGGTGCAGGTTCACTTTAACAGGTGGTAACGTGTAGTTTTACTATACGGATCCATAGTATAAGTAGTAGTAGTAGTAGTAAGAGGAGGAGGAGGAGTAAGTAGTAGTAGTAAGCAGTAGTAGTAGTAGTAGTAGTAAGAATAATAGTAGTAATAGTACTAGTAGGAGGAGGAGAAGTATTGGGAATGGGTTAGAAGCCCCGATGGGGATGGTTGGGTTCTGTTTTCGATACAAAATGGGGAAGTTACAGACCTGCCAAAATTTTATGGCAGCTTATTGAAAATTACGTGCATTTCAGGTTCGACTTTAATTTCTATATTTCCACATAAATACGCATCTCAGATGTAAGTGCACACCATAGCCTATTTTCATTACTTATACACTACTCTATTAAAACATTAGAAATTTCTTCTGTAAATTTTAAAATGTATGGATCTGTATAGAATAACTGCACCATTAAAAGTCCTTTGTATCATAATAAACATATTCGAAAACGGGCTTTAGAAGAAATAGTGACTGAAATATCTGTTTTTAGTTTTGGAGCCATAATTGCGCTCTTCTCCAGTGATTTGTTTGCTACGTTACGACAAAATGCTTATCAAAATGCTACCATGTAAAAGCACAATATACTTTTCATGCCATAGAATATTATACGAGATTTTTGGCAGCACATCTGCTACGAGAAATGCTACGATAAATGCTTTCGTCTAAAACTGGCCTTATGAGTGCAGACTTACTGTACGAATCCATATAGAAACTCATATATCTTTGTCAGTAAATAAGAGTGTGCTAATAGTATACGTCAGTGCTCGTCACTTACCGAGGTATTTTATAGGCCCTATAATCCAGTCAATAAGGAAATAAAAAAAGGCTTCTGTCGGGACTAATTAGCAACAAGCTGGAAATTTGCTAGTTATTACATCATCATAATGGGAGTATTTTCTCAAAAGTCCTCAATACAACCCTCCCCCTCTATCTTTCCAGCCCATGGCCATAACATGCAAATTTGCATACCTACATTGAAATGTCATTAACTCGATTACGCCAGCTCGAACAAATATGATTTTTTAAATTTAGTTTCCTCACATTACATTCTTTAAATTATGTCCTTATGTGTTCCTCTGTTTATTTCTGATATTTTCCCTGATCATAATCTTATGCTGGACGAAGTAGATATTCAACTGAAAAATGTAGACAGAAGAAAAGTATTCAGGCATATTACATATTTTATACTACTCGTATTTTTTTTAATTGGCTATAAATAATCATGTACCGCCTTAAGCAGACTCGTTTTGACGTAAGATTAGCGTCATGCTAAAGACCTGACTACTGCAGGCAACACGTTAGTCGAACACTTTAGTATGCCACTAATCACGTGTCAGAACGTCTCTGCGTAACGCGGCTAGTGTTTAAACGTTTGAATGCTTGCCTTGAACTTGAAAACTGCTATTTTGCAGTTGAACATAACATAAATTTGTCTGTAGATTTTAAAAAAGATATAAATCTAAATTTATTATAAGGATGTAAACAAAAATAAGAATATTACATTCTAGTTAAAGATAGCAAACCAGTATACTAAAGGCATACTAATTTATAACTACATTTCAAATTATAAAAAAAAAATGCAGAAAAAAAGGATTATACTATTAGATACTCATTAAATATCTCTTACTTTCAATGCACAAAATCACTTAGCACAAACAAATTTTATAAATCTCCTACTGAAACTGACGCATGAAGATGGACAGTGTCAAAGCCGGGGTATGGCCCACGTCTAGCCGGCCCGGCAGGATGACATTCCAACACCTCTAGTCATTTGGTAAGAACTTTCTGGTCATCGTTCCCACTCACAGAAACCTACAATTGCGCATATCATTCTAAACAAGGTAAATATTTTATTTGAAACGTTTTGTTACAGCGTTATCAGGTTTTTAGTAATAATAACAAAAATGTTGAGCATATATTGAAAAATCTACTTTTCAGCAATTTATTTCAATAGTGCCGTATATACTTACTTTAAGTAAAAACACATATCATCATCATCATCATAGGGATTCTGCCCTTACTGGCAGGTCACTTGCAGCAGCTGAGAAGCTTCCATGCTCCACGGTCCTCCGCTAACCTCTTCGTCTTCACGTATGATCTTTCTGTTTTTATATAATCCATTAATATCAGTCTCCTTCGCCCCTCCCTCTATTTCCCACCACCATACCCTCTAGGACGTCCCTCATGATACAATTTCTTCTTAGGCAATGTCCCAATCAGTTTCTCTTCCTCTTATTAACAATATCTAAAAATGTTCTTTTCTCCCCCACCATTTTAACAACCTCTCATTCGTTTTCCGCTCTACGCAAGTAATTCTTATCATTCTTCTCCACAGCCACATTTCGAAGGCTTCCAGTCGCTTTTTAATCACTTTTACGTAATGTCCACGTTTCCGTCCCATACAATACAACTCTCTACACGAAAAATTTTATGAGTCTTTTTTCAAATCTTTATTCCAGGTCCCACAAAAGCAGACTTTTCTTCCTCCTAAAGGCTTCCTTCGCCATTCCTATCCTTGCTTTCATTTCACGTTCGCACTTCATGTCATTACTAAGAATAATACCCAGATATCGAAAACTATCCACTTGTTCTATTTTCTTCCCTCCCACTTTTATATTTCACACAGACCTCTTCATTCCAATCACCATGGCTTTTGTCTTTCTAACATTTATTTTCATCCCATATTCTTCAAAGCCGATCCTCAGGTTTTCTAACATTTTATTGATCTCCTTTTCAGATTCTGCAACAAGCGCCATATCGTCTGCAAATCTTACGCATCTAACCATTCTACCTTCTACCAAGATGCTGTTAGCATCATGTAAAAATGTTTCACTAAGTTTCTTATGAGTCTTCGATCTTTCCATTCCAATTCTATCTTCGTTAGAACTCCCAACAACAATTCCCAATTCACGCGGTCAAAAGACTTTTCTAGATCAAAAATACAACATACACCTCTTTTCTTTTTCTATAAATCTTTCACCGTCGCCCTTAATAGTCCAAAAGCATCTCTTGTGCCCTTACCTCTTCTGAACCCGAACTGCTGCTCCTCTTCAACTTCATTATTTTCAGTATTCGGAGCAAAATTTTAGCTGCATGAGGTAGAGACTAATAGTTCTATAATCCTCATATCTCTTTGGGTTCGATTTCTTAGCCATCGGTATCATGATCGTCTTCAGGAAGTCTTTCGGTCACTCTCCTGTTTCATGTATTCCGACAATTGCATAATCGAAACAATTATTGCTTTCCCTTGTATCCCATATTTTTAATGAATTCGATTGGTATATTATATATTCCAGTTGCCTTTCCATTCCTAATTTCGGATATAGCCTTTTCAAACTCATCCCGAAAAGTACCAAATCCTTTATCATCCTCGCCTACAGTAGTATTGTGTTATAGTATGGACCAAAACTTTTTATCCCCGGGAATAATTATAGAGCTATATAGGAATGATGATACTTTTTTTTTTTTTTACATATGTAGGCTTGCTCCACGTGTCCGTGTCCGTGTCCGTCAGGTCTTGCCCGCCCCACAGCATTGTTTTTCCTTATAGACCCGACCACCTGTTTGCTTCATGCAATGTTAATGACCTGTTAATGTCCGTGTTTTTGTGGCATGTCTCTCTCCGTGTCCGTATGGTTTTGTTTGCTCCGACAGCCTTGTTTTTCTTTATAGACTCGACCACTTGTTTGCTTTATGGAGTGTTAATGACATGTCCGTGTCCCTGTTTGCTTGGTGTTGACAGCCCCGGCGCGGTTTTTCCTTTATATATACCGCTTGTTTTGTATAACCGCCCGCTGCGCCAGGCGCTAATGCCACTCTCCTGTTTGCTGGCTCTTTTATACTTTAGCCCACGTAAGAAGAGAAAGTTAATACTTACCTTTTCACTTACCTTTTATGACACGCCCGCTACCCCAGAACCGCCTATTTTCCTTTGTTGTTGTTGTTGTTGCCCGCTGGTTTATAGACTGGAATAGTGATGTCGTCATTTCCTTCCCGTTGCCATGGTGATCGCCATGTTTTTTCTATACAAACGCGTGAAGCTAATGGAGCTAAAGGGCTTGTTTCTAAAAGCTCCACATCCCTAAGTAATAAGGCAGAAATCGAATAGTTAATGTAAGCACAATTATCATGTAATCCACCATAAGAAGCAATTATAAGCAATACAAACTCCCTACTGTGTAGACTAACTTTCGGCACAGAGAAAGCTGCAAAAATATATGATTTTTAAAAAAGGAAAAAGTCTTTTAGAATAATGTTAATTCTATTCGGGCATTTACACCTCTAATGTCTACTGTTTATAATGGGAGTGAACAATATTATTTCTAAGTATACATTACAAAAGAAAGAAAAGGCTAGCCTTTAGAAATATTCAATCCAGACCATCAGTGGATATAGGTACAGTAGAGCGTCGATTATCCGAAGTAATTGGGGGACATGGGTGTTCGGAAAACTGGTTTGTTCGGATAATCGAACTGTACATGTTTATTTGCCAAAAAGTACTGTACAGTAAATTTATTCATAAGAAGAAGTGTGCTGATTGTTGAAACATAGCGACTGGCGGCTTGGCCGGTCAGCAGCGCCTTATGAAAGCCCCTTTAGAAGCAATGTTCCGCCAACGGTGGCTCAGTGCGGCGACTACTGTGGGAAACTTGGTTTGGGAGTGAGGGGGATGATGGACGGTAGGGTGGGAGAGTAAAGGTGCGAGCGAGTACACAGTTCGGTTAAGCGGTCGTTCGGTTGACCGACGTTCGGATAACACTGTTCAACAAATTTTGATCGAAAGTATGTAAATTCTTTGAAATTGCGATTTTTACATTCATTTAAGCATAATATGAAAGGAAATGATAATAGAAGAATTTTCCTAGCTCAGGTTGTGAAAAAAAAAAAACGCCCTTGCACAACAGTAGCTGTATATATACAAATGTATTAATATTTATAGAACATTTAAGCAAAATCCTTGTAAAAACCTACATTTCACTTTTTTTTATCTATTTCACTGTGATGTGATAAGCTGGGGAGTTAAGAAGTACCCTAACCTATAGCTTTCTATACCCTTGTACTTTCTTTTTCAAAATTGCGCAAATACCAGTTTCACAGCGATACAGAAAATAAAGTAACCGTGGTGAAGTTAAACATTAACAATTCCGTAATAAAAATCAGTATTAACATCAAAACATGAAAAATATGTACAAATACCTTTTTGTGCAAGAACTACACTGCAATGTAGACAAAAGTTTCAAGTGATCCCTTGTACAGGATTATGTTTATTTTATTTTGAGCGTCTTCGCTTGGCTTGCCTTTTGTAGGTTACATCTGGAGCATCCCTTGCAATAGTCCAACAGTAGTCGGCCAATATGTTAGAACTCCACTTTCCCTCATATCTCTTCTCCATGGCTGCAATGTCTTGATGGAAACGCTCACCATGTTCATCACTTACTGCTCCACAATCTTTGGGAAAGAAGTCTAGATGTGAATGAAGAAAGTGGAGTTTCAGAGACATATTGCAACCAAGATTTTCGTAGCACAATAACAACTTTGCTACCAGTTGTTTGTAATTTGTTGCTCGGTGTCTTCCCAAGAACTGTGAACAAACACTCTTCAAGCTTTCCCAAGCAGCTTTCTCCTCACCTTGGAGAATTTCGTCGAACTTGTAATCTTTGAATAGTTGCCTAATCTGTGGCCCTATGAAAACACCCTCTTTAACTTTGGCATCACTTAATCGAGGGAATTGTCCTCTTAGATACTTATAGGCCTCATCCTCTTGGTTCATGCTCTTAACAAAACTTTTCATAAGACCTAATTTACTATGTAGAGGGGGAAGCAAAATTCGGTTACGATCTACCAGTGGTTCATGCTGCACATTTTTCACTCCCGGCTGAAGAGTTTCTCTGGTACTCCAATCACTTTTGCGGTAATGAGATCAACGATCTCTACTGTCCCATTCACATATAAAGCAACATACTTTGTATACCCTAACTGCATACCTAGCAACAGTGCTATTACTTTAAGGTCACCACAAATGAGCCACTGAAAATCGTAATATTTAATGGCTTGAAGTAAACGTTTCCAGTTTTCATAAGATTCCTTCATATGAACTGCGTAACCTACAGGAATTGAAGGAAGTTCATTTCCAATATGTAAAAGCATTTCCTTTAAACTCACCTTGACGAATCTATAAAGAGCCTCCACTCCGTAGGTTCGTAATTAATTTTAAGTGCCATCATGAGACCATTTATATCTGTACATGCCACAAGTGTGTCTTCCATAGTAAAAAATGAAGTGAACATCTTCTCCCTATTCCGATACACTGAAATATTTACTTTTTTCCTGCAATAAATTCCATTGCTTTAAGCGTGACGCTAAAATTTCGGCTTTGCTTTTCGAGAGGTCCAAGTCTCTGATTAGATCACTTAGTTCCTCTTGAGTAAGTCTATGTGGTTCACATGGAGGTTCTTCTACAACAAACGTAGGGTCCTTCGAAGTACTTGATTCAGGAGCTTCAACTTCTTGATCATTATCAGAAAAAAGATCGTATTCTTTAGGTGGGTCAGGAACAGGTAGTCCTTCTCCATGTGGAACAGGCCGCATTGCAGAAGGAATGTTAGGATAGATCAAGGCCCGCTTCTTCGTGGAAATTCCCTTCTTGACGGAAGGAACCATACAAAAATAACAGTCTCTGATGTGGTCGCTTGGCTCCCTCCAAATCATGGGCACTGCAAAAGGCATTGAGCGCCCCTTCCCATTAATGCAATAGATTGCTGGCACAAGTGTTACACACAATGTGGGGTGCCTAAGATTTATCTTGGTCTCCAATTTTACAACCAAAGTAATATTGATAGGCTTTTCTTGTTAGTGGTGTTATAGTCTGCTTTTGTGAGGAAAATGTCACTTCCCCACACACGTAGCAGAAGCTATCCGCACTGTTTACACAATTTCGCGGCATTTTTGTTTATTGAAATCCTCAAAATGCCACTTGAAATAGTTCCGACAACTATTTAAAAATATACATTCGAAATACCAGTATTTTTGCGTACTTGTAGTTGTATTTTTATGTCCTGCACTACACAAACGTCACACCCAAAATGCTGATAACTGCACTAAACCTGTCTTTTCTAACAATAGCAGAACACTACTGAGATAAGGAACACAATGAAACCAAGCGTTCATATAGTTTCTCCAGTGTTGCCGGATCAGTGTAACATTTTGCCCCAAACGAAGCGAAAATATTTATTTTTAAAGCGTTATTATTAGATATGCCTGTAAAACGAAAAGTAGAGCTAATATTCGAAAATAACTTTCAAATTCGTGATCAGCACCACAAAATCAATAAGAATTAGCTGATTTTGTTCAATTTACATTTTCGTTGTTGAACAGTGTAATCGACGCTCTACTGTAACATCTTTTCTTATATTCTATATCAACTTTAAAAAAAAAACATTTAGAAAATGTACAGTAATTACACATCCAATTATGAATGGTTCAGTATATATTTTAAACAACTGTTAAACAATAATCCTCTTCAAATTTGTAATAGTATATCATACTCATATTACTGAATCAAAAATTTTCCGGAATTATTTAAAGTTAATATCTGATTATGAGCAGGGTGAGTATACTTTAAGGTTTAACCTGAAAATATAGAAATTCTCAAAATATACATCAGAGGGAAAATTTCACAAGACATGTGAACTCGCTAATTTCAGTGTCAATGCTTGTCATTCACGTAACATTATTTAATATATTTCTTTTCTACCTTTTTTCTCAGTTTCAATCATTAGAAATATTTAAAAATTTCTATTGTTTGCAGTTCCGAAATATTTTTTCGTTTTGCACACTACTTTCGTTTTGCACATAGGTTCTTTAGGTATTTAGGCTACTTCTTGTTCAGAAAATAAAATGGTGATCACCATGGCAACGAGAAGGATGTGACGTCACACTATTTCAGTCTATTGATGTTGGACAATCTTCTTTATGACGTAGTAGATTTTGTTGCGTGAACCGAAAGCGAAGAAATATTGCGATGCCGCAATTGAAACTTATGGATTTAGGGTATACTTATAACCTCGGTTGATTATTTTGATTCAGATCATTACTGAATTTAATAAATAATAATTAATTGCGTGAATATATGAATTTGATATTGTAATTTTATGAAAAGAATAAATATTGTGCACTTATGCACTGAAGAATTTTTTTTAAAAAATACGAAAATATATTATTGTAATGTGGATATTTCTGATACGTGGCGCTTACACGAACACTATCCAAAACTAGCTATGTTAACAAGCTAACGTTGCATACTGGTACTTGTATGTCACTCTTTGACACTGATTGCATGGCTTGGCTTATTTGACACTGATTGCAGACACAACATTTGTTTGTAGGATATTTGCTGCTCCTTGCAAGTTAGAACTATGTTCTTTTACACATTTCGGATTGATAATAGAGTTTGAATTGGAATTTCCGCTCATTACGATTTTATTATTATTATTATTATTATTATTATTATTATTATTATTATTATTATTATTATTATTATTATTATTATTCGAATTATGAAAATACGTATAATCTTACGTAAATAGGATTGGAACTTAGGCTCTCTGAATTACTACTCCGTTATGATATTTAGTATCTGTTATGATATATACGGCTGGGAGAGAGTTAGTTTTTGTATGTTACAGGAAATTATTATAAATATGTGATTGCGTTTTTACTATATGAAACTGGATATAGAAATATCAGTACTTAACATATAAATCGATCGTTTTTATTGTATGCCCTATTATTTAAATGTGAAATTACACGTTACAACTAATTGATATATATAATACAGTTAATGTTTTTTTATTACTAATTGCGGAGATCATATGATTAGTTTAATTTGGGATTATTTTATTTAGATTTTTCATGTTTAGTGTGTGTATGTGTGTGTTTATTCTAACAGTTTTATAATCGGTAACAACCAACAAACAATTTGAGAATGTGTAGAAGACTTGCTCGCCAATCTAATGCCGTGCTGTTTAGATTTCATGTTGCATATATATAAGAATAGACATTCCGTATATAGAATGCATATATTTGAAACATATTGTATTATAGGTATTTTGAAGAGCGGATTTTTTTAACGATATACACTTTTTTGTTTTATACATTTAAGGTATAAGAACCGAATTTAATATTTTTATAACTAATTTAATACAACTTTTATTCAAGATAATGGCTACATTACGGTTTATGTCAAGTTGAGCGTCAATTTTACTAATTAAACTTTGTATTTAGTATCGTCACTACCTTATAGGATGTGTCAAAAATATAAGAACACACAACTAGTTTACTAGAACTTACACTAGTTTCAAGCTGTTTTGATTGCATGATATTCACTTTATTGGACGGAACAGCAAACCGATGTATGGATTATGCTCTGAAATCAGAATTTTCTTCTTTATAGTGGGAAACTTTATATTTGTGATTACTTTGAAATCTTGTCACTGCGTCTAAACGGAATAAACGTGTATTTCATGATAATTATTGTTCTTGTAGATGAATTAGATATCTGTACACTGAATAAAAATATGATTACAAAAATACAGGTTTTGCCGATAGTTTCATTAAAAATTGCACTACGAATCCCATACACTAGAGGTTACAGCCGAACACTTAATATTTTAAAGCTTAACGACCTACGATTATCCTTGCTAGAGTAAAGGACACGCTGATGATGAGAAATGAATGAAACAGTGGAATGATAATGCGGGAGGAAACGGGTAAACACTGAGAAAATTTACCATGCACGATGTTTCTCCATTACAAACATACATGGTTCAGAACTGAACCATAAGTATTGGCGCTACCAATTAGACAGTGTGTTCCCTATAAGTAAGAATGGAGGATATTCTTTTGTTTGAAAAATTGTTGATAATTGGAGAGGTAAAAGTTATTAACTTTATGTTATAGACGGTGTTGCGGAAGTATTTATATATTATGTGGACTTAAGACTTACATTTGATTACAGTACTAAGACTATTGATTTAGGCGAAGATCTTAGTTGATGCCTTTTATAGAGAGGTTTTAGTTTAAGCTTGTTGATGACTGCATTATTACACTTTCAAATTAATATAGTGAAGATATTTAAACTTGTGCTCTCAATTGAAGTCTAATTGCAAACCTTTTGGTTGATATTTGGACGTGTTAGCTGATTATTTTTTCTATGCTGCACAACAATATTTTATTACATATGCTTTTGTTTGACTCGATTTATATACATTTAAATCAGACAGAATCATGGTAGATAAAAATTGTTTTGTCTCGAAATTGTATGTTACGTGTCTCGGTTTGGTACAGTAACAATATTTTCTCTTGAAGTATATTAGAAGTTGATAGAGTATTTGACATAGGTTTAATTCAAATTAGAAATCGGAGATCCACACATTGACATGTGATGTATATATACAACACACTGATATTTGTTGTATTGTAGATATATTTAAAGTTACAATGCACGGTAATATTATAATTTGACATAGCTTGTATTATATATATGTGGTAGAAGATTATCCTACAGAACCACTATATGAAGATTTGGTTGACTGCAGCTTGTATTTTGCTGAAGTAGGTTGTTTAGGAGATTATTTTTTTGTAAGAGATACAGATTAACTACACGATGTTACTGTATGATGGTGAAAATGATTGATACTTTATTGTTTGGATAATAGATATATGATTATTTGGTTTCTAGGAAAAGAATTCACGGAAACTTGTGTGTATTAAGATTTCAGAATTTCAGATCGCAAGTTAGAACTTTGTTTGATGTTATTTGGTTTATCTATGGTTGTTGATTTAAATTTGTTGAATTATAATCACACTATTCAAACTTGAAAACTGTTTACTGTATTATATTAATGTAACAATACCAGGAACAACTACAAATTAATTTGTTATATCATATTATGCCCTATTAGAAAATATTTCTAATACTTTAATTTCGTGTTGACTTTAGAGAACAAAAGGTATAATCTGATGAGCCTTAATCTAGGAATCGTGGTGTAACGTTCTAGGATCTGTTCATGAACAATAGGTAGCGTTAAATATTCAGAAGAATGTAAGTTGGTCGGGATTGATTTCCACAACAAAGTGAAAACAACATTATTATTACATTTCGTTCATTAATGATAAGTAGGTATTTCCTTTGGTCAGTGTTTTCCAGATTTTAGTCTGTTAGTAGTTTAACAAATTTTAGTCTGTTTAAAATGACTGCATAGTAACAAGGTATATAGGCGTTAAATACGACTCAGTATATTCCATTTCCATGTACTACATGGTGTTTAAATTATTAGATTCTTAAATGACAGACTAAGACGTTTTGCTTTCATACTTAAAGAAATTGTTTTGAATATTTAATCAACAAATGAATAAATATTAGCGGATTTGAATTGTATGTTTATTTTACATAACTTTAACCTCCATTTATTTTGTTGTTCATATCAGCTTGTTATTGTAGACATTTATTTCCCGTTAAAAAATCTGATAACGTAAATATAATTGTATAAATGAAGGTCAATTGAAATTATATATTTGTAGCTTATATATTGAATAAGTATTGGTTTGATTCACGAGTTGATGACGAAGAGTTGAACAAACACACTGTGAATTTTATATTTTTATATTTGTAAGCATAACATTATGGATAACTTTTAGGAATATGGAGTGATTTTCTTGTATTGAAGAACAGTATATTTTTATAGGCAGAAGCCTTTTTTTTAAATACAGGAAGTTTTATAAATCATAAGGATTATTTGCAACTAACTGGTAATACTATATTGATGAGACTCGAGTTCATGATGTGGAGATATATAAGGAGAATACGATGGATGAGAAATATCTTCATATTTTTACTTATGAAGATTCTTTATGTATCTTTGTTTAATAGGAACATCAAACATTTTTTTATTTCAGATTGATTACAGACAAAACTATAGACTATTTTCAGTACTGACGAATTACATGATGATTTAGTTAGAATATAGATTATGGATATTTAGAATATTAATTAATCTGAAGGTTTGAAATCCTACCAAGACAATATCTGTGAATGGGTGAATGTTTTGATTATTTTTATAAACATTCTGATAAACGTATTTTAATCAAAAATATCAACACAATGTAGGATTTGTTCATAGTTTCAACACATGCAAAGAATTAAGCAATTATTAGAAAACTATAGCCGTTTTCATTTTACATGACAGTTTCGAGAGTATATTAGCATTAACAATAGCACATAACTGTTTCCTTTATGTTACATCTGTTGATCCTATCTGATCAATATAGTGACAAATGTTTAACTGTGTTGTAACATTTGAATGAATTTGGTAAAATGATGCCAACCAATTTGTTTATTAGACATTTATGATTATTACCACTCTTACTATTGCTTTTAGATTTTTTTGTGTAGAAAGAAATTTCAACAAATTGTGCTTTATGCGCTAGGACAGTACATCCTGTTTGCTGTTCTAATCTTGTTCTTGTATTTTAATTTATATTAGTGCATTAGAGGATAAATAAGGTTTTTTGTTTTTATACGTTAAGCTACTACTTAAACATTAAATTACAAATTTTGCACATATTTCTGTATACTACAACGAAGTGTAGGGATATGTTACTTACAACATGCAGACATGATTCATTTCGTGTGGAATGCAGATATTTATTTTCTATTTCACTATTAGAAATATACCACGTACATACATTAACAGAAATTATTTGCAAAGGCTCAACTAACATTTATTGAAGTATTATTAGCAGTTTTCATTGCATATACCATTTTGCTATAATGAATATTTTGTAGTTTATTATTAAATAAATTATGTTTCTGTTCTTTGGAACAATATTAACTATCTCTTATCGTATATGTTTGTCCGTTTGACATTTTGTTTAGATTTCATCAGTTTGATATATACATAATGTGTTTTGACTTTTGATTTTTTTCGCAAACTAATGGTACAAACTTAAGATCACATAGGTCTTTTGATTATTTTTTTGTTTTACTTTATCATAATACAACAGAAAACAATCATATATACACCAATTACATTCAGGACAGAATTATTTCTTATACTATACATTTTTAATCAGAAAGCTATAGTCTTAAATTTGTTCCAATACGTTTAGATAAAATTTCAGCTTTTATACATTTTATCATGTTTGATATTGAACCATATGCAATTTTACTATTAACTTAAACAAAAATATAGTCTTTTAACTTATTGCCCATGACTATATTCTTTAGATTAAGAGAGGCGGATGAGTAATGCAAGTGCTTGTTGGCGAAAGAAATGTCGGAAAGAGAATGCAGGAGGAAATTAATCTTTCATGGAAAACTATATTCATACGATGTTATTCAACACAAAATATTTTACCTATGATATTGAATTAAGGACCTTGTACATTAGAGCTAACTGATATATAATTATTTTATTGTGCTAGTATCTACCAACTTAAGCAATTAAAGTGATTAAACAGACACAACATACTTTCGGGCAGAAGATATTGATACATTTTTTGTATGGATATTGCTGATATGATGTTTTAATGGTATACATATTAGTTACAACATGATGATGCTACACACACTAGCTACGACATGATGATGCAACTGTAAGTTTTTTTTCTGAAATGAACTTTTACGTGAAGATTGGATTGAAATAAGGAGTTGAGTTTTTACCATTATTATTGAACTTTATTTGGAGTATACTATAAGGAAAATTATAAACAATAACCAGAGCTTAGAGCTGAAGGGTATTTATGAAGTTATGATGCATACTGACCTAAATACATTACATGTTGATAAGAATATTATAGAAACATTCAGAGAACTTATTAAATGCTGCAGGAACATAGGTCTAGTAGTAAATGCAGTGAAAACTAAATATATAGAAGTCCGTTGCAATTGTAATACTGTAAATTATAATAATGCATTAAAATATCAAATAATACTTTTGAGAAAGGGATAGTTCAAATATCATTTGTCAATATTAACAGACCAAAAGCATATTCATGGGGAAATTAAATGTAGACTAAAACTAGGGAATTCGTGATACTATTCAGTTCAGAATATGTTGTGAATTTTCAAGAGGAATTTGAAGCTTAAAATATATATCGATAATCAGTGTTATTGTCTTGTATGGTTGCGAAACAAAGGCACTTACTGTGAGGAATGAACATAGACTGAAAGTATTTGAGAACAAGATCCTAAGACGAATATTTGTATACAAGACGAATGGGAAATGAGGAAGGGCGGAATTTTCGTAATGATGAACTGTAGAATTTATATCGTTTACCAAACACCGTTAGGATTACCAAGCTATAGACTCAGGTGGTCAGATCATGTACTCAGAATGGAAGAAAATATGAACGCTTTTCAAAGTTCTAACTGAAAATTTAATTGGGAAACGACCATTAAGAAGACCAGAGAGTAGCTGGGACGACTACATTAAAATGGATCTCATAGAAATAGAAATACAAAGTATAAATTGAATCTAGATGGCTCTGGACACAAAGCGACAGACAGAGAGCTTCTTTTTTGTGAACACGGCACTAAACCTTGGATTTTACAGACCATAGACTTAGTTAGTTAATATGGTAAACTATTATAAACTAAACATTATTCAGATACAATTAGAAATACAATTCGTTAGCGTTGACACATCAATTAGAACTTATAGGAAAGAAAGTTTGAACTTTATGAAACGATGAAGACAATATTTTATATATCTAAGCAACATGAAACATTTCTTATGCAAACACGTCAGAGATGAAGAGAAACATATACTTGTTGTAGGGAGAAACATCTGAAGAATAGAGTGGATATGAAAATATTTTATATATTGTAATGTGATGTTTGAAATTAACATTATTCAGTGAATTCAACAGAAAGCGAAAATATTGATTTTTAAGGGTGCTAGGTTTATAGTATATGATGACTGCATTAAACCATGTAATACTAAGCTATCCATTTTCAGACAATTGTTTATGTTTCGTTGCTTATACTGATGTCATTATATCATACACTCTTTCTTTGGTCAGTGCCATCTATTTCTTTCATTTGCTACAGGCATGCAAATTATTTGTCAATACTGGCGCTAGATCTGTACCATTTAGTCGCAGGTAAGTAGCAGCATATTTTGTAATTTATCCATCACCATCAAAAAGCATAAGTTTAGTGAACATTACTTATGGCATATTATTATGTTATGAAATCAATTACGTTTTTAATGTGTACAATTCTAAGAAATTAAAGCGCTTATATTTGACTGCAAGGATTCAATAAACACGATCAACCGGCTAAATTCGATGTCTAGGGGCATTTACATTTGTGCAAACATTTCTCTAAATACATTGCATTTTAAGTATTTTTGGAAGATTCTTTATCATTTGTACACATTATTGATTTCACTTAAGAACCTTATACTACTAAGACTAAAATTTGGAAAAACACTGACCGAAGGAAATAGCTACTTATCATTAATGAATAAAATGTAATAATAATGTTGTTTTCATTTTGTTGTGGAAATCAATCCCCGCCAACTTACATTCTTCTGAATATTTAACGCTACATATTGTTCATGAACAGATATTGTAACGTTACACCACGATTCCTAGATTAAGGCTGATCAGATTATACCTTTTGTTCTCTAAAGTCAACACGAAATTAAAGTATTAGAAATATTTCAAATAAGGCATAATATGATATAACAAATTAATTTGTAGTTGTTCCTGGTATTGTTACATTAATATAATACAGGAAACAGTTTTCAAGTTTGAATAGTGAGATTAAATTCGACATATTTAAATCAACCTTATACTCCATAGATAAACCAAATAACATCAAACAAAGTTCTAACTTGCGATCTGAAATTCTGAAATCTTAATACACACAAGTTTCCGTGAATTCTTTTCCTAGAAACCAAATAATCATATATCTATTATCCAAACAATAAAGTATCAATCATTTTCACCATCATACAGTAACATCGTGTAGTTAATCTGTATCTCTATACAAAAAATAATCTCCTAAACAACCTACTTCAGCAAAATACAAGCTGCAGTCAACCAAATCTTCATATAGTGGTTCGGTAGGATAACCTTCTACCACATATATATTATACAAACTATGTCAAATTCTAATATTACCGTGCATTGTAACTTTAAATATATCTACAATATAACAAATATCAGTGTGTTGTATCAGATGTCAATGTGTGGATCTCTGATTCCTAATTTGAATTAAACCTATGTCAAATACTCTATCAACTTCTAATATACTTCAAGAGAAAATATTTTTACTGTAAACAACCGAGACACGTAACATACAATTTCGAGACAAAACAATTTTTACCTACCATGATTCTGTCTGTGATTTAAATGTATATAAATCGAGTCAAACAAAAGCATATGTAATAAAATATTGTTGTGCAGCATAGAAAATAAATAATCAGCTAACACGTCCAAGTATCAACCAAAAGGTTTGCAATTCGACTCCAATTGAGGGCACAAGTTTAAATATCCTCACTATATTAATTTGAGTGTAATAATGCAGTCATGAACAAGCTTAAAAGACCTCTCTATAAAAGGCCTCAACTAGGATCTTCGCCTAAATCAATAGTATTAGTACTGTAATCAAATGTAAGTCTTAAGTCCACATAATATATAAACACTTCTGCAACACCGTCTATAACATAAAGTTAATAACTTTTACCTCTCCAATTATCAACAATTTTTCAAACAAAAGAATATCCTCCATTCTTACTTATAGGGAACACACTGCCTAATTGGTAATGCCAATACTTATGTTCAATTCTGAACCATGTATGTTTGTAATGGAGAAACATCGTGCATGGGAAATTTTCTCAGTGTTCAACCTTTTCTCCCACATTATCATTCCACCGCTTCATTCCTTTCTCATCATCAGCGTGTCCTTTACCCTAGCAAGGATAATCGTAGGTCGTTAAGCTTTAAAATATTAAGTGTTCGGCTGTAACCTCTAGTGCATGGGATTCTTAGTGCAATTCCTAATGAAACTATCGGCAAAACTAATATTTTTGTAATCATATTTTTATTCAGTGTACAGATATCTATTTCATCTACAAGAACAATAATTATCATGAAATACACGTTTATTCCGTTTAGACGCAGTGACAAGATTTCAAAGTAATCACAAATATAAAGTTTCCCACTATAAAGAAGAAAATTCTGATTTCAGAGCATAATCCATACATCGGTTTGCTGTTCCGTCCAATAAAGTGAATATCATGCAATCAAAACCGCTTGAAACTAGTGTAAGTTCTAGTAAACTAGTTGTGTGTTCTTATATCTTTCACACATCCTATAAGGTAGTGACGATAGTAAATACAAAGTTTAATTAGTAAAATTGACGGTTAACTTGACATAAACCGTAATGTAGCCATTATTTTGAATACATGTTGTATTAAATTAGTTATAAAAATATTAAATTCGGTTCTTATACCTTAAATGAACAAAACAAAAAAGTGTATATCTTTTAAAAAATCTACCCTCCAAAATACCTAAAATACAATATGTTTCAAATATATTTATTCTATGTATGGAATGTCTATTCTTGTACATATGCAACATGAAATCTAAACAGCACGGCATTAGGTTGGGGAGCAAGTCTTCTACACATTCTCAAATTGTTTGTTGGTTGTTACCGATTATATAACTGTTAGGACACACAAACACACACACACACACACACACACATATATATATATATATATATATATATATATATATATATATATATATATATATATATATATATATATATTAGTTGTAACGTGTAATTTCACATTTAAATAATAGGACATACAATAATAACGATCGATTTACATGTTAAGTACTTATATTTCTATATCCAGTTTCATATAGTAAAAACGCAATCACATATTTATAATAATTTCCTGTAACATACAAAAACTAACTCTCTCCCAGCCATATATATCTAACAGATACTAAATATCATGACGGAGTGGTAGTTCAGAGAGCCTAAGTTCCAGTCCTATTTACGTAAGATAATACTTATTTTCATAATTCGAATAATAATAATAATAATAATAAAAAAAATCGTAATGAGCGGAAATTCCAATTCAAACTCTATTATCAATCCAAAATGTGCAAAAGAACATAGTTCTAACTTGCAAGGAGCAGCAAATATCCTCAAACAAATGTTGTGTCTGCAATCAGTGTCAAATAAGCCAAGCCATGCAATCAGTGTCAAAGAGTGACATACAAGTACCAGTATGCAACGTTAGCTTGTAAACATAGCTAGTTTCGGATAGTGTTCGTGTAAGCACCACGTATCATAGAAATATCCACATTACAATAATATATTTTCGTATTTTTTAAAAAAGTTTTCTTCAATACATAAGTGCACAATATTTATACTTTTCATAAAATTACAATATCAAATTCATATATTCACGCAATTAATTATTATTTATTAAATTCAGTGATGATCTGAATCAAAATACTTAACCGAGGTTATAAGTATACCCCCAGACAACACCTACGTGTACGACACATGGGCATCCTTGCATAAACCGTACATGTGCACATGTGGATGATGAACACATACATAACCCGTGCATAAGCCGTACACGTGAATTTGCGTGGATGAAGCACATATACATAACTCGTGTATGTGCACATGAGCATTTGCGTGGGTTATGCACATGTACATAACCAGTGACTAAGTCGTGCATGTGAACATGTGCATTTGCATGAATAAAGCACACATTTATATAACTCGTGCCTAAGCCGTTACATGCACATGTGCATTTGCGTGGATGAAGCACACATTTATATAACCCGTGCTGAAGCCGTTATGTACACATATGCATTTGCATGGATGCAGCACACGTACGTAACCCGTGGTTAAGCCGTTATGTGCACATGTGCATCTGCATGGATGAAGCACACATTTATATAACCGTGGTTAAGCTGTTATATACACATGTGCATTTGCGTGGATGCAACGCACGTACATAACCCATGCTTGAACCGTGTATGTGCACATGTGCATTTGCGTTGATGAAACACATTTAAATTACCGATGCTTAAGCCGTTGCGTGCACATGTGCATATGCTCGGCTACTGCACGTGCGTATGAGACGTCCATAATACCGTGCAAGTGTATACTTTTACTTTCATTCTTTTACTCTCATTCTCATCAACAATATAAAGTAACCTCCATTTTGGTAGGTGTCGTTTTTCCTCCAGGCGGTGTTATAGAGACTTTTCGACGAATGACAGCTGAATGATTGCAAAAACTCCATAACGTCCACTGAGCTAGGATACAAGATCAACAGGTGACAGCACTCTACTGATGTAACTACTGTCAGAGTTCGTAGGTTTACAAAATTATATTCGTGACCGATTACAGCAGAATATGTTGCGTTATTTGTTACTTGGCAAACATGTCAAAGATACTACTTAAAGCTTTGCTTGTTGCAAATAATAAACTCCAAAAGTAAAATTCTCACTGACAATTATTAGTTATATGTGATATACTTTGAAGGTGATATGTTTTGTGTTATAGATGGTGTTACTTCGTAAGGCACCAAATATATAAACTTTTTTTTCGTTGCATCTCAAATATGGTTTTACATCACCTGTGTCCTACATGTTAGTCATCTGAGTACTGCGTGTAAATCATCTCTTTACTACATGTAAATCACCTGGGTACTGCGCGTAAATCACCTGTGTGCTACGTGTAAATCACCTGTGTGCTACGTGTAAATCACCTCTGTGTTACGTGTAAATCCCCTCTGTCCTACAGGTAAATCATCTGGGTACTGTGTGTAATTCACCTGTGTGTTACGTGTAAATAATCTCTGTCCTACATGCAAATCACCTGTGTGTTACGTGTAAATCGCCTCTGTGCTACGTGTAAATCACCTCTGTCGTACATGTAAATCATCTGGGAACTGCGTGTAAATCACCGCTGCCCTACAAGTAAATCACCTGTGCACTACATGTAAATCGAATACGTGCTACTTGTAAAACCCCTGCGTGGTACGTGTAAATCACTTGTGCAGGACGTGTACGGGTGCATTGCACATGTCCTGTGCACGTGAAGATGTTGAATAGGACTTGTGGCGTATATGTGCATCACATGTACAGGCGTGCATTTATACAGATGATACACATGTTGCATCCGTGCAATTGTACCTGTACTATACGGATACTGTACGTGCATTGTGCTATCTGGGTAGCGATTCAAATGACACGTTCAAGCCACACAGTCGATGTGGAACGTACAAAATATCCAATGATCCAAACAAAAGCAGTTTGTACAATACATACACCCTAAAACAACTAACAAAGGCAACGAGCTTTCCGACAAATTTGTTCCGGCAAATGTCACATTCACGAAGAAACTGATCCCGGCTGGATTTATAGGACTAGTACAGCCCCTGGTCGTGTACTTTTTCCGTTCTTCCAAGAACTTTGTGAAATTCGTCATTGACACAATCCCAGGATACGAACATCTGGCACCATGACAAGTTCTTCAATCTCCAGTCTGTTGCGCTGCATCAGTTCTGTGCTCACCTGTTCCGCAACATGGTCCGATTTGCTTTCTACGAAACAGGATACCTGGATATCGAACCGGAAGCATTCCAGACACCCATTCAGTACTACTTCGACTCCCTTACCACTGAATTGTGTTATCACTGGAAGTCGATGGCCATTGTAAAATGTGCACATTGTACAAACTGCTTTTGTTTGGATCTTTCGATCCTTTCTACTCTCCACATCAACCGTATGACTTGAACATGTCATTCGAATCGCTATCTTACCTTCCCAAATACATAGAAGAGACAGGAGAAACGCTTGTTTGGCATTGGCCCCAATGTCACCTTTGAAGTCCCATTCCTCCTTTCCTATTGGCGGACTGCAGCTAATAATTTGGCAATTAACTAACAATTTGATGCTCTTTAAAGATATCTAACTCTTATTGTGCAACTCGAGGCCTGATATCGTACCCTTTGCTTGTAAGTATTCATAGCAGCAGGAAATACAAACAGAAGCAGCTTTACAAGAGATAGATACTGAAATAGATACAGTGACAATATTGGGCATAAATTAATGAATTCCGTAGATTTATTAAACTGATTTTCACAGAGCAAAAAGACATAAATTCATAATCTCATCCAGGGGTAAAAGTGGATCTGAAAAAGTAGGGGGACGGTAGGTAGTGGCATTACGTCCCGCCGTCCTCCTGCCCATCTTTGCCCATTGTAACTTCTATAGAACTGGAGAGACGCCGTACTTATTTTTTTGGAGGTGGGGGATGGCAATTTACCCCTGATCTCAGTCATATATTTCCTGAAACCAACAAGTTAACAACTGTTTCTATCGAGATGGTAAATTTACATTTATCATAGAACGTCTTAGCTTCATAAATTAGTCATACTCACGTAGATTACTTATCTTATTTTTCATTCATTAAACTTAATATAGAGGAAAGGGGGGCAAGAGTACGCAAATTTCAATTAAACTTATATATTTTGGTAAAAAAAATAGTTACAACGGAAATTTTTTTAACGGAACACAAAAATTGAACTCTCCTTTACGAAACGTGAACTCAACTTTTATACACCTCTGTCCTTGGAGAAACTATAATGCATAAAATGAAAACATTCAAATTCGTACTCTTGCACCTATATGTGGGACAAGAGTACGAAATCAAAGAGGCAAGAGTACGCACCCAAAAAAGTATTAACAATTATCACATATGAAGGTACTTACTCCTTCATATGATGTGCATTGTTCATGCCACCATTCATGGCATCTTGCGCACTTGATCCAGGCTTCTATTGGTGGATCACTGTAGATGATATTACATAATGAACGCTCTTACACTACTTCCTCACTGACCTGAAGAGTTACCTTCGGTTGTAGCTTTCTTGGTGCAAGTTGATGTTTCCCTTTGCTCTTTGGAGGGCGCCGTTTCAGAAGTAAGTTCTGCTTGAAAGGAGAAGATGTCAGAATCTCTGATTGACCTCGAGAAGATCAAGATTTTTGGCTGTGGGCTTGGTGGAAGTCGGAGGAGGACTGACAACCACCAAAGGAGTGCATGATCTGGCCGGTCTACATAGGCCCCTGCTTACCTCCAGTGAAGATCCAGTTTTACTGGTTGCAGGTTTGGTAACAGATGAACAAGCAGCCGGCAGAGGAGTGTTTGATGTGGACAATCTGCATGAGCTCCTGCTTGCTTCTAGTGAGAATCCAGCATTACTGGTTGAAGGTTTGGTAACAGACGAATGAGAACGAGCAACCAGCAGAAGAGTGTTTGAAGTGGACAGTGCGCATGAGCTCTTGCTTGTTTCTAGTGAGGATCTAGCGTTACTGTTTGAAGGTTTGGTAAAGATGGAGGAGGACGAGCAACTGGCAAAGGAGTGCTTGATCTGGATGCGCCGCATGGGCCCCTTTTTACTTCCAGTGAATCATCCGATGAACGATTTTGGGCTCTATTCAGGTCTGATGCTTGATTTGTTGCTTCAGGAATGCTTCCATCTTCAGAGTTGGCTTCTACATTTAAGTCTATCACATCCACAATAGAGGGAAGAAAATCTTCTTCAGTGAACACATCTGGATTCAGTGGGATAACTCCAGATTCTTGAAGGCTGGATACCAATGGTTGCAACTTTGTAGTAAGCCTCAGTAAACAAACTCGCAACTTGGAATTAGGCGGAATGGATGATTCCTCATCCATTTATCACACACTGTTGAATACCAGGATTTCAGCGGGTCAAAAACAGGAGCGATCTAATGGTTTCAATTATGGCTGGTATGGGGTGGTACACTCAACATCACTATCCCATTTTGCCTGCAGAAATTAATCGCCTCGATTGAAATATGAGAGGTCTGATTGTCAATAAGCAATACCGTTTTCGTAACCGAATTTGATCGCACATATTGGTGTAAATAATATAACCATTCTAAGTTGTGAGTTGATGAACCAGAATCAGATATCATTCCCACAGAACCAGGCGGCGAGCCATCGAATAATTCTTGTTTCATTCGTTTTCTAGGAAATATCTGGGGAATAAAGGAACCAAATGCACTCACAGGGAAACAGCTGTTATGTTAACTCCAAAATCACTAGATACAGTTTTATTCACAACTGATTTTTAGTCGACTTTTGGAACTTTATGAGGAACCGTATTTATGCCAGTTTCGTACATGTTATAGATATCCCGTAAAGATAAGCCGTTTTCTCTTACAAGATCTTTTAGACAATTAAAAAAGCGTTCAACTTGTGGCTTGCTAAAACCACGAGCTCTCCCCAGACTAGTCTTTGAAGGCTGTAGCAAAACAATAGTCATATGTCTACGACTGAAAGACTCTGTCCAATCTCTTCCTGCCATTCGATTCGCATGGCTAAAGGGTATGGGGCAACTAGTTACGTTCAGCAAAATTGTATGCCATTCTTCTTAGATCTTTTAAAGTTAAGTCATACAAGAATTGATCCAGTAATGTGATATATTCCACTAATTCGTTCTTCATTTCTTCGGTAAATAGGCCTACTGGCTTTATTGTGCCTAAAGACGTTGCAGATTCTCATTAAAAGAAAAAAAGAAAAATTCTTAATTCTCCTTATATCAGTAATGGGAATGCATAGGATACAAAACAAATCAGATATTTAGACCCTTTATAAAAATATGTTTCCAAATTTGGCTTATTCCATCAGTTACAGAATGCTTGTCACCTATGAGGGTAACTTGAAAACTTCTCGACCTATCTTTGATGAAGCTACATATTGTCAAAAGCTAGGTTAGGTTAGCTTCATATATCTTTATAGGATCCCATACCAATCACTGGACTGATACCGCCTTGTGCAGTCATTTTAACGTATGATTACTAAAGGAGTGACTACTACAGGAAACATATGGTAGTCGAACTTTTAAGTATGGCACTAATCACACGTCAGAACGACTCTGCATAAGGCCCATTGAAATTTATTACTGAAAACTACTGACATTTAAGATAAAAGAGGACAAAGCGTAGCCTTTCTGAAACCTGAATAAAATAAGCAAGCGTAGTGTTATTCAATAACTGCAGATTTAACTATCTTACACGTTTATCTGTTTCGAAAACTCAAACACCACATTAGATATTTTATGTAAGGAGTGGTATTTAGAATAACAATTTATCCCTCGTACACAAGAAAATATCAGGATTTTTCAGAATTCTTAACGTTAGAGGCTACATATGCGAACCAGTATTCGTAAAGTTTGCCGTCACTCTCTATTACAACGTAATCTACATTCTTTTTTGATTGTTAGATCTAAATCAAATTGGATTCCTTTTTCATAGAACAGAAGGGGCAAATGTACGCACGCGTACCCTTGCCCCGTCGGTATCTGCGTACCCTTGCCCCCTCACTAAACAATTGACTTTCCCGTGATGTTGTACAGCCAACTGTTGGAAGAAAGTCAATTTACTCCATCCTGTCAAACAATAGATATGTTAGAAACTAACGCTTTATAGTACTTTGAAATCGTTATAAAATTGTGTGAGTTATTCATTAACTACTTATGTCCCAATATTATATCAAACTATTAGAAAAACATAAATAACCACCTAGATAGCTTGTAGTTTGCCGCAGCACACTCAAACTTGTTAGGATCTAGACGCCATTAACATCAAACTCCACGTGACGCATTATTGCCATACGCGAATATATTCACCTGATTTTAGGGAATCGTATCTTTACCCCCCACATACTCTTGCCCCCTCTACTCTATTACCTTTAGTTCCGTCATCAGTATCGAAATCTTCATTAAATACTTATTTTATTCATATAATAGTCTCGGTATATGCATATCAGAATACATATTCATACATGTTATCACTACATAAAGCTTTTTGACTGTTTACAAATAGCAATATCTGTCTGACCTAATACCTTGTATTTCAGTAGTAGATACTAAAGAGGATATAGCGGACGGAAATAGTTACTTCAAGGAGGACTAGGTAATAGTATACATGAGAACCCCCTGATCTGCGTTTCTTCTGTGTTCTATTACCACTTCTACATGAAATACCATAAATTTTCTACGTAATGCAATAGTAAGAAGTATCCATGTGCACAAGACATGCGATATGCGTTAAATCCCCCCACACACATAGTCATAGATAAAGTACAAGGGCACTGCACATGCAGATATAAAGTAAAGGTACGTTCTTTTTTATTTTGTATCAGTCGATAAGTAAATAAAAATCGATTTGTTACCCCCTTTGTAAGTTCGTACATACTCAATGAATAATACCTAAAAGTATGAGCGTCCTGCTCCTACGGGAACTGATGCAGCTTCGTGTATACTATATCCGAGGACTATAAGAATATCTAGCAGGACATGCTTCTTCACCTTCACCTTCGCCTATCGAGAGGTGTTGCATTATCAGAGTGCAGACATAGTCTGTTTCACCCATATCCTTGGAATTGTAAGCGGAGTAACATTGTTTGTTGCTTAGTAGGTGTGCTTTGACCTTTTCCGGTTGAAACTTAAAAATGAGAACTGGAATAGTCCTTCCCTCTTGTTGGAATATATTAGTGATGTTAATTCCGTTGCCTATGTGGGAAATACAGAGCTAAGATTTTCTAGTATTTTTTTTTTAACCACCGGAAAATGAAATGTAAAAGAAGACATGATATTATTAACCAGGTAATGATTAAAGTAAATTAAAGGACAAGTCCATTATCTTGAAAAAAAAAAGGATTAAATGTTTCAGGATATCCAAATCATTGTGCGTCAAAATTTGTTTGATGGTGAAGGGTCCATAACCATAGCGTTTATTTAGCTCTTCCATAACTTTAGTTCTATTTTTAGACAACAAAGGACATTGAAATATGAGATGATTCAGAGTTCCAACCTTTTCGTTGCACCCTCTCCGATGAATTTTGTACATGAAACAATGGAAAACAATTTAAATTACTAGGTACTAAAATGTGTGAATCAAGTTTCTGAAATAACTTGTATCTAATATATCATTTTTAAAATTAATTTAATGAACTTTCAAAATTATGATTCGGTACGTAAAAAACCTTAATATTAAACAATAATATTGATCTAACTTCTTCCATTCCGTTCTTGAAAAATAAAGGCTTTTATTCAGACACAGACCTCAGTCTATGTCGTCATTTGCACTAAATTTGTTCTTTTTCCTTTTTTAGTATTCTCCAGTAAGCTATTGTATATTTCGTTGTTTGTATCCAAAAGCGGATCCAAGATGGACTTCTGGGTGGGGGAGGGGCGGTGGGTTGTAATACTGCTACTTAGAGTTACTTTTAAGAGCTCCAAACTCTGGGAGGGTTTTATTTATATATAAAATAAGAAAGTTTCCTCTTCTGGAAGGGGGAACGATCGCCCCCCTGGATTCACCCCTGTTTGTATCTTCCTTATTGTTCGTATTTTCCTTTTGTATCTCTATGTTTCACCGGAACACTTTGTAAATTTATTTAATTTATTTATATTTTTGTATGTTTCTTTTCCTCATAAAATCACATTGTTGTAAATACATAAGGTTTTAGTTATGATCTTCATCCTTTAATGTTTATATATTTCTCATTGAATAAGGATTCTGTCCTTGGGATTTTATGAATTACAGTTAACTATTCAGTTCTGAATTTTGTAGTTAATATACTGAAAAATGACGTGGTTCATATCACCAGTTGCCTCATTGCACCAAAAAACGGATTATCTCTTAAATAAATTTTGTAAAGCACCGCCAGGAACAACTCTGTGTTAAGTCTAAGGAGTTGTATAATATCGTTTCTTTCCCATTCGTTAATTTTATTTCATGACTTGGGATTTGCAATGCCAGAAGTGACCCAGTATAATTTTTCTGGGCCTAGTCGCTATATGCTTTCGGATAAAAGTTCGTAAAGGTAATTTTTATATTTGTAGAAATTCCGCATATAGCTGTCTGAGCTCATGCTCTTTCATTTGGTTGTATGTTTTGAAGTCAGCTCTTTCATTTAGTTATATGTTGCGTGAGATCTAGCGTAAATTAATTTTACTACAATCAGTTCTTAATTATTGCGAAAAGTCTTTTAATGTTTAATATGATCCATGTTATTCTTTTGTTCCAATGTGGTGTTTTTAAGACTCTGTAGTACAATTAATGCGTCCGAACTCTTTCTTCTTATGTACCATAAAGGTATTTAATGTGCTGTCACGAAGATGTCATCCACATTTGTTACAACCTGGAAAATGTCTTTATCTTTCCTAAGTATTGAGGAATTCATTAATTATACTTGTTCGTAAAAGCGTCGCAGCAGAAATGAACTTTCTTTTAGTTGTCAACAAATTTGAATTGATTTTTAATTTTAATCGACTTATATTAATCTCGTTAAATGCTTATGATGCACAATATAAACAACACCCATTATATAGTTTTTGGCATGAACATAAGTCGAATTGTCTTGAATAATTAGTTCATGTGTTAATAATGATAAATTAAAATTATTCTACTAAATTGATAATTAAGTAGATATAGTTGATAAGGTGATTGTCACTTGTTTCTAATGCAATATTATTTAGTTATATCATTCCTACCGAAGTTCAATGTTATAATGATTGTTTCACCATATTTAGTTTGCTTTATGTTACTGTTTGTCCAAAAAACATGATGAAAGATTTTTACAATTTTTTATTATTCCTGTAGATAATAAGAAGAAACAATCACATGACACACGTACACCCGAAAATCGCCACTGTTTTTTCATGTTCTTCTAACAGTATGAAACTAAATGAACATACAATGCATAAATTAAACGAAAATATAAGACATCAATCCAGGAAATTAGACATACGAGAAGTGACTCGCCTGGGAAATAGCAACTAAAAGAAAGAACACTGAAGTATAGCAAAACATCTGTAACCGAACAGGGCATTACAACTTTCTGAAGATGTAGTTGGTTGTGAATTATATTCTAGACCAATCCATAACTAACGTCTATTTCAGCCACAAATTCGTGTAACGATTTCAAAGATTTTTCAGTACTCTTTGAAGTCATTAAAGTTCATCAATTGTTGAGCATTACATTTCACGAGATGTGGCATGACCTTCGTTCTGACTATCTTGTAAATTGAAGATTAAAACTAGGTTAGTCTTGAGAATGCCAATCCCTTAGGGTTACTTTTCAGAGCACAAAAGCATTTACAATAGCTAGGTCAATGAGGAATTATGAATCAATTGGATAACGTTCTCGAAGCTGATAAAAGTGCTCAACTTTTGTCATAATTTCATTACATGTAGAAATAGCAATATGATAGCTCTCCTGAAGAGTACTTCCATCCTTGTTCTTCCTTGAAATAGTTGTGATAGACCTAGGATCATTACATCGCCAATTTCAGAATCGGTTGGACACCATATCTCATATCTTCACAGATTGCAAGGGCATATTGTTCAGTGATGACCTGCTTTCGAAAGGTATCATACTTTCAAGTCAGCCCAGCACATGCTTCGTATGCATCGATTGTATTATTCAGCTATGTGATATGTGGCTTAAAAATATGAATTTTGTCATAATTTAGGTGATCTCTTGGAGGATTGGTTTCATTATCATTAAGGTTATTACTGCCGTTATTTTCTCGCAACGTTTAGATGTTATATTCATTGACTGACTGAGTGAGCCCAGGATCAGAAATCTAATAGTTTTCAAGTTCTGGTGATACAACAATGCCGATTAAGATGGTAAAAACACTTTCCAGTGACATAATATTATATATATATATATATATATATATATATATATATATATATATATATATATATATATTGAGTGAGAAGTATACTTATCATGCACTGGGAAAAGGTTAAAATGTTTTACGTAATGTTTGATCAAAACTTCGCTCTTCAGTGGAAGATAATAGCGATACACCTTTCAAAAATTTATCTTAAAACATGGAAGAAAGAGTGTGTTTAAAGTTTATAGTTGCATAAGCGCTACTATAAGTTGCAACTATAGCTAGTAACATTACGACCCGCTCGGGAGAGTAATACTCCCGGAAGTTTTTTTTCGCGCGCTACCCTAGCCAGCTGTTTTAATTTGGTCACATAATTTATATCATGGGGGTCAAGGTGGAACAAAACGAGCCCTGCAGGGCTTTTAACCCGTTCCTACTACAATTATTCCTACTCCTACTTATCTGCACAAAAGTGAGTAAATTGCTTTTTGAGTATTATTTTCATCTTATTTTAGTGAAAAAGGGATTATGAAAATTAAAAAGAAATAAAAACTTTCCTTGGACCGGATTTGAACCCACGCCAAAAGAGACTTTCGTTATTAGCCCGTAGCGCTAGTACGTTCGGCCACAACGATCAATAGCAGGATGCGTTTGATTTCTGCTATATGTATGCTACGTGGCTAGAAACGGATAACGCCAACCAATAAGAACCGTGTATTTAGTTCCTACTTCCAAGCGTATTACTCTCCCGAGCTAGTCCTGTAACATTGAACATATGGCAGGGAGATTCTACAGTACTTGTTAACCAGTCACAGAGCATTGTTGGAAATGGCTGATTATAGGCTATTTACATCTAGTTTTAATAAATGGATGATTAAGTTCTGAACGTAAGTTTATCTTGAGTTCCGGAGACATATTTGGATCATTTGTTCTTTTGAAACTCTTTGGAACGTGAATGAAGAAGAACCTAATCATCTTACCACTAACTGACTTCACAAATGATGCTTCTAAAGCTAACTTACCTTTCAGCGCCTGGCTCACCGTGCCATTGATTCATGAAATACAGGGTAGCCCAAAAGTAGGTGTACAGTCCCATACTGATCAACTCATTGCTTTTTATAACATTTCGTATTGTTATCTATCAGGTAGACTTAGTTTCTTTATTATTTGTTCTTAATGTCTTTTTACTTATATCTTAAACTCGAAACAGCCGAAGCAAATAAACCTATAAGCTAGAATGTTATACTTGATCAATGCAGAGGTGTATACCTACTTTTGGGCTACCCTGTATATTGCGTGAGTTATAATTCAAGTTACATGTAAAATTTTCCTTTTCTCGTTTCAGAACACAGCTGAGGGAGTGAATATACTGATTCAAGCTGATTGTTGGAGGTGATTTAAGCTGATTGTTGGAAAGTAATTTAGCTGAAGACACAAGACAGATGACGATCACGGACAACACAGTGTCAATGCAACGATTTAAGGAGACTGGTACATTGCACTACAAACCACGTAGTAGGAGTCCGAAGACTACCCGAGATGGACATTAGCAAGAGCAGATATTCAAGCGAATTTTAATGATAAAAAAAGGTAGAAATTTTTGGTCAAATATTATACATCCATCCTACACGTGCATCATCTTTTAATAAATGTGACATGGTTCCGCAATTTGGATAATGTTTGTTATCTTGATAGAAATAACATGATAAACGATTACCAGGGACGCCACCTGGACACTTCCACAACCACTCTTCTGTTCTTTAATTTTACTTTCCTTCCTGCCTTCTCTTCCTATCCGATGAAGCGTTAAGCGGAAATCCTTGTGTAATATTTTATAGTTTCCACTGTTTCCTGTAGATAATGTGTTACATATAAAAATAGTTGTAAAAATATTGCAAATATCTTCAAAAAATACAGCTTACTCGATTAATATGGTCTTGGGCCAAATTTTACATGTAGTGCATCTTGTATTCGTCGCACAATTAACACATGTAATCCATATTGTTAGTCTAGGGAAATAGTGGACCATTTTTTAAGTTTACCATTCGATTGCGAAAAACAGCAATGATTTAGGGAAGAAATATGTACTGGACTCGCTCCTCAATAACTTACCATAGATGTTCAATAATAGTGTTATTCGGCCGGAGTATTGAGAGGGTTAGATATGTATTGAATTTAATTCTATCTTCCTCAATCTCCATGAAAAGGTCTGGTTAGATAAATGGGCGCATTATTATCTTGGAAAACTGCATCGTTGTTAAGAAAATCATACATAGAATGCACTTGGTTACCTCAAACGTCCAAATAAATCAGTGGCAGTAATTCATAGTTTGAGAATAATACTCGTAATATGACAAATGGAATGGTGAGGGCCACACTAACAGCTCCTATATTTCACAGTGAGAAGTGGGCAGAGTGCGATGCATATATGCCTCTTGGGGCGTCTACCATACATAAATCCAGACTATTATTGGAAACACACTCATTGGACCGTAATATTTTCTGATAATCATCGACGGGCCTTATTTTATATTCTTAGCACTAGGTTGCACTGCCAACGATCAGAAGTTTCGAAACCATAACATGACTGTGGATGTTGATGCTACGCAGATTTCGCCAGACTATAACTAAAGGAACAGGTCGTTCGCGATGCTGACTGAGCTCTGCAGCAATTGTGTCCATTATCTATTAGCTCTACATTTTTCTTCTTTCTTTCTGATAATTTTACAATGTTCGGCGATCCCTCCCATTTACGTTTGTTTTCCGTTTACTATTCTTTTCTCTGATGACGTCTTATCAAGAATTCTCTAAACTCATCACCTTGAACACTAGTGCTCTTAATATATCTAATACTAGCATTCTTGGGCACATTTATTCTAACTAGTTCGAAAATCGGAGGTCTACCATTTTGCATCACCGACGTCCAGCTTATTGCACATAAGAATCCATATTGCATCGCCTCGCACTGCTCAATATCGCTCAACACAACACTGACACAAATCTTTGGTGCCCTGGTTCGATTCCCCGTGGGAAAGCCTTGAAATATATGAACGCATTTATTATTGAATCGGATTCCACCTTAAAGTATAGATCCACGTTTCACATAGTCTCGAAGCTAAAAGGGACACTACACTCAAACCTAACCAACGAACACTAACATAAGACAATCGCACCGCACGAACATTGGCGTTTTCATTATTTTTAGAACTAAAATACCAGAATAAAATAACATACGACGAAAAACACAGTGACTATTCGATTTCCAGTTTGTCCAACCATTTCATGGAGCACAAAACAAAAAAAGTCCTATATCGTACTGAAAAATCCAAGTTGAAATTTAGGCGAGAATCAGAATCCAGGTATCAGATCATTCACTGTGAATCCAGCTAGTGAAAACGGCATTGATTCGCGTTTCATCAATCCAATCAGTGAAAAACGACCAACTCCATAGAAGAGATGAGTCACTTCGAAACTGACATGAGAATCACACTAATTACAATAGTAGTGGTTCTTTCTGCAATTGTTCTTCATTTGTTTACTATATTTCAGTATAGTAAACTCTGTGTACTTTATCTTTATGACCACCTTTTAAAATTATTTATTTATTAGCAATATTAATTACATCTGGACTAAGGAAGGAAATAGTAGTTTTCGGAAAATGTTTGGTGCACCTTAATATGTGGAAGGAGAATCATTGTATTAGGGAAGTAATATTTTTTTGGTTCTCAGCATAGCGTTACTAATATAGAAGTCCAAGTAGCTTATTTTATTCTGAAATTGCAAAGCACACACATAGAATTCCTTAGAAATCTCACTAGTAGAAATTTTTAATAGTGTACATTAAAAAAATTAATAAAAAGAGGCCTCCAATGACTTTTGAGGCATATTTGTCACAATTATTGACTGTTACCACGAAAAAATACAGACATTTCGCTTCAGGTCGTTTGTGTGACTTCTTCCTCTTCTCCTTCTTCTACATGTCTGTTAAAGCGTCTATTGGATATCAACAGCGCCCTGGACACATTGTAAGCAACGTACTAGTCCACCATGACGTTTCAGCAGTGACACTAACAACAAATAAGTGCAATACCTTGTCACTTTTGGCTCGGGAGGGATTTCTCAACACTCCTTTCTAGAGCCTTCTATTATCAACCAGCTATGAACTTAACTTGACTCCAAATGACAACCAGTACCATTAAAAAAAAAGAAAAAAAGAAAAAGAAAACTGTATTGTTCACATAGTGATGGCGAGTAGTAGAAAATGGATCGATCTGGAACAGACCTGGCTCATAAGAGGACAACTCACAAGCCACTGAGAAAATGACCACCGTGCACCGTGAGACCACGGCCTTTTACGACCTCCATTTTAGGGGTGTATTCATTCCCTTTTATGAGCACTTTTAAGGGGGTGACCTCGTTCTCTTTTACGACCTCCATTTTAGGGGGTGAACTCGTTCCCTTTTATGAGCATATTTTTCAACTCCTATGTTAATTACGAACACATAGAAGAACAGATAACACATAACACTACGTAACACACAGCAGAACAGATAATACATAGCACAGCTAATAAAAGAACATGGCTTATTTTCCAACCCCTATTTTACCATAGCAGAAATTACACTGAGATTATGAACACACAGCAGAACAGATAATACATAGCACAGCTAATAAAAGAACATGGCTTATTTTCCAACCCCTATTTTAACATGACATGAAGATTAGATAACACATAAGAGTACATAACACAACAAGGGTGTACTCGTTTCCAACCCCTATTCTGAACATAGCAGATAACACATAGAAGAGCAGATAACACATAGCACTATTTTAACATAGTAGGTAACATAAGATTACGAACACATATAAGAGCAGAAGACTACATAACATAGCAGGCCTCCATTTTAGGGGTGAACTCGTTCTCTTTTATGAGCATATTTTTCAACCCCTATTTTAACATAACAGAAATGACATAAGAATACTTAACTCATTCCAACCCTTATTTTAACATAAGGAGCAAAGATTACAATCGAACACCCACGGTCTACAGATAATCATTTTAGAGGGTGTATTCATTCATTCTCTTTGATGACCATTTTTTCCACCCCTAATGAAATTACAGATAATACATAAGATTCGTTCTCTTTTACGACCTCCATTTTAGAGGGTCAACTCGTTCCCTTTTATGATTACTTTTTCAACCCCTATTTGACCATTTTAACATAGCAGAAATGACATAAGCATGTCCTCAATCTACTGACCATCGTGAACAAAGGTCAAACTCGAAAACGAAACAACATATCGAGGTGCTGTTTCCACATTTAGCAATTGGTCATCAAAAAAGTACTGACCATCAAGGTCAAAGGTCAAAACTCGAAAACGGAGCCACATACTCAGGTGCTGTTTCCAAATCTAGTAATAGGTCATCAACTAGTGCAAGTTCCAAAATTTGTGGCCATCGAGGTCAAAGGTCAAAATACTTAAAACCTAATTACTCGAAAATGGATCCACATATTGAGGTGGTGTTTCCACATTGAGTAATAGGTCATCAGGTACCACAAGTTCCAAAATAGTGGTCATCGAGGTCAAAGGTCAAAATACTTAAAATCCAATAACTCGAAAACGAAGCAACGTATTGAGGTGCTGTTTCCAAATCTAGTAATAGGTCATCAACTAGTGCAAGTTCCAAAATAGTGGTCATCGAGGTCAAAGGTCAAAATACTTAAAACCCAATAACTCGAAAACGAAGCAACGTATTGAGGTGTTGTTGTCAAATCTAGTAACTGGTCATCATCTACTACAAGTTTCAAAATAATGACCATCGAGGTCAAAGGTCAAAGTACTTAAAACCCAATAACTCAGAAATGGATCCACATATTGAGGTGCTGTTTCCAAATCTAGTAACTGGTCATCAACTACTACAAGTTCCAAAATAATGATCATCGAGGTCAAAGGTCAACATACTTAAAACCTAATAACACGAAAACTGAGCCACATATTGAGATGCTGTTTTCAAATCTAGTAACTGGTCATCATCTACTACAAGTTCCAAAAATAATGACCATCGAGGTCAAAGGTCAAAGTACTTAAAACCTAATTACTCGGAAATGGATCCACATATTGAGGTGCTGTTTCCAAATCTAGTAACTGGTCACCAACTACTACAAGTTCCAAAATAATGATCATCAAGGTCAAAGGTTAACATACTTAAAAACTAATAACACGAAAACTGAGCCACATATTGAGGTGCTGTTTCCAAATCTAGTAACTGGTCATCAAATGCTACAAGTTCCAAAATAATGATCATCGAGGTCAAAGGTCAAAACTCGAAAATGGATCCACATACTGAGGTGCTGTTTCCACATTTAGTAATCGACCACCAACTACTACATGTTCCAAAATAGTGACCATCGAGTTCAAAGGCCCAAATACTTAAAACCAAATAACTCTTAAATGGATCCACATATTGAGGTGCTATTGTCACATTTAGTAATTGGTCATCAACCACTGCAAGTTCCAAAAAAATAATGAACGCCCAATGAACCAATGAATGCGAATAACTCTTAAACAGAGCAACGTTTTGAGGTGCTGTTTCCAAATCTAGGAATACGTCATCAACTACTACATGTTCTGAAAACACTGACCATGGAGGTTAAAGGTCAAATATTTAAGCCTTAATAACTTTAAACAAAACCTGTGTGACCTATTCAATTTTGTACCAAGCAGAGAGAAGTGAAGAATGAAAAAATATGACTGGCTTACTTCGAGAAAGAAAGCAACGATATACATTTTAACTAGCTGCGTATTTTAAATCATTTTGTACTATTTAAATAAACAATCGGATAAATTTAACCGGCTCAGAAGTTCAATACTATTTTGTACTCTTGAGTGAGCTTTCCAAGGACCATTTTTTAAACTAACTCAGAATTTCATTTCATTTTGTAATACTCAAATTTGGATGGAGTGTTTAGTTTTGTACGAACCAGAAACATTTGATTGGATTATTTCCTTATGTACCAACTGGAAAAAGTGAAGGGCCATTATTCAAATAAACAAAGGAATAGCAGAAAAAAGAAGTGAAGTATGAATAAAATTTAGGTGGATTATTTTCTTTTGTACCAACTGGAAAAGAGAAGAAGAGCTACTTTAACTAGCTCATTATGTACTGTTTAAAGAAACGAAAATTGACTATTTAACTAGCTCAGAATTTATGTAAGAATAATTTCGATGTTCTACTTTTTATACCAACGAGAAAAAATAAACTAGCTGAATATACGAAAGAATAAATTTAAGTGACCTATTCAATTTTGTACCAATGAGAAATGGCATTGTACCATTTTGGAGTATTCAAATAGACAAAGGACTTATAATTTGTGTCAACTCTAAAATCAATTAAACGAAGTAATGCGTTTGAAAAACCGAAGTTGAGTATTTTATACCATTTTGTATTATTTCAACAAACAAAAGAAAAAGCAAAAAGGACCATTTTAAACTATTTAAATAAACGAAGGCATAAACATGAGTGAGACCAGAGAAAAACCGAAGAAGGTCCATTTTAACTAACTGAGAATTTCTGTACCTTTTTGTACTATTTAAACAAACGAAGGGATAAATTTGAGTGACCTGGTTTTTTGTACTAACCAGAAAAATCGAAGAAGGTACCTTTATACTAGCTCAATGAACGAAAGAACAAATTTGGGTGTTCTACTTTTCCATTTTAACTTGCTGAGCATTTTATACCATTTTGTACTACTTAAATAAACGAAAGAAAAAGCGAAAAAAGACCTTTTTAACTAGCGCAGAATTTCTGTAACGCAAAAAATAAGTTGGATGGAGTAACAAGAAAGAAAGCAAATATATGCCATATTAACTATTTAAATAAACGAAGGGATAAATATAAGTGATCTATTCCATTTTGTACCAAGGAGAAATGTCATTTTTATCTAACTTAGAATTTCTAGTGCATGTTGTATTATTTAAACAAAACGAAGGGCTAAATTTGAGAAAGCGAACGTGAACCATTTTACTCAAAATTTGGATGGAGTATTTAGCTTTGTATGAACCAGAAAAAAATGTAAAGAAGAACCATTTTAACTAACTCAGATCTTTATACCATTCTGTACTATTTTTTGTACCAATCAGAAGAAAATCAAAGAAGGGTTATTTTAACTAGCCAAGCAGAAAAAAGGAAAGAATTAACACTTTGTACTAACCAGAAAAGGAGAAGAAGGATCAGCATTCTATACTTTTTATGCCATTTATTCGGGTGTCCTATATCTTTTTTACCAACGAGAACCATTTTTAATTGACTTAGAATTTTATACCTTTTTGAAAAATTTGTATCAAATCGAAAAAAGCAAGGAAATACCATTTTAAATAGCTCAGCATGTTATAGCTTTTTGTTTTTTTGGTCTACCCAATTTAAACAAACAAAAGAATAAATTTGTCTGACCTATTCACTTTTATAGCAAGCAGAAAAAGGAAAGAAAAATTTGAGTGGCTTAAGCAAAGAAGGTCAATGGTAACTAGCCTATTGAAGAATGAATAAATTTTGTTTGCAATTAAAAAAGCGGAGAAGGTCTACTTTCTATACCAAGCATAGAAAAACAAATTTGTTTGAGCTATTCACTTTTATAGCAAGCAGAAAAAGCATGAAAAAAAAGGGAAGAAGGTTCATTATAACATTTTGTATTACGGATGGTCTATTTCATTTTTGTAACAATCAGAAGAAAAGCTCAGAATCTTATACCTTTGTGATGCTACATTTTGTATTATTTTTGTGTCATCCAGAGAACAATTTAAATTGCAGTCAGTTGCCAGAGTCCAATGTTTGTAATATTACAATACTACAAATTGATCCAGTTAACAGTTCAAGTTCTTCTATTCTTACGCAATCAAATGCATATGCTACAGTGGGCTCAGTGTTCATTTACAGAATTAAATAATTGTTTATCTTTCTCTAAAAACATTTCTACTATTTTGTTGATATAATAATCACACTCTGTAATGTATTCATATACCAGATTAAATTTTTTCTCCAAGGTATAAGTGTTCTTAATATTGCAACCTTTAAAATGCTTCTTTAAATAAAGTTTATAGATTTTTTCTCTCATTTCACGTTTAATCAAGATTGTCCACACCTTTTGTAATAATTCGTAATCATACTGCAGCAAACAGTTGTGATCTTTTTCATTCTCATTATGTTTAGAACATGCTTCACATAATAATACTGAATTTGGTGTATACTCATTAAATAATTGTATAACACATGTATGACTAATACTTTCACTAGTACACTCGCACTCATTAGCTTCCAGTTCAAAACAGGTAATATTTGAAACACTGTCATCATCACTTTCCGGGAGTATTTCATCATTATATCTATTATAGCGTCTAAAATAATACACTTCTTCTATTTCTTGTGTTGGATATATGATTCTCACTTTATCACGTAATTCATCTGGCAAATCGGGGTCAGACGGCTGGATTAACAGTATAGGTTTCTCGTTTTCACGCTGAATTTCTTTTTCTCTAGGTGAAACATAAACAATTTCCATGCTAGTCATTTTTTCTGCTCTTCAGCAAAAACAAATCAAATAAATAATTTTATATATCTACAATAAAAACATTCTATGCATTCTCCGTGTTTAATAATATGTTTCAAGGCAATATAACATCATGATGTATGTTCTATTATTTCCACATATACTCCATAAACTTATATTCCATTATAATAAAATACATAAATGCAATGAGCTCACTGTAGCATATGCATTTGATTGTGTAAGAATAAAAGAACTTGAACTGTTAACTGGATCAATTTGTAGTACTGTAGTATTAAGAATTTAATAGATAACTAACATTGGACTCTGGCAACTGAATTGTCAGGGAGAGGCAATTTAAATTGTTCTCTGGATGACACAAAAATATAACATCACAAAGGTATAACATTCTGAGCTGTTTTCTTCTGATTGTTACAAAAATGAAATAGACCACCCGTAATACAAAATGGTACAAAAATACCTAGCTTGTTATAATGAACCTTCTTCCCTTTTTTTTCATGCTTTTTCTGCTTGCTATGAAAGTGAATAGCTCAAACAAATTTGTTTTTCTATGCTTGGTATAGAAAGTAGACCTTCTCCGCTTTTTTAATTGCAAACAAAATTTATTCATTCTTCAATAGGCTAGTTACCATTGACCTTCTTTGCTTAAGCCACTCAAATTTTTCTTTCCTTTTTCTGCTTGCTATAAAAGTGAATAGGTCAGACAAATTTATTCTTTTGTTTGTTTAAATTGGGTAGACCAAAAAAACAAAAAGCTATAACATGCTGAGCTATTTAAAATGGTATTTCCTTGCTTTTTTCGATTTGATACAAATTTTTCAAAAAGGTATAAAATTCTAAGTCAATTAAAAATGGTTCTCGTTGGTAAAAAAGATATAGGACACCCGAATAAATGGCATAAAAAGTATAGAATGCTGATCCTTCTTCTCCTTTTCTGGTTAGTACAAAGTGTTAATTCTTTCCTTTTTTCTGCTTGGCTAGTTAAAATAACCCTTCTTTGATTTTCTTCTGATTGGTACAAAAAATAGTACAGAATGGTATAAAGATCTGAGTTAGTTAAAATGGTTCTTCTTTACATTTTTTTCTGGTTCATACAAAGCTAAATACTCCATCCAAATTTTGAGTAAAATGGTTCACGTTCGCTTTCTCAAATTTAGCCCTTCGTTTTGTTTAAATAATACAACATGCACTAGAAATTCTAAGTTAGATAAAAATGACATTTCTCCTTGGTACAAAATGGAATAGATCACTTATATTTATCCCTTCGTTTATTTAAATAGTTAATATGGCATATATTTGCTTTCTTTCTTGTTACTCCATCCAACTTATTTTTTGCGTTACAGAAATTCTGCGCTAGTTAAAAAGGTCTTTTTTCGCTTTTTCTTTCGTTTATTTAAGTAGTACAAAATGGTATAAAATGCTCAGCAAGTTAAAATGGAAAAGTAGAACACCCAAATTTGTTCTTTCGTTCATTGAGCTAGTATAAAGGTACCTTCTTCGATTTTTCTGGTTAGTACAAAAAACCAGGTCACTCAAATTTATCCCTTCGTTTGTTTAAATAGTACAAAAAGGTACAGAAATTCTCAGTTAGTTAAAATGGACCTTCTTCGGTTTTTCTCTGGTCTCACTCATGTTTATGCCTTCGTTTATTTAAATAGTTTAAAATGGTCCTTTTTGCTTTTTCTTTTGTTTGTTGAAATAATACAAAATGGTATAAAATACTCAACTTCGGTTTTTCAAACGCATTACTTCGTTTAATTGATTTTAGAGTTGACACAAATTATAAGTCCTTTGTCTATTTGAATACTCCAAAATGGTACAATGCCATTTCTCATTGGTACAAAATTGAATAGGTCACTTAAATTTATTCTTTCGTATATTCAGCTAGTTTATTTTTTCTCGTTGGTATAAAAAGTAGAACATCGAAATTATTCTTACATAAATTCTGAGCTAGTTAAATAGTCAATTTTCGTTTCTTTAAACAGTACATAATGAGCTAGTTAAAGTAGCTCTTCTTCTCTTTTCCAGTTGGTACAAAAGAAAATAATCCACCTAAATTTTATTCATACTTCACTTCTTTTTTCTGCTATTCCTTTGTTTATTTGAATAATGGCCCTTCACTTTTTCCAGTTGGTACATAAGGAAATAATCCAATCAAATGTTTCTGGTTCGTACAAAACTAAACACTCCATCCAAATTTGAGTATTACAAAATGAAATGAAATTCTGAGTTAGTTTAAAAAATGGTCCTTGGAAAGCTCACTCAAGAGTACAAAATAGTATTGAACTTCTGAGCCGGTTAAATTTATCCGATTGTTTATTTAAATAGTACAAAATGATTTAAAATACGCAGCTAGTTAAAATGTATATCGTTGCTTTCTTTCTCGAAGTAAGCCAGTCATATTTTTTCATTCTTCACTTCTCTCTGCTTGGTACAAAATTGAATAGGTCACACAGGTTTTGTTTAAAGTTATTAAGGCTTAAATATTTGACCTTTAACCTCCATGGTCAGTGTTTTCAGAACATGTAGTAGTTGATGACGTATTCCTAGATTTGGAAACAGCACCTCAAAACGTTGCTCTGTTTAAGAGTTATTCGCATTCATTGGTTCATTGGGCGTTCATTATTTTTTTGGAACTTGCAGTGGTTGATGACCAATTACTAAATGTGACAATAGCACCTCAATATGTGGATCCATTTAAGAGTTATTTGGTTTTAAGTATTTGGGCCTTTGAACTCGATGGTCACTATTTTGGAACATGTAGTAGTTGGTGGTCGATTACTAAATGTGGAAACAGCACCTCAGTATGTGGATCCATTTTCGAGTTTTGACCTTTGACCTCGATGATCATTATTTTGGAACTTGTAGCATTTGATGACCAGTTACTAGATTTGGAAACAGCACCTCAATATGTGGCTCAGTTTTCGTGTTATTAGTTTTTAAGTATGTTAACCTTTGACCTTGATGATCATTATTTTGGAACTTGTAGTAGTTGGTGACCAGTTACTAGATTTGGAAACAGCACCTCAATATGTGGATCCATTTCCGAGTAATTAGGTTTTAAGTACTTTGACCTTTGACCTCGATGGTCATTATTTTTGGAACTTGTAGTAGATGATGACCAGTTACTAGATTTGAAAACAGCATCTCAATATGTGGCTCAGTTTTCGTGTTATTAGGTTTTAAGTATGTTGACCTTTGACCTCGATGATCATTATTTTGGAACTTGTAGTAGTTGATGACCAGTTACTAGATTTGGAAACAGCACCTCAATATGTGGATCCATTTCTGAGTTATTGGGTTTTAAGTACTTTGACCTTTGACCTCGATGGTCATTATTTTGAAACTTGTAGTAGATGATGACCAGTTACTAGATTTGACAACAACACCTCAATACGTTGCTTCGTTTTCGAGTTATTGGGTTTTAAGTATTTTGACCTTTGACCTCGATGACCACTATTTTGGAACTTGCACTAGTTGATGACCTATTACTAGATTTGGAAACAGCACCTCAATACGTTGCTTCGTTTTCGAGTTATTGGATTTTAAGTATTTTGACCTTTGACCTCGATGACCACTATTTTGGAACTTGTGGTACCTGATGACCTATTACTCAATGTGGAAACACCACCTCAATATGTGGATCCATTTTCGAGTAATTAGGTTTTAAGTATTTTGACCTTTGACCTCGATGGCCACAAATTTTGGAACTTGCACTAGTTGATGACCTATTACTAGATTTGGAAACAGCACCTGAGTATGTGGCTCCGTTTTCGAGTTTTGACCTTTGACCTTGATGGTCAGTACTTTTTTGATGACCAATTGCTAAATGTGGAAACAGCACCTCGATATGTTGTTTCGTTTTCGAGTTTGACCTTTGTTCACGATGGTCAGTAGATTGAGGACATGCTTATGTCATTTCTGCTATGTTAAAATGGTCAAATAGGGGTTGAAAAAGTAATCATAAAAGGGAACGAGTTGACCCTCTAAAATGGAGGTCGTAAAAGAGAACGAATCTTATGTATTATCTGTAATTTCATTAGGGGTGGAAAAAATGGTCATCAAAGAGAATGAATGAATACACCCTCTAAAATGATTATCTGTAGACCGTGGGTGTTCGATTGTAATCTTTGCTCCTTATGTTAAAATAAGGGTTGGAATGAGTTAAGTATTCTTATGTCATTTCTGTTATGTTAAAATAGGGGTTGAAAAATATGCTCATAAAAGAGAACGAGTTCACCCCTAAAATGGAGGCCTGCTATGTTATGTAGTCTTCTGCTCTTATATGTGTTCGTAATCTTATGTTACCTACTATGTTAAAATAGTGCTATGTGTTATCTGCTCTTCTATGTGTTATCTGCTATGTTCAGAATAGGGGTTGGAAACGAGTACACCCTTGTTGTGTTATGTACTCTTATGTGTTATCTAATCTTCATGTCATGTTAAAATAGGGGTTGGAAAATAAGCCATGTTCTTTTATTAGCTGTGCTATGTATTATCTGTTCTGCTGTGTGTTCATAATCTCAGTGTAATTTCTGCTATGGTAAAATAGGGGTTGGAAAATAAGCCATGTTCTTTTATTAGCTGTGCTATGTATTATCTGTTCTGCTGTGTGTTACGTAGTGTTATGTGTTATCTGTTCTTCTATGTGTTCGTAATTAACATAGGAGTTGAAAAATATGCTCATAAAAGGGAACGAGTTCACCCCCTAAAATGGAGGTCGTAAAAGAGAACGAGGTCACCCCCTTAAAAGTGCTCATAAAAGGGAATGAATACACCCCTAAAATGGAGGTCGTAAAAGGCCGTGGTCTCACGGTGCACGGTGGTCATTTTCTCAGTGGCTTGTGAGTTGTCCTCTTATGAGCCAGGTCTGTTCCAGATCGATCCATTTTCTACTACTATGGCGAAAACATACATTTACTTTTGTGACATTATGGGCCTCCCTCCCATGAAAGCAGTAGGTACTGGTGTATCGTTCGAGAGGGGTAGGGACGAGCCAATGGCGTGTTCTACTTCCATGAAGTATGCACTCACCATTGATGGAATCAAAGTGCCCATACTCTGGCAGTGCCCAGAGTCAAGAACTACCTCCCGTCACTCTTGTTACTAATACGAATACATTACGAGTACTCGGGTACCTTGTTACGAATAGTTCAGAGACAATTACAATTTGTAATAAGGAACGAGTCTTTCATCTTTCGTATCTATTCTAACAGTTCTTTAAATAAAAAAGAAAAACGGACGTTTTCTAAATTTTTTCCCCTTTTGTCTTGCAAAGACATTGTACCCCCGGCCTAACTTGCGCTCCTGGGCACGTGCCTAGTGTGCCCATTCATAAAAGTGGGCCTGCTATAATATATTTCCTTTTGCACGTGTGATGACGTCTGCACTTTATTCTCGTAACTCATTTACTTTTTCATTCCGCTTCGAGATTCCGTTTTTCCAACTATACACGTTTGAATTTCATTTGTTAGGAGGTTTTGTCTGCATGTAATAAATCGATTTTATCATGAAAGGAAATAGTAGCTCTTGAGTAACGTTCGAATTTTCTATCCTCGAACAGAACACATTTTTAAAGAAAATATGAAAGGTTCTATGAAACGCAGAAATTTTCCACGTCTAGAGGGAAAATTTGACTTAGTAAAACATGACATTGAGACTTTTTATGAGAAGTTTTGTAGCAGTCGTATACATTATGAAGAGCACAACTACCAAAGTTCTTTTTTTTTTTTTTTTCATTATTTCTAGTTTCAGTTTTAAGAAGTTTCTCAAAACAATTTAAGAACGTTAAATTTGACCCGTCAACTGGTTATGAATATTAACTCAATTGCACATAGTTTTAATTCACAAAGAACAACTCGAAAACAACTTGACCCAAAAATATCGATGTGAAGTATGGAGCTGTGATTTTATTCCTACAAGAGCTGGCAGCACTGGTATAATTTGCGCCTGGCTTTATGTACAGAAGAACACCTGTTATATTCTTCAACGTACCTTCCACCTCTACCACCTTGTGCCATACGTGTAGAAGGCGTCGTACACTGTCAGCGCGTCCATCTTTGTCGATGTCTTGCAGGGACCGCCATATGGCGTAGATGATGGTTTTTCTTGTGTTGTAGTGCTTCCAATAAGTAGTTTCTTTATTTACAATATTTCCCACTGACGCATATGTCCCACCATAGTGTCAGTCGCGACACCGTGCATTATCATGAAAGATTATGTTTGTCTATGGTTATCGTGCCATTGCTTTTTCTTCTTCTTCTTTCTTCAGAATGCAGGACAAATGTGTTGTCACAAGAAGTTGCAACAGTAGGTTGCAACCAGTGATCCTTCTGCTTCAGGTACAGGATGATGCAGAATGACATCAGCCATGAATATCACATTCACATCAACATTGTGTGCAGGGTGCACGTTCTTTGGGCGAGGGAAGCCAGAATGTTTCTATTTATTGGATTGCCGTTTTAACCGTAGTTCGTACGACTGAACGCAGGTTTCATATATAGTGACTATCCTCCTAAGGAAGGCTTCATCCTCCCTATGGTAGTAGTAGTGCAATTCCTGTGCAACTGCATAGCTATGCCATTGTTGCAGCTCGGTGCTTTGATGAGATATATCATACACGCTGTAATCTTGCGGAATCTAAGTATGTCGTGCAGAATGTGTAACACTGTTTTATGGCACACATCTACCTCCGCGACTAACTCACGCGCAGTTAGTCGCCAATCCGCATGCAACAGGGAGGCAAGGAGCTGAATTGCGCTGTTGACCGTTGGAGGTCGTCCCGAAGAGGGGCGATCTTGAACGGCATCCTTGCCTTCACGGAACACTTTCACCCTTCGCGCTACCGTACGACATTATAACGCTGCATCACAACATGTTTCACCAAATCCCTGAAAACAATGTTGCGCACTGCGCCAACGTGCCCATCTTGATTCACACACTTTGTTTTCTCCGAAGTATATTGTTATGACGCTTCTATTTTCTTCCTCTACTTCACGGCATTGTTGCTTTTCACTGAATAACACACAGTCGTTACTACTCATTGCACTTCATCGTCTTACATTCTTCTATCAGCTATGGAACTCTTGCAGTGATGAAACACTGTTGCCACTACTTTTTATTCAACATATGTAGTTTAAATCTTAATCTGTCTTTTGCACAACTTGATTTTAGTTTTATTCTAATCATATTCAGTACAAATGTTAAACATGCAATTGTTGAATAAGCAAACATCACATGATATCAAGTAACCAAGTTTAACTTTGTGCAGTTTAAACATTTGACCTATACGATTATATGGAAACATTAATGAGATCAGACCACTGGCACAAGATACATCTGACTCACTGTACCAAGCTTTAAAATCTGCTTTTAGAATTTGAGTTTTTCTGATACTATTTTTAATTAGTATTTTTTCAGAATCTGCTAAGGAAGCAATTGCTGACGAACAACATGTTAATACATGGGACGTTCAGGAAAAAAGTTTTCCTACGTATACAAAAATGTATTTATTAAGGTACAGTCAAAAATCAAGTTGCACCAAGTATCATGGTTTTTTCTCCCTTTTGAACATAACCTCCAACGCGGCGCAAGCATTTGTCCCATCGCTGCACGAGTTTTTGAAATCCATCTGAAAAAATTCGGGATCCAGATAACGAAGAACACTTTTCACAGCTGTCTAAACTTTCAAACATTCTAAAAACGTTGATACTGCAGATGGGACTTCAGTTGAGGAAACAAGTGAAGGTCACTCGGAGCCAAGTCAGGACTGTAGGGATATAACCTTTCCCATTTCATTTCTCTAAGTTTAGTCTGTATTAGTGCAGCCGGATGAGGATGAACATTGTCATCCTGAAGAACGACACCAGCAGAAAGGAGTCCAGGACACTTGTGGCAAATTGTGTTTTTCACTTTCTCCAATCTTTGGCAATAACGTGCAATGTTAATTGTTTTTCCTTTCTTCAACAACTCTGTGAGCACTATTTCCTTGGAACACCAAAGACAGTCACAAGAACCTTACCTGCAGATGGTTGAACCCTGATCTTTTCCCTCACAGGGAACGTGGGATGTTTCCATTTCATCAACGTCCGCTTGAATTCTGGAATGTAGCAATGAACAACGCTGTCATCTTGAGTCTCCAACTGAGAAAGTTGTTCTCTTCATTGCGGTACCAGGTCAGAGAATCCAGGCAACAGGCCATAAGCGTATTGCGATGTTATTCAGCGAGTTGTCGTAGTACCCAACGCGACGAAATCTTCGCGTATCCCTGTATTTCGTGGAGGATTTTGTGTGCAGTCCCGACGGAAATGTTCAAATCAGCGGGTGCTTTACGAACCTTAATTCTACGATTGGACAACACCAGCGCATCCACTTTGTCAACCAATGTTGTGTCACTGACTAGAGACGGACCACCGGGTCAATCTTCATCGAATATGCTTGTTCGTTCATCAGAAAATATATAATTTGCACCACTTTCCCTCCATTTGCACTGACATTACAGTCTCCATAAACAACAACGAGTTTTCTATGGATGTTGATAGGATCAACACCATTTGCCCACTCATACTGGATTCACAGAACAAATATCTTTACTCCACATCACTAACATGCGTTGTTCTGCCATGACTCGCTACTCCTTATGGTTAGGGCACGTTTCTCATTGCATGATTCATGCTAATCACGTGTTGTAAATGCGCGGTAGCCCGCACGAACATTGCATTATGTGGTAAATGTACAGAAAAGACGAAAAAAAAAAAACTGCTACTTTCATGTCAATTATCAGGGTCGTACTTTCTCTAAACAAAAATTGGGAAACTTTTTCCTTGAAGACTCATGTAGAACTCTACATGAAGCTTATACATTATAGAGAGTTCAGATTACTTATTTACTACATGATTTTTATGAATTACAAGTAAATGAAGCAAGTGAGCTTCTGTTGTGAATACAGGGTCCATACTTGATTTTTTTTAACGTGGTACTGAGAATGTCTGGATTAGTACTCGTTACGCACACGCATATACGGGAAATAGTTATTTCTATATCTTTAATGGTGTGTTTATGTGGAAGAATCATAGGAGCATTAACTTCTATTCAAATTGACTCATTAGATGAATTTTCTGTACATTTCGAACCTAATTGAGGGACTCGAATTGTCCTCTGTAAGGATGAATATACACCCTGTTTCAAAAAGAATATACTTATTACGAATAATTATTTTGTCCAAACTATCGATCGCTGCGCCTCGGTTCGGCTATTGGAGAAACGAATACATAGTCTAGTTTATATTAATAGCCGCTAGATGTCAGTTGTCTCCTGTTTTGCTTGGTAACCAACCGTCATATGTTTAGAATGGCTACTCCGCAGCAGAAATCATTTTATGTTCTCGAGTTTGCGAAGTGCAATTCGGTGATTACAGTGCAAAGACGTTTCAGGTTGAAGTACCAAATTGATCCTCCAAATAGGTGGAACATTCGCAGATGGTATCGACAGTTTGTAGATACAGGATGTGTATGTAAAGGAAAGAGCCCTAGCCGCCCTCGTGTTCCTGAAGAAAATGTTGCACAAATTCAAACTGCTTTCCAACGTAGTCCTTCAAAATCAACTCGTCGTGCCAGTCAGCATTTACAAGTGCCGACAACAACAATTTGGCGTGTTTTGAGACGTCGGTTGGTTATGAAGCCGTACAAGTTATAGCTGTTACAAGCTCTGCGTCCTGATGACAAACGCAAACGTATGGCATTTTGTAACGAGATTCTGGATGCTATTGACAATGATAACACTTTTGCACAACGCATGGTGTTCAGTGATGAATCGATTTTCCGTGTTAGTGGTCAGATAAACAAACAAACTGTTCGAATTTGGGGCCTACAGAACCCACACGCAGTCATTGAACATGTACGAGATTCGGCCAAAGTCAATGTGTTTTGTGCGATATCCCGATCATCTGTTTACGGCTCATTCTTCTTTAATGGAAACGGTTAACAGTCAGCAGTATCTCGCTGTGTTACAAAACTGGTTGTTTCCGAGGCTGCACGAAGACAACTTCGTTTTTCAACAAGACGGGGCACCCCCTCACTGGAGTCGCCAAGTGCGTGAATATCTGAATGAAACTCTACCGAAAAGTTGGATTGGTCGTCAAGGAGCTGGCGACTTAGCATGTCTCCGCTGGCCTCCAAGGTCACTGGCTTTGGCACCCTGTGACTTCTTCCTGTGGGGTTTCGTTAAAGACAACGTTTATGTACCACCACTCCCACAGAACCTGGAAGAGTTGAAGAACCGAATCCGTACTGCCATAACATCAGTGACGCAGGACATGCTTGCCAGAGTATGGGAGCAATTTGAGTATCGATGTGATATTGTTCGTGTCGCTGATGGAGGACATATTGAACATCTGTAATTTGAACTTGAGAGGTTCGTAAATATGTGTGTAAAATTTCATATTCTTATGTCCTAAAGTTTATAGGGTGCGGCAGCGTTCATAGCGTAATTTGACTTGCGTAGTACAATGACGCACTGCATGAATGCGGGCCAGCTCGTGCCGCATTCATGTACTAATGAGCTGCCATTTCGAGTGTGACAGTAATATGGTGCGGTGGAGTGCACAGCATCGTGCCTTTGCTGTTGAAAGTTATTTCAAGAATAACGACTCTGTTATTGCTACCCAGCGTCTATTTCGGCAACATTTCAACTCGGGACGTCATGGGAAAGTTCCAGATGGACGGACCATTGTGAGGTGGGTACGTGCATTTCGAACAACAGGTTCTGTTTGCAATGGCAAACCGGGAAGAAGTGAAAGAACTGTGCGGACACCAGAAGCCGTGGAAAATGTTCGTGCTGCAATATGCGTAGCCCAAAAAGATTTGCTCATTGTCATTCGCAAACTGTGCATATGTCCGATCGCTCATTCAGGAGAATATTGCACGAAGATCTCCATTTTCACCCATGTAAGATGCAGATTGTTCAGGAAATTAGGCCTCGCGATTGGGTTTCACGAGAAACATTCTGTTTAACCATGCGTGATCTCCTTCACCAAAATCCACAAATGTTACACACCATCCTGATGTCAGATCAAGCTCATTTTGAGTTATGTGGTTCAGTGAATAAACAGAAATGAAATCTGTAAGTTTTACGTCCCACGGTTATGCCGGCTAGGCTAAAGGAGACGGTGATAATGAGAGATGAGTGAAATGGTGGAATGAAGAAAGTGGGAGGAAACGGGAGAACCCCGAGAAAACCCACGAGCGCGGTATTTGTCCACCACAAAGTCTACACGGCGCGAGCTGGGATCGAACCAGGGACCCCAAGCACCGGAGGTGAACGCTCTACCACTGAGCCACCGCGCCCCCCAGTGAATAAACAGAATATGCGTTATTGTAGTGATGTAAACCCGCATGAACTGCACATCAAACCCTTGCACAGTTCTCGTGTCACAGTGTGGTGTGCAGTTGCTTCCTTTGGGATTATTGGCCCTTACTTCTTTGAGGATGATAGCGGGTGGCTGTAACTGTCACCAGTGAACGCTACCTAAAGATGCTGCAAGACTTCGTTCTTCCCCAATTAGGTATGGTCGATGTGGATGTGGAACAATTATGGTTTCAACAAGACGGATCGACCTCGCATAAGCCAGAATTTGCATGGATTTCTTGCGACAGACATTTCCAGGTAGAGTAATTTCCCGTTTTGGTGACATTTCCTGGCCGCCTCGCTCACCTGATCTTTCATGTGCAGACTTTTTCCTTTGGGGCTACCTGAAGCAAGAAGTTTTCCGAACACGTTTTGCCACCATTTCTGAGCTGAAGGATCGCATCAGTACTGCCGTCGGCGATGTCCCAGGGAATACGTTACACCGAGTTATGGAAAGCTTCCAACGCCGCCTAGATGAATGTGTTGTGCAGAGGGGTAATCATTTGACAGGAGTCATATTCAAAAAGTAATCCACGCAATGGACAATGACTTACACATTAGTAAATGGCATACCTTTAACTATTAATTGACATAAGAGGTAATAAATAAATTACAGTTACTGCCTGATGGTGTGTTTTTAATAACCTACTATGAACGCTGCCGCACCCTGTTTTGAATTAATACGTACTTTATTATCACATAATTATTTCATACTTAGGTGTTAAGTTCTACAGAAGGTTGTTCCGGATAAGGCGAACACGTTAGATGCACTAATGTCATTTGCAGGCGTGAGTTGTCTGCAGAAAAAACATGAGCATGTAAGTTTATTGTGAAACTACGCCTAACAGTGCAGGGAATCAACATAACGTCTAAGTGGCACGAATCACACCAGAAAAACCTCGGTGTCCTCCTCTGCGCACTTATTTTGGGGCAAAAAACGTCGTTTCACAATAAACTTACATGCTTATGTTGCAGGTTTTGTGCTGCGGACTGTACCAAAAGGCTACATGTTGCTAGTTTATGGTTTCCTTTACCCGAATCCAGAAAATGAAGTACATGCTGTAGCAGTAGTGCTGTACTGCCGAAATTAATCCGCCATTGGAAATCATAGCTATCATGATCCTGTTTCAAGCAAAGTTCGCCCATGATAGGATTGTGAAACAATGTCGAGATAATGATCTGACCGCTGAAAGATGTGTGTTCACGCACCAGTGACCGTTTATACCCAACAAGATCCCCGTGGTATATTTTACTCATAAAAGACATGAGCATAAGGACTACTGAAAGTAGGGATAAGAGCTGTATAACCATGGTAACATCATGGAAGTCACTCTCTCAACTTCCTTTTAACAAAACTTGAAGTTCAACTGCAAAGTAGATATTCAAATGAACTTTGAATCAACCAATTGCATTCACCTATATGCAAGGACGAACCACAGAAGGTAATGAAATCATTCAGTTTAACGTCTCAAGATTATTCCCTTTTTTAGGCTAAGGGGGACGGATGATTAAGACACATGAATGACGATGAAAGAATTGGTGGAATAATGTGGGAGGGAACGGGAGTACACCGAGAAAACCACGAACGTGATGTGTCTACTACGAACTAACTTGGTCGGGGATAGAACTAAAGACCGCACGCATTAGATGTAAGCGTTCTACCACACGCCACCATGTGGATGAGAAATAGAAGCACGTGATCACACTAGATGGAGGATATTTTACCTATACGACAGTGGTCAAAATTAAGCCATTACCTACTATCCAGCGATGCAAAGGAACGAAACGACTTTGCCCGCTACTACAGAATAACTTTCCCAAAAAGGTTAATAGTTGTTGAGGGATATGCATATGCTAGAAAGTTGATATGAATATTGACAAAACTGTAGAAATGAATGTTGCATATCACTAGTTAACCATTCACAACCACTCAGCGAGATGTCACGTTTGTACAGTACGACTCCCTAAATGTGCGCATTCATATATATAAAAGCATGGAACCACATCGCTGGGAAATCATTTCATCAAATGAACTAGGAGACAAGCATGTTATTTTGTTTAATAACATTTCGATGCAGAGTCATGGTGCCAGTCAAATGTATTTTTGTGCCTTTGGACACTTAAACAATGTCAAATACTTCGATGTGTCTGAACTATTCGTGGTCTCTGGAAAGCTTGCAGAGAATATGCTTCCCAGTTCTCCAGCAGTTTCCTACAATGGAAATTACGATGTTGAGGAATTGTTCACAATGCTTAGCTCAATTGATTATTACCGCTGGTGGCGACGAAATATCTCCTGAGGGCTGAACTTCTACCACAGCAATAATTAGATTACTTTTAATCACTTTATGCTTGTACTTACCTTACATTTTCTTCACAATCAAGAACAAGAATGGAGAAAAGATGAGAGAGATTTACCAGGGATCCCAGATTGAAGAAATATAGTAGGCCAACAAAGAAAAAAAAAGTCTACAGGTACATAACTAAATTTACGTTTCAAAGCAAAGACACTGAATGTTAACGAACTAATACAATGCATGCATAGCAGTTAATAACACACAATACTTTTCATACTGAGTAATGCTATTAATTATTATTTTCTCGTACAAAGACATTTAATTTTGATTAGGAAACTACTCAGAAAATCTTGACGCTGGACTGCTTCGAGATTCAAATCCCGTTGTTCCGCTTACCGTACGGCTGTACTGACCAATTGAGTTATCAGCGACAAGGTCACATAGTGTGTTTTGGCGCTTTATTCTACTTTCTACTATTTTAAGAGCATTTGATAAATAATAATAATAATAATAACTTTCATGTTTATTTACAGTTCAGTAATTAATAGCAATATGAACAAGTTTTGTTTTATATTGAGACTTTAACTATGCAAATTTAATACTGAAAATGAAAGTAATAAGTCTGTAACTTCCCGTTCCAGAGTGGGAATCTTTTCTTCGAACGCTAAATTCTATAACAAAACATTTCACGCTATCTCTTACAATAATTTTTATATTGGAATGAATACTGAAACAGGAAATTTTGTTATTTCCGGTTTCAGTAAAGAGTTGAGCTGAAATCTATTTCTGGAATCCTGAATCCATATAGAAAAACGTTTATCGCCTCTAATTACCGTTGTTGCTGTAAGAAAATTAATATGGAAATCCACTGAGGAATAAAGTCACACGGAGCTGCGTATTGCGGCTTGGAAAAAAAAATTGCTGCTCTCTATGATCAGTAGTGGCACTGGAAATTGTAAAATGTTTTCCACTTCTGGTTTGAATAGATGAATAAAGATCTATATCAAAAATCCATTTCTCGCTATCTCTTAACATTTTTGCTTCCTAGTGATTAATACTTAAATCGGTAGTTCTACCATTTTCAGTTTCAGTAGAGAGATATGGATAGAGATGGAATCTATCCTGGGACCAGAAACGATTCCAATGTTTCCCACTGTCTATTACCATTTTTGTTCTACAGTAATAAACGATTGTATCGAAAAAAAATGGCTGATTTGTATTACTTCCGGTTGGAACAGAATGTTAACCCTTGTGGGTACGTGGTTATTTCTTTGCCGAGGTTATAACACATATCCCTACTATATGACAGGTTATTTTCTGAGCACACTAGGAACTCACCTATGATGTTCAAGTTGAATCGTCTGGTATGTGACTTGGTATGTTTTATTTTCGTATATTGTTTAGACAAGCAATAAATGGCTGGTTGAATAGATAATGTCGTCAGTGCAAAAATTTACCCCATGCAGCCTACTATTTTTCAATTTCATGAATTACTTGTATACCGGTATACGCATAAGACGTAGAACCTGCAGTGATTTTACAAGCTTCAGGTAATGAAATTGTGAAGAAGACAAGTTTTCTATCATATAATGACTCCGTAGAAAATAGTAATGACTCTAAATCAATACACAGTGTAGAAAGTCTCTTGAAGACAATATTTCTCTTGCCCTACGACTCCATGTCTTTACAGGAAAATAGTAAGGCATGATCTGGAACAGAGAACAACCAAGTGTAAAATGAACAACAAAATACTGTAACGGAGTAATCTAGTCTAGAACAAATAGCGTAAAATTCGGAAAGAGCTATATAAACATGTAGCTGTTTATTTACAAGCGATGTGACAGACGAAGATAGTAAAAGAACACAAATACTTGAACCAAGGAGTCTGAGGCCACAGTACTCGACGCTGAAGAGATCAAAACACTTTCTGGAATATTGTATATTTCTGATGTTATAACACCTCAACGAAACACCAAGAATATCTGAAATGTGGATGATACAGATGCAGAAGTTTTAATTTGAGCAATGTCACGGAATATGTTTATTTTTTTATAAATTGCCTTAGATTTGAAGAAAATACTAGTAGTGAGAGAAAAAATTGACAACCCATGTTCGAGAGATTTTTCAAGGTTTTGTAAGAAATTGTTACATTGCATATACATCTGAATAAACAACCACATAGAAAAGTCTAGAAGAACCTAGTAAACGCTCGATATTTAAAAATCCATCGCTTACACAAAACTATATTTGCAGGAAATAATATGCTATGTTAAAAAAAAAGAATGCACATTCGCATGAAATCATATTCTACGTTACTATGTGTAGATACAAAATATTCCAACAACTGCATTTTTGAAATATCGATTCTAAATCAATATAGAAGGAATTATTTTTATTCCATAGAAAACAAAGCGTGTGTATATTTTCATAGGAACAGACCGGAAAGTTAATCCAAAGCTCTGCATTCAGAAATAATGAATATATAAATAGTATTTTAATAATGTTATAAAAATGTGTTTCAGTACACAGTAATTAGCAAGAAAAAATATAGTCCGTGTCGAGCCCTTAAGGATTAATGGAGGCGAAGGAAACCTATTCCTGGAAAGCTGAATTGACTCCACAAAACAGCTTCTCGCTCTGCTCTGATATCTGTTAATAGACAGACAGATGGACATAATGAACATAACCGTCCTATACTCCCTTAGTCTAAAGGGCATAATCATGCGATGTTAAACTGAAATAACAATTCTATAAGGCTTCCAACACTTATGCACAGCATAGTTTGGAAGTTTAATGAAATATCTTGGAGCTATAGCCCCGAAGGACTACAGCCGGCCAGAAATTTTGTCTGGTGATAAGTGGGTCTGAATATCGACTAAAATCATTCTTTATTCTAACTTTCTACATCGGAATCACCCATAATTCGAGAAGCTTTTCAATTGCCCCACAATACTGGGTTCACATCGAAACTTCTGTACCTCTACCGGGAACTAAGGGCACAAAAGGTATACATGCAAACCATTACATTTCATGGGCGTCGATGATGATAATGATAGCAGCGTTACTCATTAATACCGATCAAAGCAAGACTACACTAGAGATATAAGAAGCGTTCACATAGTTCTAGTTTAACATGAAGGGGGAGGGGGAACACTTTCAGTTTGCATTATATTGTGTATAATTCACTTTTTCGTCGGCTTTTCTATCACAACTACAGGGGATAATAAAAGGGTATTCAGTTCTAACTTTTTCTGTGAGAACATATTTTCTGTTCGGCATTTTGAAGACACATGAAATAATAAAGATAATTTCGTTTCATAGATCAGTATCATTCAAATAAACAGTGCTTAGTTATTACTACGTCCGCTATGATGAGAGCTATCGCTTTCTTGGCAATTACATGCTTTAAGAATGAGAATGATAAATACAAATTACTAGACAACCCTGCATTCCGAAGAATGTTATCGGGACGTCAGGACACAAGCCTGTAATAAGGGACAACCCTGTAAAATATGGAATGTATACGAACATTAGATATAGAACGGTGGAAATGAACATCATGAACTCTAAACTCTCTGATAAAACGCCAGATCAGCAAGAATACGAGTTCTACACCTTATAGTTACAGGAGTAGAAAAATTTCTGCAAAGCGGTAATAGTACTACAAAACACCTGTTATGTTTTACTGAGTCACAGTTCCGTTCTATCATTATCTTCGATCCTGTCATAATTTAAGAGTGAATAACATCATATTTTTCAAAGCAAGTCCAAACGTCTCCCACGAAAAAGGTTGAAGCAAAACAATAAAGGGTAACGGGAAACTACAATGCCACAGCATGCAGAAAAAGTAATCACCATTATGAAACATTACATCACACTTACATGTAGCTAACAGAGAAAAAAATAACTACTGAGTGTTTTTTTTTAAAACCCAAGCACGCCATACCAAATAGCGAGAGAAAGAGAGAAAATACAAGAGTTAATTCTAGGTTAGTGAAGTTACAGTCAGATAGTTTTTCTTCTATTTCACCTGCTTTATTAAACTACTATAAATTACATTGGAAAAAGAATTGTTAGTACAGGAGCCTTTTTTTTTCTGGCAGAGCTTTAGACGAAACAGGAGGATATCACATAGGATTTTTTTTTTTTTTCGTCAAAAAGAGAGAAGCAAAAGCAATAACAGAGCAAGTTAATAGTCGAATTTTCGGAGAAATGGGGGAAGAGGTGATTAGAAGGAATACTAAGGATAGAGGGGGGGGGGATAATGAAAGTGGAAAGAATTCAAAGAGTATGAAAAATGTCATCCATAAATAACTTACATTAATGTTTATCAAATAAACACAGTTCACATTTTTTTTTATAATTATTTATAAAACATAAAAAGTTTGATATCCAACAAAATAACTAGGAAAAACTCCCCTGATACAAATAAGCAGTGCCGGGAACCAGGAAGTGGTTCTAGTTTGTTTTATTATTTACTTATTAATGTAGAAAAGGAAAATTATTTCCTTCCTTTCCCCCTTTTTTGATTTCCTTGCCTGACTATCGCCAAGACACAAGCCCACACCGAACGCAACTATGCGGGTCAAGTCCCCAAGCGGTACAAAAAAATATATATACATATATATTTATCTGCAGCTCCGAAAACCACTTCCTGCTACCCGTGGCGTCATACAAAAATTAGAAAAATGTACAAAAATTCATAAAAATAGTGATTGAAATGCACACAAAGTACCCCATTAATTATAATATTAGAATACTAACAAGTGCCTTCCTAAAAAATTGAGTGTATCATTACAATATGCAACACTCTCGGAAGGATTTCTTTTTATCGTTTTTTAATTTTTTTTTATTACTTCCAAGAGAAGATCTGATAAATTAAAAAAACAACAAACAACGCCATGCAAAAACCCTGCTTAACCAGAAAATTCATTGAGTATACAATACTACATTTTGGGGGTACTTTTCCATCCCGTGCTTATCCTCAAACCAGTTGCCACTTTTGTTTTTTTATTATCTGTGATAGCCAGAAATCAAGTTTCCAAGCATATTACGGCCACTACAACAAATTTAGCAAGTATTTATCGTCAATAACTTCTTGTTTTCTCATTCTTTTATTTAGTTTTCTTATTATGTATACATAAGTTCTCACCACACCGTAATAAATGCTTATCACATTAGTATGAAAAATTTATGTCCTAAGCAATATGTATATATATATATATATATATTTATTTATTTATATATATATGCTAACCGTATAAGTTCCATTGATGCCTAGTAAAAGTTTGAGCTTGGTTAAGAATTTTTACGAACTATGGTATACTAGCCAAAAAAAAAAAAAAAAGTAAAAAAGAACTGAAAAAAGATTAATATACTATTATGTGATACAAAATCTAAAGTTATTGTAAAAAAAACATATATTATTAAAAATGTGTATACATAACTCTACGAAACATTTGTATTTTATTTCTTTTACGTGAAAAACTAACTACACTTATACTACAAATTTATTTAAAATAAACGAACTATTCGAATTAAGCTGATGCTAAGATGTTGTACAGCTACTAGTAACCGCGGAACTATCACAGATCAATAAATAAGACATTTACAGTCAAAGGCCACTCTGAATTTACTGCTATTACGTAAAGTTTCTATAAAAACTCGTACCTCCTGACTAGAGTAAAAAATGTGCTTTGCCGTTTAGTTATTATATTGCTGTCAATTCTTTTAATTATTTATTTATTATCTTAGCTACTCTAATCCCAAAGAAATCAGTATATGTTTTGTATCCATAAAAAATTACATGCATATATGTATATTATAAAAAAACGTTAGTTATAAAATTGTTCGAGATAAATTTACGGTGAGGTGCTCTGTTCAAGTGAAATTTATACAATACTTAAAAAAACACACATATACAAAATGTTTTTTCGTAATTTTGAAAGTAATAGTATATTTTTATCTATCATTCTGGCATACCACAATTCAACTGGCATAAGTGGTTTGAGGATGTGATTTGTACAACATTTCTCTATAAGGGATGGTTATCAACTCTTAGACACAGCGTTACTGCAGGATAGAAACACTGCAAACCATACAAAACGTTTCATGTACCCAGAAAAAAGGGGGGGTCTGTTTGAAAAAGTGTGAATATTCCAGTACATAATAATACTGTACATTTAATAATAATGTATTTGTAACGAAACAGCAAAAAAATTCATTATGGATTTCTCACAATGTTTCATTCAAATACAAATACGCTTAATGTGTACTTGGTATTTAAGAATTCTTTTCTTACGAAACAAGATATTTTTATACAAATCTACACAGAAAAATAATTCCAACAATCTAAAAAAAGAAGCACCATGTAGTTTTTTTTTTGTAGTAATACAACCACCGTATTATATTGAAACGCACAGAACATATATTATATATTTATATATATATATCATGTATGTATATAGATAATGGACATTTATAATTAAGGGCTTTACGTAACTATGTCCGTTTGTCGACAAGTACAGATCAAAAAACTATGCAGTTTCCTGCACTTGTTCGGTGATTTTTCATTTAATTTCTTTTTAAACTTTGTTTCCTCGAAATATGAAAATAGATATACAACTAGACTCAGAAATTATCAATAAATTATGTAATTTTTTTAAATTATGAGATATGCCAAACAATCTTCACTTCACAAGGAAATGAGAAGTATAAGAATTTATGAAGATTTATATTTATATAAGCGTAATACCAGAAAGCCAAAATTTTCATATACTTAGAAAATAAATAATGACTTAACTTTATGCAATAATCGATGCAATTTCTTTCTTTAGTAGCAAAAAGCATGTTTAATTTACGATTGCTTTTGAGGATTCATAAATATATTTACACACTTGTAACTTTCATTTCTTTGTGAAGCGGCAGCACCTTTACACTTGGCGTCCAAAATGAAAACGGTTCCGAATAATTTAATCCACGTCTAATACTTTGAAAAGTGCATAATTCCATAATTTATATTAATTTCATATATAATTTGTGTAGGTACCAATAGTAAGTGAATTATTTTTATCCTAACGTACGACTCTGAAATTTACTTTCTTAAAAATGTTTGATTTGACGAATTCATTTCTGTTTTGTCTATTTCCCTAACAAATAGCAGTATTAATGGTAAATAGTAGTAGCAGAAATAGTGAAAAGCCTAGAAGAAACCAGTCCCTCCAATTCTTATAAAATAACTTCGGATCTGAATTATTACCAGCATCAATTAACGAATATTCGTTCGTATCCAAGACACACAAACAGTATTCCTTCTTCCTCTTTTTTCCCTTATTTTTTAAAAAATAGATACATGTCTAAGAAACTAATGAATACGATTAGGCTTGAAATGATCAATCTCTAAACATTTCGAGTCTTTGATTAGTTAAAAACAAATAAATATATACTGTTATATTTCTTATGGAATCATGTGCCCAACTAAGCTTAGTGTTCCAAGGAATCTGCATTTTTATATATATATTAGCTAGAATTTATTCATAATTATTTCTTTATTTTTTAAAAAGAGAGTAGTACGTTGTTTTCTACTAAAATATTACCATTACTTTCTTTTTACATATTGTTAGAGAGTTTTAATATTCTAAAAATTTCTTTTTTTTTCTTAGGCGTAACAATGTATATACTTGTTTTCAAATATTGTTTTATGTTTGAAAGGTTTCTTAAAGCCCATACAGATTAAGAAATTGGTATAGTTGGTGTTGTGCTTAGGCAACTAGCACTTTCGAGGCGAAATAAACTATTCGACAGAATTAATTTACGGCTTTGTTTAAAACATGGAAATATCACACTGGAATATTATTTTTTCTTTCATACAGTTTATGTAGTCTTATTAAAAATGTTAAATAGTGCTAATGTTAAATAAGTTACCCAAGGCTACAAAATAATTCACATGTAGATTTGGTATTAAATACAACTATCACATAACATGAACTGCATCTTCATTATTTTTTTAAAATTTTATTTTTTTCATAAACATGGTACTCTATTTTTAAGAAAAAGATATTTTTATCAGCAAATCATCTGGCTTGCATCTTTACAAAAGGAAGGCAGATGGCTCGCTGAGATAAGAAACTTGCAAGAAAAAATATATATATATATCTATCTATCTACTCATTGTATTTTTTTACTAATCTTAATAGAGTGCCACTTTTTCAGAAATAGGAAATTTCTCCCAGAAGTACACAAAAATAAAAATAATTGAAGCCAAAAATTATGTGCTATATATATATAATATCAAGGGAGAACCTATTCCCTATTTCGGAAATCCTTACTTTTTTTTCGTAGTCAGCCTCAATTCATCTTTGTAAATTATTATATTATATTTAATTAAATAGTGAGCGGCTAGCTGCCACACACATATACCACACATAGAAAAACCAGAAACTGACTGCTTGGCAGCACTCACAAAGACAATGTTAACTACAAATAAAAACTCTATTGGATCACATATTGCCATGCATACAAAGAGGCTATTTTGTATGTTTTTTTTTTTTAAATATGAAACAAACAAGAATGCAAAAAAAGGTACGAACACCTTTATTAAAAAACATATTTCTTTTTCATTATTTTCTTATAAAAGAGAAAAACAAAGAAACAACAACTAGGAATAAAAAAAATATTGAAAATACTATGAAGCATAGTAAAATTGAAAAAAAAAAATGGATTTGAATAAATATTCAAAACACAGGCAACCATCTAACATTTATCACCACTATGACAAAAAAATATTTCTTATTATTGAAAAAACGAAACCAAAAATTAAGGCCTGTTCCTTCCATGAATTAGAAAAACTAAAATGAAAAAGAAAAAAAAATGTTCTGTACATCTTACTACACCCCGAATGATGGCACCAAATGACAAAAATAATTACTTTTATTTTTTTCTGATAACAATACGTCGCGTATAGTTCAGCAACAGCTGGCAAAAGCTATTGCAAGTGTTCAGGATCCCCGTGAGACTATATGCAATAAGTTATTTTATTTTTTAAATGTTTCGTTACACATTAAAAAGTTGGTAGTCCCAGGGATTTCAAAGCATTATAAATAGTACAAAAAGGAAACACTGTCTGTTATTTTCTTTTTACAAACAATGTGTTACAAAATCAATAATTATTTGTACCAAAATGGTATTAAATTGCAGTCTGTTACCTATAAACCCATGGTAGGAACCAGATTGTATTTTTCTTTTATTTTTACAACAAGACTGTTTTAAAGAACCCTCTACAATCCCAGTAAATGACTAGAAAACTATCCACGCAACCCCAAGTGCACATGTGCAACTATGTAAAAATTTATTTGAACTGCTGAACATTGAATAAAAATAAGATTAGAGGTTTCTTATTTTTATATTTACTCGGTCTGACTAAACAGAAAAAAAAAAGTCTTCACTAGATGTACGAATTATTAGTTTCTAATTTTATTATTCCTTAAATACAGGACACATATTATTTAGAGCCGAAAATAAAATACCGAACTTCTCTAATAAAAATCTGTGCACTACAGTTGTGTTGAAACCTGACTATAAGTGTTTAATAATATTAGTAGTAATAGTAGTAATATTGATACCGTCTTGAAGAACTATGTAATACAACAACTACAGGCAACACGATGTAATTTGTTTAGTTTCTTCTTCCTAGTATTGAATTTTTTAAAAAAATAAAAAAGTCATACAATTTCAAATTGCCTTAAGGAAAAAAAAAAGCACAATAATCTACTCATAAGGTAGATCTGAAGAGTCATCAACACTAGGTTTATTTTCCTTTTTCTTTACAATTCTTTGGTATTGGGGAGATCACTTGCAAATGTTCTAAACATGATGAGGGAAAGAAAGTTATTCTGATAATTTTATTTAAAATTATTCTCTCTCTCTTGCGTGTTTATTCTTTTTCTTACATATAATCTGTTTGACACCATGAGCAATGCTCCCTAGGTCAACAGAATTAGGATAGAAAGCTAAGGTTTGACCTTAGTTGTAAGGAATATGTAGATATGGGCAGTTTCCCCTAGGGGGTTAATATCCCTTACACAAATCCTATCTATTGACCTGGTTTTTATATATATATAATATATAAAACAGTGATATTACAGGAAGTAAATCGAGAAATAAGGGAATCCTTCATGCATTTTTTTCCTTGTCACTCAAAAAATTTCCCTCGATTTAAAGTTTTTTTTTTCTTACGATTTACAATATGCCCTTAACTAAGATAACAACAGGAGTATAAAAAACTTCAACACTCAAAAATACAAATCTATGGAAAAGTCTACATTCGTGCAAATACCTACATTAATTATTTTTTATCACACAAATTACAAGAAGGGGGCTTTCTTTTCTGTAAAGTGCCCTTTTTACGCCTAACATTTCCCATGTACAACGAACCCTATCAGACATCAGGATGGTGGATGAAAGAGTTACACAGAAAGGGGAGAAGATTTATACAACAGGAAACAACTGACCATTGTTTGAGAAAAAAGTTCATTATTTATTTTTTTTAAACAAACAACAGTCCAACACTTACATCTCCACGGGCTAGTACAGTTAAGATGAAAATGAATGACATGCACCTGCAATTATGTAGGGCACATTCTTGAGGTAACACAGCATATGTCTACAGCTCTAATTCACTGAGACTGTTGAACAAGAAAAATTTATTTTATTTGTTTAAAAAATAATAATTTAAAAAGTAATAAAGGTGGAAAGGGAACGATAAACCCGTGGTCATATATAGAAGACATGACCAACTATTTTATTTTATTATTCCTGACCATCAATCAACACCCTTATTTTTAAGAAGACCTAGTTGACAACCTTAAGTTTTTTTTTCGTTAACACAGCGATAAAATGAGCAAAGTTACAGAGTTGTACACTTTACCTACACTGGATTCAAAGTAGGTTTCACTACAAGTGCACTAGTACCAGTCTTCAAAAAAAGGTCCAGTTGGCAAGAGAAAACCCACAGTACAATTATTATTATTATTATTATTGATTATTTAATATAATAATGATGCACATTTCTACGTTAACATTGTGAAGGAGACAGCCTGAGCAATTTCTATAGGTTGACATCAAGCAAACAGACTAAATATTTGTCTCAACGTTATTATTATTATTATTATTTTGTTCCTTACTCAAAATTAGCCAAGAAGTAAATGGTTACTGTATTATATATAATGTGTTATTATTCAAAGTCAGTTCTCAAAAGAGCTACTTTATCATTTACTTACAAGGCTTATTTTGATTCTACCTACGTATTTTCTATAAATTTATATGATATCTGGAATTAAATCAGCCCGTTTTGGGCAAGTAGATAAAGAAGTTTTGAGAAAAAAATTTCCCACCCAATAATTATTTTTAAAAACATGTGCACAACAAAGCTACAAAATGAACTTTTTTCTTCTTCTTCTTAAATAGTATCTCTGCCAATGCTTTGGTTTAGTTATAGAGTACAAATATATTTAATTGTTATTTTTTTTTTAAAGTTAGATATCTAGGAAATGTATCAAAAGTTAGTTTTTGCCAGTCAAGTGGCAGACAGTAATACAAGATTTGATAATGGTAATGTCTGTGGCGAAAAATTCTTTATGTACAAAAATTAGACCAAAAAATAAATATTGAAGATACAATCTCAATATGAAACAAATTAATATTTTGAACAACGTCTGGATTTTTTTTTATACAACAACAACTATTTACACAGAGGAGGTACGAAAAGTACATGTCAAGGAAAAATATCAGCCAACTTGGAATTAGCAAAGCTTACAATCCTTCCATGCTGTCTTTCGTATGATTGATACAAAAGTATATTGAACTATCAATGCTTATTTACAAATACCCTGAAAATTCACTAAAATTCAGTAAAGTATTGGCAGAGAGGCTAAGGGATCACATCGTTTTACACTTGCTACATACTGGTACGTATGATATTCAGTGACTTGACACACACACAATTTTCATTTTTTGTTTGTTTGCAGAATGCCTTAATGTATCAATAACAGGAATTCAATGTCAACAACACATTCTGCAGGTCACACTCCAAAAAAAGACCCATTCTTAAAAGACGTTAAGAACTTGTGATTATTAATATATATATTTATATATAATTATATATATATATTTATAAACAGCGATAAAAACAGCTAGCCTATGGTGGTGGTGGTGGTGGTGAAATTGTTGTGGAGTGACAGTTACAGCTTTCTTATTATTGAACGATGATTTTCTTCTTTTTTGTTTTAAAATGTTAAATCAAGACTTTTCATTATTATTATTGTTTTAAAAATTCCTCTCTGTCTCCCTTCCTGCTTAGTGACATTGTACAGCCATATGTGGGGCTAGGTTTATGCTACTTTCTTATGCCATCCCAGGGTGTCTTCAGGGCTGCTGAGACCTAGGTCATGCCGGCGTTAACACCAACGAAAAGGAACTGCACGGGGCCGATCTGCGCCTTCCTTCACAAGAGGCTTGTGAAATTCACGCCCAGGTCGAGAATGAATCGTAGCCCAACAGTGTTCACAGTAATACTGAAAACAAAAATGACAAAAACAAAACAATTAACAAAATTTGCAACGAAAATGTAGAACAATAAAAATTTACAGACACTTCTGAAATATTAAATGTTCATTTCACACTTTCTACACGATACGTATTTTAAGCTTTATGGAAAACTATACCAATTACAATCACCAATGCCATACAAAGGAAGACTATTAATTATAATTAATAATTGCAAGTGAAATATATATGTAAAGATGCTATAATTACTCACTCCTTATATATGTAGTATCTCTATTTCTTATTCTTAATGTATTATCCTACCTCAGTTCTTTGAATATTACTTTTCGATATACCGTTCTGAAATACAGAGGAAAGAAAGTGACCACGCTATCTCAGATTTACTGGCCTAATTGGCTATTAGGTAACCTAGTCAGGCTAAAACCTATTTTGGACAGAGCACTGGAATAAGAATAAGTATCCTTGATATTATTATTATTCTATTACCTATTGAAAATGACTGGATTCTGCTGACGTCATTTATTATTAATTTATTTTCCTAAGAAACTTCCACTTATTATTATTATTATTAATAATAATAATAATAATATTTGCTCCTATTGGTGTATTCACAATATTCTTTTGAAGATAGAAATTCTTGATCGAGTGTTTAAAGTTTGATTTTTTTATCTATTGTATTACAGAATCTTGACGTTAACATACTACTTTAAACTTAAGAAACACAGTATGACATTGTATACTCAATAAAAATCATGTATAGATAATGAACTTAGTTTTATCATACTTGGAATGATTCCAAAGTAATATTCGAACTTTAGAATAGCAGCCGATGACAAAACATTGCTGAAGATAAATTAATCATTTACTACCTGACCGCTGAATGCAAGTATCACTGAACGAACATACCTGCAAACAAGTAACATTCGCGCAGAAAAACGGTGCGAATTTTCCTCCACAACGTTGTCCTTGACATTCATCGCACATCTGGTCATCCAGTACGTAGGGCTTTACTTCAACCTAAATAGAACAGTGGTATACATTATGAAACAGCTACACAATGAATATACAAGAAATTGTATGTGCTAAACATATTACGAAATCTCTATTAAATTATATTACCATTTTTCAATCGAGTAACTTGTTGTTTTTGGAAATATGTTCTTCCGTGTTAATTTTCTCTTTTACGTTTCCTAACTATTTTTATTTTAATGCTTAAAGCAAATCCAAGGAACAATATCATAAATTTAGAAAGCTAATTGTTTTGTAGTTACAAAATGTAATTAAATAAATTAACATGTAACTACAAACAAGAATACGCAGGCGAAGTTCGTATTATTTCATTCTAAACTCTCTCTATTTCACACAAAGTCTTAAGAATCACCGTTGGTTTGGGAAAATCTATTCTCCAAATGTAGTAAAACAAGTGAAGAAAATCATTTTAAGAATAGGTCTTAAAGCAAGAATAATTTTCAAAACTCTGCATTTCATGGTGAGATAATAATATCATAAACTATGGCTGTATACGTCTTGAGTGTAAGGATTAGAAAAAAAAAAAACCTACCTGTGTTATACAAACTAATCCCGACATAAGAAAAAAGGCAGTAGCAGAGTAACACGATTTTGTGAAGAAAAAACCAAACGAACGCTAACGTCAGGGGGCATAACGTAGGCAGCGCTGCGAGCATGCAGTACCAGAAATAGCATCATGGTGCACGGATGTAGTTGTGAGGAGCAGACCGAGTTTACTTCCCCTCCCTTTCCCAGGTCACATAATTGAGCACTGGGAGTGTTAAAGAAGTCAGCCCACCACCAGTGCTATGTTACGTACACCACTAGCAATTGTTAACAGGATTGTAGAACAGTTCAGACAGAACGGAAATATATGAACAGACACATGATCAGTTCGACCGGAACCAACGTGGCACCTGCAACCTGTGATCTTCAGAGTACAAGGATCCAGTCACCCAAATCTGCCAATGACACTGCAACCGAGGTTGGCAGATCAGCATGAACCTTCCAGTGTATTTTCATAGTATGGGAATGTACTGACGCTTCTCCAAAAAAGAATTCTTATAAAAAAACACAAATGACACGAAGACACAATTGGGCCAATACATGTGTAACAACGCCAGAATACTTTTGCGAACTTGATGCATTTTCCAATGAAAGCTAATTTTACAAACTCCCTGACAGTAGGTCTCGAGCAGATCAACAAATCACGTTTCATTGAATTCTTTCCCCTTATTGTTAGTTCAATTTCGGGAAATAAATCTTCGACTCTTCGACTTATCTTCCACTGCGGGGAAAGAAATAAGGTTAAACAGTGGAAATCTTCAGTTAACACCCCGCTCGATTATCTTCAAGGTGTAGCTGAACTAATGCTAGCTTACTTCTAAAAATAATTAATCCAGAAAATATGACAAGATTTAAGAGTTTCTGAACACTGTACTCAACCTGACACTATTGTCTTCTTCCAGATACAAAAGCAAATAGCTGTATTCTGGAAATTACTATAATTTTATTGTCATAGATTTTCACACTATCTCGAATGTAAAAATTAGAAATTAACATGAAAATGCAACTAGCCTTTAAGTGTATGGGAAACATTACCATCAATTACAAATCTTTCGTTGAATATATAAATATCTACAAGTGTATGTCGTTAGGAGGGGCTTTAGGTTTCAACTTGATATGCAAGGGATCATAAATACGAGCTGTTTAAATAAATGCACCTTCTTGTGTGAATACTTCTTCAAAACGGGATTTCAATTGTAGTTTAAAGCATGTACATTACTGTTGCCTTTAAGTGAACCGTTTGACATTACATGTTAGTTCTTGAAATATAAGTTAACTTATAGACTGTGTCGTCATGAACAAAGCATTGATACAATTTATTTCTAAGATAAAATACAGACAAAGTAGAGTAGTCTTGTTTCTTGTCAACTATAAGCTGGAATCTTTCAAATTATATGGAGGGCCTCAAAGCAAATAAATCATTTCGTGTTTAGGATTCTTGCTTTTAAAGAGCTCGCGTTGTAAAGATTAATTTTCTTTCTTTTAAACTATTTATTATACCTTTTCATGATGATCTTGTGTCATTTATTGTGATTTTGATTCGTCTAAAATTTCGACGTGTTTTATATATTGCTTTTAAGCATATTTTTTGAAAAGATACAAAAACAAATGTATTAATGATTTCCATCCATAATTCGTTCCTTTCCTAATCTAACGTGCAGCATCTCCCTTATCGCCACAAAAAGTAGCGGAAACTATTTAATATATGGATTAAAAGAAACTAATTCTGTAATAACTTACTGTAAGTTATACACATCTAATTAATTGAAGTTGTTGCAGTGATATTGTGCACTGTATTGTATTGCATTAAAAATCACATGTGACAATTACATACCCTTTTGTCAATATCTCCGTGTTGAAGTTGAACGAATCTTGCACTAATTGCTGCAATGTAGCTCTGTTGGTTACTGAAGGCCACACGACCTGCTCCTTTCGGGTATTTTAATTCAGGATCTGTGTCAATTCCCGCGTAACACACGCCACCATACAAACGATCCATTATCATTGCTAATTCCACTGGAACAAGGAAAGAAAAGTTTAAATTTGATTCAGACAGGTAATGAGATAAATCCAATACCAGTTTCTGTTACTGTCACGTTCGAAAGTACATTCCCCTCTTATAAATTTACTTTTCCCAATTTTTAAATGTACAGACTGCTTTAGGCAATTTAAGAATGAATGTGATCTAAATTAAAATCGTACACACTGCATACTAGTTGTCAAAGTCATTCACAAATTGAAAATAAAGATAAATTTCATGAAAAGGAATTGCAGACTTTTGAACGTGACTGTACATTTCTGTATTCTTCCTTATACATAATTTCTTGACATACTTTTGTCCGTCTAATATTTAAAATTGTTTATCTTCCAGTTAATTACGAGTTATTAACAAAATATCTTAAATGCAGTCAAACTGAATGAAGTTCTTGCAGAATAGTTAATCAGTTTAGTTTAATTAATTTGTCAAAGTCTTAAACTGATGTAACAACTTTAATTAATGACAATGTTTTCCACTCTCTATGGAATGTTCTCTTATATTATCATGGATATTTTCATCATCATTATGGATACAATTCTTTAGTCTTGTCCAAGGACAGACAAAAAGTTTCATAAAGGGTCTTTACTAAAGCCATTTTAGTGTGAGGATGCCCTGGTTTGATGTGTCGTATCGAATAGCTGGTTGGAAGATACAAGGAACGTCAACTGAAACTATGGATTTTGTCTGGATGAATCGAACACGAAACTTCTTGAGTTCAGTAAATTCAAAAGTGATGTCATCAGAAATCAACAGTCTGAAAACTACACATCGAAGCAAGGAGAAACTTAGTCCTAGAATTCTTCACGAAGATACAAAAAGAATTGTATGAATCAGGAAGATGACAGCAGTAGCAGATATTATCGTAAAATAACGGCACGTAAGTAGCAGTCGATCCGACATACAGCAAGAAGAAATGGCGATCACTCGTTGAAAACAACTCTTGACTGGATCCAAACGCAAGAAGAGATCTAGGGAAAAGTCTCATAAAGGTAGTGTGATGAAATTAACATGCATTACATAGTAATGTGGAGACGAACTGCACAAGACAGATTATTGTGTACAGTACTTTCTCAAGTAATGGACTGACAATGATTCTTACAAGTAGTATGTGCGTAAGTGCTAAGAGTAGTGTGCAATTATTAGACATACGCGCGTTACCATTAGTTGAATAATAATAATAATAATAATAATAATAATAATAATAATAATAATAATAATAATAATAATAATAATAATAATAATAATAATAATAATAATAATAATAATAATAATAATAATAATAATAATAATTATTATTATTATTATTATTATTATTATTATTATTATTATTATTATTATTATTATTATTTATTTTTTTATTGCATACTGGAAATTACAGACAGAACTGCCCACTTACAATTTCCATACAAATAACAAAAATAAACATAATACATTATAAATACAAATGATACATGCACAGAAAAGAAAAAAACATGCATAAAACAAACATGCTGTTATATAAAAGAAAATAATACTCTCAGCTGATAATGAAATGATTATATAACTGTCTTTGTATATTGCTAAAATTATGATAAAAAAAATGTCAATAACACTGGCAAAATCATTGGCTACTGATAAAATTTTATACAAAGGAACATCATTGAGAAACTGAATGGGTTTAAATATTTTCGGATTTCTTATATGATAATTGGTTGTATACAGAGTTATTATTGATAACAGATTCAAATTACCGTGAAGAATTAAATGTAGCATTTTAAGATCCAGAATAATCCTCCTTTCAGACAATCTTAACATACCTAAGGACATCCTAACTTCATCCAACGACATACCTTCATAACACTTAAACTTCCAGCGTAACCAAAGCAAGAAAAAGATTTTGAATTGTCTCCAAAGTAGTAGATATATAGTCTATACTTCTATTCCATATGACAGAACAATATTCAAGATGACTTCTAACATTGCAATAATAAAGAATAAGGCATGTTTTAACAGACTTAAAATCTTTGGACATCTATTTAAGAATTCCAAGAGTCATTCTCGCTTTGGAAGTTATATTCTCAAGATGTTGTTTGAAAAGCAATTTACTGTCAAAAACAATACCTAAATCTTTAATAGTGTCTACAATTATAATTGGAGTATCATTTATGTTATAAGTGAAACAAAATTCGATTTGTTTTATTCGTAATAATCATTGAAAAGGTTTTGTTACAATTTAAAGGTAGTACATTGTTTTGAGACCAAAGTAGTATTTTATTAATATTATTTTGGAGCATCAAACAATCATCCAACTTTACAATAGTTTTGTAGATTTTGAGGTCATCTGCATATATCAAACAATTATAATAATAATAATAATAATAATTATTATTATTATTATTATTATTATTATTATTATTATTGCTGCTCCGCAGAATTAAAACTGTCAATTATTGGCAACGACGACACAGTTTTTAATGCTACAAAAATTAGTTTTTCTCGAAAACCACACATGCAAATTTAAACTTTTTTTTAAAGCTCGATAGGATCCATCGAGTGGTATATGTACTACATTTAGACTATTATAGTCACACAAAAATTACAGTTTATCGTAATTTTGTGCTACACTACACTAACTATGGCGTGTATGTCGTCACTAGAGTCATACTGAAGAGCTTGGTAATAGTATGCTTCAGTATCAGTCTCAACTTAATAGGTGGCGTGGTCGTCGTACCGATATTAACTTTTATTACAAAAAAAAAAAAAAAAAAAGTTTCAATTCTCGAGAACTAAGAATGAGCTTTTCCACTGACGCAAATAACATTATGGAATTTCTTTACCCACACTATATCTCTATTTTTATGCTCCTTCATTCAACTCCTCCGTAGCTTTCTATTTCAATATTTTTCACTGTTCCACATTATGGATGTCATATTTATCTACAATGATTTTCTGTGGGCAGTGTCTCCTTCCGCTTTCTCTCTCACATTTTCCCACCATCTCAGATACTTATTCAGATTCTGATCTGGTCACACGTTCTTCAGTAGTAATATTCTAACATAGTATTTAATATGGTCGACAATAATACACGACCGGACATTTGTGTCTAGTTTGTTCTATTCTTCACTCCTTAACTTCCAAATTATGCTATATTTAAGAAGGAAAAATTTTATAGAACATTCTAGTCCATCCGTCTGTCTTGTCGACAGCATCAGAGAAAAACTGGTAAGAGAGATAGCAACAAATTGTTTTTGATACGGATTCGGCGTCTCAAGAACAGGTTCGATCACCGCCTTTTATTCCTCTGTTGAAACTGGTTTCAATTTTGTATCTCCACAGTTTCGAAATAAATCAATCACAGTGCCACAATGTAACTCACTTGTTAAAACTCCGAACCAATTAAAACAGAGAATCAAAAATCCGTGCTACCTGGAACTGTTGTCTTACGAGTTCGTGTGAGAAACAATATTTTTTTCTAAGACGTTTGCAAGACCTTTCAAGACTAATTTTTTCAAGGTACCATATTGTTTGAGAAATGAGCAGCAAAAATCGACTTTTAATGTTGGATTTTCGGGTCAAATTATCTGAAAATACGAAGTCGATCTTGTTTTCTTTAGAGAGTTTCTTCTGCAGTAAAACCGGGAGCTCAAAGTTTTTTCTTTCTTTCTTTTTTTCTTCAAGAATTTTTAAAACAAATTATTGAAATATTTAATTGCTGAATCTCTATCAGAATATGCAACTCTCGTAACAAAACACCTACATATTCTTACTAGAGAGAACTTCGAAGAATTCTATTCTTGTATCTTCTTAACTAAGATCCTCAGAAACGTTGAACATTTCAGTTTGAAGGTCAAACCACCTTTCTCGCTAACTTTTATCCTTTACTTCCTTTGAAACGAACAGACTTTAGAATGTCACAGGTAGCAAAATCAACGTTAACACTTCTTCCACATACAAGATATGAATTTTATTGAGTTTAACAGTTATAATTATATGATTTCCAATTTTTTTAAAATAAAAAGTTAGTTTTATTGCAACAAAAGAAAAAAAATGATACGGTAAGTAGCTCATGCTTTCTTCACTGCCTCAAAAGGTTTTGCACGAATCGATTTGGCTTATAGTTTAAAAAAAAAAAATCTATCCGTGCTGAAACTGAAATAGAGCTTTAAACAACAACTACACCATCCACTCATCATGCTGCACGGAACTTCAAAAATAACAACTTTTTTTTCTTCACAATTTTGTTGGAAACCTTCCCTTCATGCAAAATATTATTTGAGTAAATACAGAAACTAATGTAGTAAGTCAATAATATTCTACTTTCCCCCCCCCCCTCTTCTACAACTTGAAAATCCATGTGCAGAATATGAGCACTGCAATTTCCACTAATAATCAGGTCAAGGTAGTCATGGCACAGAACTCTTTTTATTTACTTATTTATTTTTATTTTTTTATTTTTTTTATTTTATTTTTTTAGCCTCAAAGCACCTTTACACTAACATTCAGAGCATTAATCTAATTTGAAGAAGTTTCATGCAGTTCAGGTTTTTAATTCCATATCTTCATGCATTCTGTATACCTTTTACTCTACAATGGTCAAGAAACTCAGATCTAACAAACTGTGTGCTCTCATTTCAAAATTTTGTATTAATGTGCATCTGTTTCTGCAGTAAAATGTGAATTTACACTTTTTATGAAACAAGGCAACAAACTATTCCGAAACAGATCCAATATACACGACCAATAAGATTTGGTCTTCATGCATGGTTCTTTGCTACTTCACACTGCAGAAAACTGAAAAATCTTTATTATTGTTTATACTTTAATTAAATGTTTACCAATAATGTTCATAGCCCAATAAATCCCAGAGAGTAAAATTTTCACACAAAACGAAAAATTACAATATTCCACTTTTCAAAGATCAGTACGAACACTTGTATACTATATTAATACGCGTCTTACAAGGATACGATAAGCAAGAATCGAGTACAACTATTTGACTACAAGTCAAACACAACAGTCAGCAATTTTGTTCTTAATATCTTCAAGAATTCACCCATATAACAATTTTGAAAATTTGTCGCGCCATACCTGCTTGTAGGATAGTTGGCCACTGTTGTTCATACGGAAGCAAGATGGTAATACGTTCACTTGCCGACAAAGTTTTACATACACGAATATGTCCAATACTAACTATCACACATGGAAGTGAAGCGCGGGGCGTAAAGCAGCGATTAGTTTTACTATTTTTATCTACAGATAAACATAAGAGGGAAGTCTAAAACTGACTGTATTTTGTTTGTTTCTACGTGAATTCGAAAAATTTAGTTTTTACAAGAATTTGAAAGAAAGCTAGACATTTGCATTTCTACACAATGCTCTTTAAGTTCTTTAAACCCCATTTAGCCATTTGAAAGAAATAGGAACTACACATTCGAATCAAATGAGCACGAAATTTAAAATTATACTCAAATTTTGTAATTATAAACCAAGAAGAATATATTTTAAAACCCAAAAATTCATATCCTATTCGTAATTATCATCTGACACTTTTATTTTATCATATATCCAGCTAGGACCTCCTGTGTTCTAAATAAAACTACGTTGTAAGTGCTTTTTCGACGGTTTAATTGATACGAGCAAGAGTAGGATGAAAAGAAATATTAAATAATTAAAGAAAAAATAGAAGTAACTGAGGAATGTCAACATGAACCCAATGTATCTTAATCAAGTTTCTCTCTTTAATATTCCTTTTCTTCCCATAGCTTATCCTCTTTGTCTGATAAAATATCAGCGTGAGCGCTTCGAATATAATTTTCTTTCATCTGGGTTTTGTAATAGTGTTTTCAACTAATTTCTGGCAAGTAATTTGCTTTCCATACATACACTTTGAAATTCCTTTCAATTTTTTTTTCTTAAAATAATGGAAACATCTTAATAAAATGCAAATTATCTGATTAAAATGGCGTTGGAAACTTGTGTCCGTCGCTGAATTGAACCATATACCTCGTGAATCATTTCCACCGTACATATCAAGTCCAGGTATAGTTTAACAAACGCTCCATACAATCAGTGAAAATGATGCCATCTGAATTTCACAATTCCAAGTTGCACAATACGTGACCACGTCACAGGGTCATGACCTTATTTTCTAAAGCTTGAAAACTTCAAGTCTAAATTTTAAAATCTGGTGTATGGCAAGAAAGATATACATTTATTATTTTTCTTTTCTTTTCTTTATTTTTACAGTTTTCTTGTAATCATACTTTTTTTAAAATCATTTCCTGTAACAGCATTTATAACCATATGTAACAACGTACTTCTTTCAATATTTTATAATTTTATAGACTAAGATAATTACCTGCTTTCAGTGGTCGAGGAACGCCACCCACGAAGACAGTTTTGCGAGGGTCGAGGGGCATGGAGGCATCAAGCACGAAGTCTGCATCAGACAGACGCCAAGGTCGTATCTGCACTGGTTTGTCTTTTATAGTTGGAGAGGATACACATAAGTAAAGCTTATCATCATCCTGGATGCACGCGTCAATCAACTGTTGAACTGAACTCTCATCCTAGAAAAATAATTTAAAAAAAAAGTGAGTTATAGATTATTTGCAACCATACAAAATATCACACACTGAACTTCGTTTATGCATGGAAATATTATTCACATAGTTCATACGTCCTACACATGTCTCGTCCTAAATTATTTTCGTTTTTAATATATTGCTGTTTGTAAAGCTGCCAAGAGATGACAACGCGTTCAAACTCTCAGGATTTGGAAAGGTGAGTATGAGGTATGAACTGTACCAATTTCAGCGGGACACTGCACAAGTGAGTTCAGCAGCACTCTCGGTTCGATACTCTTAAGCACTACTTGAGGCCGGTTTACGCAGCACTCAGGAATGGAGCGTAAATAAATAGGAAACATGTGGGCAAGCATCACTGTGCTTCGTCAACGTCAAAGGGCAAAATATAAACAGACAACTGCGTTCGACGGGGTCACATTGTCAGCCTGTATGAAAGAAACATTTCGGTATCGTGAAACTGGTGAGCGTACGGGAAATGCCACCATGACACAGATGGGTATGTGGAATGAATGGGCGGAAGAGTTGAGTACGCAGCAACAATTGGGCAGTAAACCGAGTGATGTGATCATACCATAGGATGACAGACACCTAGTCCGTATGCCGTGACGAATACAATGTGTTAACTCGAAACTAGAGCACAGTAACGGATATGATCAGTCTGCGTCGATAGTTAGACGACATCTGTTGAACACTAGCCTGGCAGCAAGCATGCTTTTATGTCGGCCTCATTAATCAAAACTATAAACGCCTCTGGCTATGAGAGTCACACGAATGCCGTCGCTGGCATGCTGAGTGGCAAATTATCTTGTTTTCGAACAAGTCCCACTTCAATCTCCTCTACAGTGATGACCGATACGCGCTACACGGTAACATGGTGAGCAAAATTGTCATCGTGCATTATTGACTGGCACAGAGCTGGACGGTACAGCAATTACAGAAGACTAATAAGTGCGCGTTTGAAACCACACAACACACATGCTTATACCAATTTAATATTCAAGGTAACATATCATGACCTCTGACTTTCAATGATGCAAAACATGATAGCACAATCCAACCCAAAAGCATAAGTGGAAGGCATGGCAATAGGTTCAAATTTACACAAACAATAACGATTTAAAATGTATCTATAGCTCTTACTTCGCCTCAATACTAGCTTGCAAGATGTAAACCTGTTTGTGCATCTTTGGGTGAAATGACGTAAGTTCATCCTGTTGGTGTTCTCACATCAATCTTTGTAAGAATGGTTTTCTTGTCCACAGTAAAGATGTCAAATTTCTCAGGGTATACAAATAAAGGTGAAGGGCCATGAGGATGTAGGTTGCTAAGTTTAACCCCATTGCTATTTTTATTCACATTCGAAACACATCAAAGCCACCAGTGACTTTTATACATGCATACAACAAACCTTGTGATATTACTGAGGTATGATTATTTCAGCGTTAGAGATTCATTTCTTATAACTGATGAATTTAAGAACAATTTCGTTTGGATGATATGGTTAGTTGGAATAACACAGTATAACTTTTGTGTACCTGCAATTGTGCCAATCTTTTCAAACCGCTGTTGAAGGAGGGGTTATTCTTCATCATACTCAACGTTAGTTGTATAATGAAAGTGACACAATGTAATGTTTTTACACCACCATTCAAACAACTGTCTGAGTATCATTATCTGAGAGTTGTATGAACACTGCAGACTGGCAGGGGCAGAAAGTTTCTTGATAGCACCAGCGATACCACCACACGGCCCTTTGCCATGTAATGTGGCAAAAAAATGCCACTCTGCACAGACATTGAAATCACTTTAATGATAACATATGTTGGCAAAATTCTTCCTGTTTTTATATTGGACTGCCAAACCATCTGAAAGTTATATATGTACTTAGGTGTTCTATTGAAATGGAATATCATAAGTTAATCAAATGACGTTGGAAAAGATCAACACTCACAGTGTCATATTTAAGGCACTCTGATATTATAATAATAAAAAAGTCATTTGTTGCAAGGGTTTATAGATTTCTACTGTATAATAAACAACAAAAAACAACAAATGGATGAATGGTGGCCTGTGCATTGTTCCAGTGAAATCTCTGTACCTCACCCTACAGAACAAATGCATAATTCTCTGCAAAGCCACATAATATAACCTGTCACAAACCTTCTCTTCCAGATCACTTAAAAATTCAGACTGTTGGATGGCTATGAAGGAGTGCAGCCGGAGCAATTGTAATTTTTCTTCAAATGTTTTCAAAAATTCTTCCACATAAAAAATAAATGTCTCGAGGGTTGTTCTATCTGTAGATGTCCATATTTTGTATGTTATCCCATCAATTTCACTTAACTTAAACAACTCAGCTCGGTGTTCCATGAGGAAATGTGCATCTAGGCAGTTTTCACATGATGGCATATAACATTTTGTCTGTGCAAGATTACAAATTATCTGAGCAGGAAAGTGTTCGAAAGTGTTGTCAGTCAGCATCACTTGTCAACTCGTTCAATCTTAAGGCTTCCAATATTAACTAACTCACTCCATAGTCCATGGAACTCGGAGGTTCAATGCCGCGTTCACAAAAGCTCTCCATTGATTTCTGTTCTTAGCCAACTAGCACGTGCAGTTCATCCAGTGTTCTTTGATGATTCCCATGCACCCTATTCTTCAGGTACCCTTGTAAGAAAAAACCAAAGAAAGGTTGGCTCAGATGATCTGGAAAACCATAGATTCTTCGAAATTATGCAGTCATCAAAGGAGCAGATATTGAGTTGCATGGAGGCACTGGATATGTAATATAAAAAGCAATCTTATTAAAAGCAACCTTCCGTTAACTCTTTGCCATCGAGTTATTCAACAAACTTCATAAATATGAGACTGTATGTCTAAGTGTTCACTGTCTTGTCGGAAAAATGGGGTCAATAATTTTCAAAGCAGACACTACACATCAGACAACTTTTTCAAAATGTAGTACTGTTTCAACAAAAACACTGGGAGTTTTGGCAATCTAAAATCTGGTGTTTTGAGTGTTGATGTAGTCTTATATGCAAAACCACGCTTCGTCTAAATCTTATTATGAGAAGAAAATCTCGTTGTATAGTAAGAAAAGGATAAAGCCATTGACATTAACGCTTTCAATTTTTGCATTACATGCATTCACTATATGTAGTCAAATGTTCGCTTTCTTTGCTGCTCTTTGACAATAATCATAAAGTAACCAGTCTTCTGGCTTAATTCGCGCAGTGATTTCGTGGTAAATCACGTAGTAAGCATGCCAAACATCATTCATGCAAATTTGAGGTATCGAAAGTCGATATTTACCACTCACGAAGAGAAACGAAGCGGTTATATCGAGTTTCTTCATCAACGAAAATATATGGCTTGCATAGCACATTGCGAACACCAAACCCTCATCGGAATATCTTTTATGTTTTAAGAATATGTTATCCAGAAAATTTGACGAACACGCTCTCGACCAGAATATTTGCTCACTTACTACTACGTAGTTTTCTCATTAATATTCAATGATGATAGTCATAGGTTAGTTTCCGTCAGTGCTGCTAGTTACTCTCCCATAGTTACTGCTACATAATCTGCAATATCACGTTTATAACGCCACAGAACGCAAAATTCTATTTCAATGTGTTTGAAAATTTGCAACTTTGTAATTTATCTGTACGCTTCACGAATAACTGTCCTCGACATATTCATCACTTAAATGGGAGTTACTAAACATATTCAATTTTTGGAATCTATAGAAATCGTATTAATGTAAGAAATTAAGTACATATCACATTTCGAAGACAATATTATTTCAAGGTTGCTAAAATTATTATTGGGTACCACGACTGCTCTTTATGTGCATGATTTCGGTTTCAATACACGCAAGAAGTACACTAAATAGAATAGTTTGAAATATTTTATTATATGTCTTGTACTTTATCATGACAGTAAGTAAAGAATATATAGAACATTTAATACAATCACAACAAACATTTTAAAGATACCCTCTGGTTCTTATTTAATTTGAAATATTTCAACAATACACACATCTTATAAAAATGTAAACTAAACATTTCGCTGCTGCCTTCGTATAAATTCGAGTGTCATAACCAGTTGCCGCTACGAGGTCTTTGAATATATTTAAGGAAAAGATATCTCAAGAAATCTGCGTTCGTAATGAGGTATTCATTTTAATATCTGAATTTTTCATCCTTTGATCACATATTTGAAAACATCATGCGGCCAAGCTCTAATGACGTTAAAATATATTTGAAGGCAGCAAGGAAAAGGTTATCAATTGAAATAACAATAGATCTGATTTTACGAATATGTCTTAAGGGAAAGGCAACTCTCATTGTGTCTCAATAATATCACTAATTGGGTTGAATTTAACAGTTTGATTAATACACTAACTACACTTTTAATATCACTTGCCTGGAACAGAAGAAAGGCATATCCTTTGGGAGGAAAGTAGGATTTACTTTCAGCCTTATGAGGCCAGTCTACTACCAATGGACCGAAACGTCTAAAGCTTGCTGTAATTTCATCTATAAGGGAAGATAAAAATTGCATGTATTAGATAAGACTGCACACAAAACACAACAAATGCAGCTTATTTTTAACTTGAATTTACTTGATATATAGAAACAATTTTTTGTTCACATGTCTTTACTCTTAAATGGACATTCTTGTTTCACTTATACTTTCTCATACCACGCTCAAACAAACAAACAAACTAAATAAATAAATAAATAAATAAATAAATAAATAAATAAATAAATAAATAAATAAATAAATAAATAAATAACATTTATGATTGAATTTATAAAATTATGCACGTTGAATTTATATATATTTTGATTCTGATCCTGTATTTATAGTAAACAGGTTATTCTTACTTTTGTAAACAATTTTCCAACTTTACAAACTTCACCAGAATTGAATTATTTCTTTGTCTTATAAAGCCCCATACATTTATTAACAGGGAAAAAGAAGCAAATACAAAAAGATAAGTACTATTCGTAAGCTGCAAGAGCAAAAATAGTTCTAAATACATATTATGCTGCAATATCGAAACTGATGAAGTGGATATTAGATAAGTGATCGGGAAAATATTATTTTCATAGAAAGGAAAGTGTCTCTAGTCGGAAGTGGCAGTTGAATTAATTGTATGATATGGGATAGTCTTCTGGGGAACGCTACTACATTCTCATTTAGCAAAACTTCCGAATTATCGCTGACATAAACTGCAAACATTTATATAAACAATTATTTAAAAGTAAGGAATTCTAACTTAAAAGTAAGGAATTTTCACGGTTTCATATTGCACAATTACAACACAAGAAATAAAAACTATTAAGACGTACTTCTACCTGGGCACTTTAAGAAGCAAATGCCCACGAAACATGGGAAACTATAGCATTTATAATAATTTTCCTGTACATATTAGGGCATTTTTTCTGTAAGTTTGTATTCGATAAAAAATTCTGGAAAATAAAGTAGTTTTTTTTTCACTTGTTAACTATACTTCTGTATATATAATTTTGTAACCGAGTAATTGCCATACAAAACTTACTGTACCACATGTAATCAAACAGTCGCATAGGCAAGGGGGAGCAAGATATTATGGAAATATTACAATATATAAGTCAAAATCTTGTTACTAACAAAGGTCCCTTCGCAGATATCTTAATACACCAAAAATATAGAATGCTCAAGTTAAATCAGACAATACGTAAAATACTAAATTACACGAATTTAAAACTGCAGGAGGTATGTGGCTAATTCGGGCTAATCAAAACAAATACATCTAAACTTATTAAACAGACTGCTGAAAATAAGTATATCTGCTGACGAAGAAAGAAAAAAAGCTGACGAAACATTTATTAACGACTTCGTAAAAACAGCAGATTATATAGGAAGGTAACCACATGGAAAAAGAAAACTTGTAATCGACAGTTGTATAACTAGTTAGTACAATAATTTCGTTGATTGTTTATTTAAAAAAAAAAAAAAAAAATTCCTTTACTAAATTTACAACGAAGTCGTCGTATTTTGATTATTCATCCTTTAGATTTTTAATGTTCGTGACGTTAATTTCATATGAAGATAATGTCACGAGCTGTACACACACAAAATCAAATGAATTTTACTGAATTAAACTCTGAATGGAAAGCAGTGCATGGCCAAAACAGTTACTTAACTCCGATGCTGCATGTAAACAAATCAATGTGTAGTTATCTAAACGACAGTAGTATATTTTATATATTCTTTGAGTTATAAGCATTTTAATATTCAACTTACCCCGAAAAATCAGTATATAGACTTAGGAACATGTTTTAGGAATTAACAATAAATTCTAATATACTTATATATCACAAATAGAACTTTGGTATTGGAATCTGTGTGCCCCAAGTAACATGAAAGTGCACTTAGGTGAAAATAGCAAAATTTGCACATTCGCGATTTTGGCATTGAACCGACGATGTATATTATATTATATAGCTAATTAGAGGAAATAGCATTATAAACTGAATTTAATTCTTTGTAAAATTTATGATGGAGCTGAAAATAATTTTTTAAAAAAAAATCAAATATTCCTAAAATACAACGAACTATATTAATCAAGGATGTATAGTATTTTATATATCATGTACCATATTTTTATATGTACCATATTCATATTTATAAAATTAATAATATGGACAAGCACCTTTGTAAAACAAATGTAAATACTATAAAACATGTGTAATTCGAATATTATACATATTCTGATGTCCCTATTCTCCCCTATCAATAAATCGAACATTATATACATGCTAGGATGAATACTGGTATAATGCTGTTTACTATAGGGCCTCAAATAAGCACGATAAAGAAAAGACGTTGTTTCAAATGTTCCACACAAAACATTCATACTACACACATGAAAATATAAGGGTACAGTATTTAAGTACTGATACTGTAAGTACTGATCAGGCATTACTGTTTGTTGTACTGTAATACAAACTGCAAGTAAAACAGAAAAAGGAATTCTGAAAATATCTCAAGACTCCTGTAATAAACTGAACTTTAATCGTGTCAATTTTCCATTAAAAGGAACGAAACAGAACAAGTCATAAAATAATGAAAACTAAGCATGCTGAAATCAAACAAAATATAAAACGGATAAACAGAAATTTCATTATTCGGGCCAGTATAAGTTATATATATATATATTTAAAAAAAAAAAAAAAAAAAACCTACAGCAGAAGATTGTGAAACCCCTCTGACCAGGCAGAGTGTAACTAAAACTTGACCGAAACCCCTAAGGTGCTTGTTGAGGAAACAAATATTCACGGCTGTCAGTAACTAACTAAATTAATTAATTAAAAATATCAAACGATGGTATTTTACCTTTGATGCAGATGAAATTACGGAAATTGGTTAACAGACTATTTTTCATTTTCAAATCACATACATATGAAGCTTTTAAATAATAAAAAAATTCAGGAAAGGTTTTAAGAAAATCCGAAAGAATTTCTGTTGATTTCTAATCGTAGTAATTCCATCTTTCTTGTTTCAATGGGATATTTGAGCACTTCTCTTTGCAGCAGTGGATTCGCTGGTAAAACAGGGTTCGAAATCACACGAGTTGAAGAGTTGTGTTGGGGAGGAAGAGGAGGGGGGCAAAAATGAAAAAAAAATCTTAATACTGAAATGTTTCGACATGGAGAGAGTTCACGTATTTGAACATCCATAACTATTAAACTATGTATGTAAGATTAGGGATACTGCTAATAACTAATTCAGCCATCAATTATATAGGAATTACTTTAATCAATTCGCAAACTTCTGGCAATAATGTCACGTTATTCACATACACACAAAGTAAATTACTAATGGGGGTATCTTTTGTTCCAAAAATAGTAAGTGTGGAAATTCCCCACAACTCTCCAGCATCTGTGATAAAATATCTTTGTTCAATGGTGGACTATGCGAATGTAATTTGTTTACATTCAATGTAACGGTCTTTGAAAACCTCAGGATACTTCCTCCAGAAAATGTCAGATAATTCAATAAATTTTGTATCGACTCCTTCTGCGTTAATTTTTAGTAAAAACTTGAACTATGGCAGAAGTAAATGCTCCCATAAAGATAACAAAACACACGACGCTGCCGACAGCAAAGTGTTCACAAGCTCCACATCTCTCTCTATACACAGCTGCACTAGTAAATATACGTATATAATTATTATTATTATTATTATTATTATTATTGATAGATTTGGATATCCATGTCTAGTACCTGCCTCAATGACATAGTGACGACCAACTACCGCATTATAGTATGAGATCTCTGAGATACTGATCTATAAATTTACCTCTCTGTAAGAGCTTTTATATATACGAGAACCCTTTGTTGCCCTTAAGTTGCTTTCAAAATTGACAGATGGCAGCTAATACTAACAATATCAAATAAAGGGAAAATATGCTAATAACTAGTAACAATAATAGTAAGTTACATTATTTCGACAAATTACATACGGATGGCCAAGCAACTACTATCAACGTAGAAAAGTACAACTACATAAAGCTAGATGCAAGCATTCAACTACAAAAAATAGAAACTACTATCTACAGCGGGGTACACAGGATAGTGATTGGTAGGGGTTTAACACTCATTGATCAAGATAGAAAGATAAACATTTATTATGATGTTTTACGATTATTCCCTTTAAGCTAAAGGAGGCGAATGATTAATAAAAGTGAATTATCGTGAAATTAAATTTCACACTTGTCCTAAAAGGACATGAAATTGAATGTTTGAACCCTTCCTTAATGAAATTCTGTATACACTACTGCTTATGTAATGAAAGGAAATATAAATTAAAATCTGCAAATTCATCTTGTGAGGGCAATGTTATATGTATATCAGATTACTTTCTTTCTACAGCGAAATTTTAATAAGTTATTTACATTAAATTCTAGGCATAATTTATAAATTAAAATTAAATTGCTATTTCTCTCTAAATAAAAGGTATGGACACTAAACTTTCCAACTCGAATTCCTTAAACTAAATCATGTTTTCCTGCAGTTATTAATGAAACATTTTCTTGTGAAATACACACAAAATTATAAACCGTTTTCGGAAAATTTTGCCCAAAGGAAACACACCCCCAGAAGCAAACTACTACTTGTAGACTTTTCTATGAGAAATGACTTACGGCATATGTTAGGGTTATTAATGAAATATTGGTTTATAAAATATCAACAAAATCGCATAAGTCGTATTTCACAGAACAGTATAAAAATCACCCCTAAGAGTACTACCCTTTGTGGATATTCTCAAAATGATTCACACAAAATTCTCGGATATTAACGAATATTTTTTACGAAATATGATCAAAATCGTATGAATCGCTTTTCACAAAATAAACCGAAAAGGAACTCACCCTCAAGGATAATATACCCCTTGTGAATTCTTTTGGTGAGGAATAATTTACGTAACATTATAGAGTTATTACTGAAATATTTATGAAATTTGAACAAAATTGCCTGAGTCACGCTTTTGAAAAAAAAAAAAAAAAAACTCCGGGAAAAATCCACCCAAAGAATTGCCTACACCTAGTAGAATTTTTTCAAGGCAAATAACAATGCAACATTGTCAGGTTATTAATCAAATACGAAAATCGCCTGAGTGTTTTGTGAGAAAATTGTATATATATATATATATATATATATATATATATATGTATAACCTCACCCTAACAATAAACTACTAGTACTAAATTTTTTCCAAGACAAATGAGTTATGCCACAGTGTCAGGCTATTAATGAAATATTAACAAAAACGCTTGAGTCCTTTTTGAGAAAATTGTCCGAATAAACCATCTTTAAGAATAAAATACTTTTCGTAGATTTCTTTCAGAATAATTGAGTTATGCTATATTGTCAGGTTATTAATGAAATATTTATGAAATGAACAAAATCACTGAGTCATTTTTGAGAAAATTGTCCATGAAAAACTCATCGCCAACAGTAAACTATCCCTTCTTGATTTTATTCCTGAGAAAGGGCTTGTACTATTATAAGGTTATTAATGAAATATTGATTTATGAAATATACATAATATAGTCAGTGTTGTTTCTGACAAAATAGCATTTTTCTTTATTTTTATCTTTCCATAAACTATCCTTATCTTTAGATGTATGAAATGTTCTCTAGATGAGTGTACATCAGAACGAAGTCTTGTCTTTTTGAATGTCTTGAAATCTCATTTTTAATGCAGAAATTGAGTCGTACCGTCTGGCTCATCTTGTTGGAGTTACACTTTGGCCATCTGTACCAGGGGCACCATTTAAGGAAGGCATCGGAGAAGGGTTTAAGAACTGCATGCTTTCTAATAAATTGCACACTTAAAATACTAATAAAAAACGTGGAACTTCTACATCGGTGATCAGTTTTGCCTCTCTTCCTCTAGCAAAATCTGAAATGACGCTACTGATCTATGCTGGACAAGAGACTGCTGATTATATTCCACCACTTGATATTGTCTCCAAAAGAAGCTTACTACTATTTCATTGTCTATATTGATTGCTGGTAAAATCTAAAAAATTCCAACAGTTTAAAAATGAAATAGAATCCTCCAGTTTAATGGACCAGGATTATGCGCTTTTCACTAATGGAGACGGATGATTAAGGCAAGTGAATGGTGATGGAAGAATCGGTGGAATGAGAATGTGAGAGGAAACAGGAGTACCAAGAAAAAACCCACGGACTCTATGGTGTCCGAGGATCGAAGGAGGAATCCCATGCACAAAAGGTAAGCGCTCTACCACTGAGCATCCATGCCCCCTCCAACATTCATTTCCAGCTACTTTGGTCTCTTTAATTGTTTTCGTATCTGCACTCATAACAATGTTGGTCTATAGCTAGGGACTTAACTTACGCCGTATACCCGCATACATACTTATTCAGGAATCTATTTCGGGAGGGATCCAAGCGTTTTGGGCGTGCATCCTATGGTCCAGATGTTGTTTCTGGCCAATGACGCAATTTTCTACGATAGGAATATGCCAATCCATACAGTTGGAACTGTTGCAGCGTGGTTTCATGATTATCGGAATAGACTACAAGACTTCCTCTTACACGTACAGACTTCTACATCACTGTACATCTATGGCATTTTCGTAATTTTGATAACCATTTTTTCCATTATTATTTTATGATTGATTCTACATTTAATATAAAGAAGCTGAACATGTGCAACAATAACAATATCTATATAATTTCATTACATTATAAATGAAGTGTGTATCTTTCAAAACAATCATGTCTGTTCAAGCGCGATTGTGCAACTAATCAATCCCTGCCACTGTTGAAAAAAGCATGTTAAAAAGGGATCAAGGATGCATCAAAGTGGAACACATGATATATCCATCTTAAGAATATTGCAAAAGCTAGGAAAATTTCTACCGAACAATTTACAGACTACGAAGTTTAAGCAGTAGAACGAGAACAGCTTTCAAGACCGCTAGCTTTAAGGATTCACATCTACATACATGCAGCTCCAGACACAACTCACAGTTTAAATAAATAAATAAATAAATAAATAATGTGTAGGAGACGAAAATATGTCATAATAACCATCTACCAACTACATATATTGACATAGACAACAAACGATAACACGAGTCAGACCATACAATCATTAAAACAAATTCTTGCTTGAACGACATAATACTTATAAAACCGAAATACAATACAATTTCTCAACTATACAAGTCACTGACATAGTTGGAAGATTTACTTGAGATCATCAAGTATCAGTAATGATTTTGTGTAACGTGAGCTATGACGATATCTTACATCTGTATTTTTTTTTAAAAAAAAATGAAATTACAATCAGCAATGGACTCTTGGAAGTACGTACGAAATGCCTTAATCGATTCAATAGCAACCGAAGATGTTCCAAGTCGAAGTCGCTTCTACCCGAAGAAAGAGGCTGATCAACCAAAAGTATTGTGGTATTCCATTTTTTTAAAATCAGACGATACCCTGTGTTGTGTGAGGAAATGAGGAATCATTTCGAGTGTTCGTATCAGCAGCAGCATAGACATCCACTTGATTTTTTAAGTTTACAATACAGAGGCTGCATTGAGAGTTACAACACGACTAGCTGTCCCTTAGAAATAAACAGTAGGTAGAAGCACCTTATGTCGTCATTTTTCACCTAACTTTACATATTTTTTTCAATTGTATACAAAACTTAGGCTTACTTATTTTAAACAGCAAGATCAAAAGTTGAGATAATAGAACTGATTTACTGATATTGAATTTGAACAATATCATTAGATTTCCAATGTAATACTATTAGAATCAATAGTTGTTTTCGATTGCTGAATTACGTGTAAGTAGGCAGCATAAATTTTGTACGTGAAAATAAAACCGTCCATGACATAAAAACGAGCAGAGTAAAAAAACATAATAACTGAGTTCGCACACAACTATCAATAGAAACGAATCGGAAATAAAGCTTACCTAGTCAATCTACTACATTTAATATCGTGTAAGTTACTTTAAGAAGAACATGCTAACATTGTTTAAAACCGTACGTGAACTTTAGACAATTTTATATGTATCTTGAATTTTGAGTTTTAAAAAGTCGTGATTGTAGATATAGGTCAGTTATGTTAATCTTCTTTGTTTTGTCCATGATCCTATGCCTATTTAACTAAATTAATCCGGTACACTGTCTTAAAATCAATGACATTACAAGTCATCGTACACAATTATGTACGTTCAAAGAACCAATTTATAATTAATTGCTAAGTATCTTTTAAAATCCCAAACCAATCTGATTTCTAACGGTAAGATGATTTAATCTGGAAAATCAGTAGTTACAATACTGATGTACTGATGAGTAGATCACAACCGAAAGTTTGGCCTGGTATTTCTAGGGATATAAGTACTTACTAGATGGAGAATCTATATTAATATAATATTTTCTTACCTTCGTCTATGTCAGGAGGAAGTCCGCCAACAAATACTTTTCTAGAATATCTTTCTCCCGTTTCTGATCCTTGACTATGCGGAGACGATCTTGATGGTGAACTAAGAGGCGGCGCAGGTGGAGGCAAAATCTGCCCATCTACAAGATGTGATGCTGGATCTTCTAATAAACCAGCCTGCTCTTCCACACCAGCGAAAAAAGGAGTTTTTCCTGCAACGAAGGAAGAAAAATATTCTATTGAATTTTCTTAAAGCGGTAAGAGCACATACTACACGGGAATATTATTTAACTGTATAGTTAATGTCTACGGCAGCTTTCGGCTCGTATCTTAATGTTACTCTTTTCATGTTTACATTTCTGTAATTGGCCAAAAATGCAAAACATATTTTCCTATAGGAAAGGAAAAAAGAATTAATGAAAAATATATTAGAAAAAAAGGACATTATCTGCTAGCTTGCAATATACTTGCCAAATACGTGGCTGGAAAATTCATTCAAACATGAATTTTGCGTAAGACTACCTTGGGTTTTACCAATAAAATTATGAATGAAGTTTTACAATTTGCTCAGTTATTAGTTATTTCCCTGATACAACAACTATCAAACAATCAATAACAAAAAATTCAAAGTGTTAACAACTAGATCGACAAAGTTCTTCTTCACATCAAAATAAGGCAAAAAGTTCCTATAAACATGTGTGGGGTGTATTGGATGGAAAGTTTGCATATTTTGTTAGTAGCCGTATTAATAGTTGAGAAGAAAAGTGTATTAATTAGTCTGTGAGAATATTGTCGTTTATTATTTGGTGAATAAATAAGGAATTATTAGAGTAAAATGTTGAATTATTATTTTTCCAGTTCTTTTCAACAAACCATACTAAAGGGTTATGTCTAAGGTATTTTCTGTATACTCCTGGTTCCATGGTTTTGTATAATTGCAGGTTGTTGTTACGCAGTCGGTGTATTTGCGCTATTGCTTACCTGGATTTACAGTAACACGATGGTGAAATATATTACAGTCTTATGTAATTATATGAAAACCTCTAGAGGTACCAGGGGGAAAGTGTATAATCTCGGAGCTAGGGCGTTCAAAAACTTGAATATATATATCAAAGCACGCGTTTTTTCAACACTTGGGATGACGGTACATGAAAGTTCCGTCTTCCTGTCAACGCATTCCGTGTTCACTGCTGTTGCGGCTTACTTTCTGCCTATTTTGGACCCACCTTTACGTTTGAATATATTTGAAATAAGCATTTTTGGATAGCGTATATGTAACTTCTTTTACGGTGTCATGGATCGTCAACACCATAGTTCCTCGTGTTCGAAATAATATGTGTTGGAGTCAGAGATTATTTCCTCTGGAATGAACTTTCAATACACAGGGGGTTGAGAGTAGTACTGCAAAAATACAGGTAACCAAAGTTGTGCACGATCAGAGATGTGAACTTGGATTTCTTAGCTCCGGAAGAAGTGTGTGTGTGTGTGTGGGGGGGGGGATTTCTTTATAGGCTATCCCTTGAAATCACCACTGGTTGCTATGTATTTTTCCATGGTTTTGGACGTCCCTGGCTCCGAAACTACGTATTGGACCCTGGTTCCCCAAAGGTCTACACGAATTTTTTTCTTATTTTGATGTGAGGAATCACATCTTACAGTTTTTCGATCTACTTCGTTAACACCCTGTGTATATACATATATCTTTTGCGTTTAAAGTCACATCATAAATGTGACCGCGGCATCGAAATTGACTGTTCCAAGAACTATATTTACTGTTAATTTTGGAAGGACACTGGTTATCGTAATCGTGCAAACTTCTTTTTTGCCTAGTTGCTGTTAGGAACGAAATATAGGAAGAATCAGCAAGTGCTGTAGCAGTTGGTCAAGACAGCAAGCGACTAAGCGCCCGTCTTGGAACTGGGACACACAAATTCTTTTCTTTCTTCCCTTCTTAATTCAACTCTAAGTAATCAATTAATAACAATTAAAATTTCTTAACTTTCCTTTATGTTGATAAGAGAGGGATTCGGTTAGGGTCGACAGGTGAAATATTCGCACTGAATTTACATTCAAAATTAATACACCACAATTGCATTCGAAAGAGCATCAACGAAACTTAAATAATTGAGAGACTTATCTTATATTGCATAACATGATAGCACTTCAATCACAGGATGGAAACGTAGGGTCGACCCTGCTCCCCGGGTGGGTCTCTCGACCAACAGCAAAAAATTAATTTTTAAATATAAATACATTATATTATTATTAGAATATTTATGTATAGAATTCAGTTCCAGTTCCAAGGAGAAATACTGTGTTGCTATATTGCTGATGCTTATTGCATCGTGCACTCTTCCAAGAAAGAAAAAAATGTATATTGCTAATGCTGTAATCTGTGGTCTCAAAAATTATGCCACTCTGATGACGATTGGCGCGTTAATTTCAGTGTTGGATAGGGTTGCCAGATTTTTTTTTTTTTTTTTTTTTTTAGAAAATAAGATTTACGATTTATAAGGAAATGAAAAAAGGGAGATGTATAACACTCAGAATGTATACATAACAAATACATATATAGTTTCACATAGTAACGTAGAATAATTTTAACTGGAACCTGAGGAAGTTTCGTTAAAATAACTGCAACACACAAAATACAAAATGTATATTACAATTCCAGTGAGTTCAAATGGTTCGGATCCCACGTTAAGCTTAAGTTCTTGTCTCATATAGCCTCAATGTTAAAAGGGAGTGTATTACAAATCTTCATTGCCATTTAATTATATTTTAACGAAGATTACATCTCTTAACAACTCCACATCCTTATTTTATAATTCAAAAAAAGAAATCCTTGCAGGGCACATCGAAATTCATAGTTACTTGGAGTTCTGCTTTTATTAGCTCGTTCTAGTTTCTGTTCTCGACTTCAGTATATCAAAATCGATTGAAACTGCGATATGATCGAGTATGTTGACAGACGAAAGAAAAGAAGCTAAAACTAAACCAATCTTAAAGAGAAGGTTGGGTTGACACTTAGATAGGTTATAAAACGTAACCTGTTGTATTTTCTCTCTAAATACTAACTTACGTCGTTGGGTTGTGTTAACAGCGTGTGAGAAATCAGTTTCTCTAATTAAAATATAATTTTAAAAATCGCACTAACTACAAAAAAATACCTGTCCAGGAGTACCATTTCCTTTACGCATTGAAAAACGTAAAAATCATTTTACAGGGAAATTAAGAAAATATAACGTAAAACAGCGTCAGGAAAATATAACGTAAAACATGTCACAAAAACGTAGAACTTAGGAAAAAACGTAAGATCTAACAAACCCTAGTGCTGGTCGATCTTCAAACTGAGTGTCTCGTATCCAAATAACATCATTATATTTTCCATTCTATTCGCTAAATCAATGATAATGTAATTGACTGTCAAAATATACACAATTATTATTATCATCATACCTTCTCACAGCTTATATATCAATACGAATTCAATTTAGTGTAAATAGTCTTGTTTCGTCTAATGCGTAACGAAGTTGCTTGTTTTATAACTCAGCTATTTGTATCCGACATCGAATCGGCTGATGACATATGAAAAGTACACTAGATTCATTAAATCATTCGAGTCAACACATTCCTATAATGCACTATGCCTGTCATACACCTGCTATTTATCGAAGTAATTTTGCATTACATACTTGATTCGGATTATTTAGACAATCATGAGGTCTTATTTCTCTCAAAGTTTTATTATTTATTTATTTATTTTACAAGTCGTGAAAATCAAACTTAGAACAACGGAAAGAATTACTTGTAAATGCGTGTGCTGCTATCTCTAATTTATCTTACAGAGTTACAATTTAATGATATGTGCAAAATGTTTATTTATTTTTATCAGCTCTACACTAGTATTACAAGAACAACCCACCTTTCGTGAAACAGGGCTAAGATATTCAAAAACTATATGGATATTAGGTAAGTATTCCGAAGAGAAATTAAATAATTGATAGGTTTGATTTAGGAAACTGAATTGAAACCAAAAGTATTATCTAGCACTGAGCATGACAATCCATATTTACAACATACAATATTTCGTTTTAAGTTACGATAGAATTATTCTTTCAAATATCATTACGGTAAACCTAAACATATACCAGATAAAAAGAGTATAATTGACATAGTCCGAATAACACGATAATTTTTAACATTTGAAAAATTACGAACTGCCACTTTCTTGCAGTACGTAGAAAATTTTATCGTCTTGAGACTGTATCTGCAACAGCACCATACAGTATATTACAGAAAGTGAGATGCAAAGTTTCCAAAAGTAAGGGAAACTTTGTGCACAAGAAAACTAAGTGAAAATTAAGTATATATATAATAAATCACTTCATTAAAGGAGTGTGCCTTTTGATTGTATCGCACTAGTTCAAGACGATAGGGTAAAAGGGCACAATTTCGAACACTTCGGAAACAATTTTTATTTTTATGAACAAAAACCTAAGTATTTTTTTTTTTTTTTGTAAACACAAGAGTCCAAATTTAGTATTGTGTTACAGAAATATTAACAAAAAAACAATTGTTATTCTGTACATAAAAACAAATTTTGGATTGGGAAAGAAACAGTCAGATATGTACCACATCAGGTACACTCCGCATCAAAAAAAAATGCGACAGCTAACGCCGTGCATTTAGGCCACCCAATATACACCTTCTTACCCATAATCGTGTCAGGTAGAGAGACACGCTCTCTCCTCCATTCTTCTCCCCCATACTAAAATTAGCTAACAACATGACCGCTATTCTAATTTCAAACTACACATGTATTAGCTTCGATAAAATGAAATAACAAAACCGAGACGAAACAAGATTCATAGGATGATGTAGAGAGAAACTGAAATACACACAATGGAAAATTGAGACCAATGAATGTCTATTACACAGAGATTCAACAATAAGGTAGGTACGTAGGTAGGTAGGGAGAGAGAGAGAGAGAGAGAGAGAGAGAGAGAGAGGAGAAAAAAAGAAAAGGGAGAACATATAAAACTGTGGAATTCAAACGTAGTAAGAAAAGAACTTAACATTATAAAGTTCCGTTTCCAGAAATCCAACTGTAACATTAAAAGAAACACTTGTTTTTACAATTTTTTCAAAACTATTCAAATATATAGGATGTTTTAAACATTCATTATGTCACTTTCATAATGAATAGCATACTCAATTTCCAGTAGAACTGTATATCTCCAAGACACATGTAGGATAATGTCAAAAGTTTAACACACATGCTTTGTTTCCGCATGGTTCGATTACAAATTCGGTAGTGTTCATTGGACGTACTGATCCAAAACACATTCTAATATACCCAGTAGATAGCGTTGGTCATATTGGTCATATTCTCCATTTCAGACTACTAATGCAAACTGAACAAACAAACAAACAAAAAAAAAAACGAAATAAAAGAAAAAGAAAGAAAAAATTCAAGAGTGCTATTTTACTGCTAAATTTCTATTAGAAATACCCTATATTAAAAGTCCAAACTGTATCGTAATGAAAAGTTACAAATGTTCGAAAGGAAAAATTTATGTTTTTAATAGATGTAACATGTTTCAAATTTCAACGTGAATAAAACTCATTGAATGATAGGATGGGAACAAATTTTGTGTCGAACTAGTATGAATAAAATTGTTTTCAAATAACCAAAGAGGTTACCATTTTCTGGTCTTTTCCGAAAATGTATCTGTTCCGAAAACTCAGCATTGATTTAATCTCTTCCGGATATAACGTAATTTGCACACATAGAAGGAACACGCTAAGACCTCAAACGGATCATCGTGTCAGTCGGATGATGTAGACCACCACTGAATCGATGATTCAAATCCGTAGTGACCTATAATTCGTCTGAGACTCGGTAACCCAGAGGATAAAATAGTGATTTTACTTATTCCCTTGCGTTTAAACAGTATTTCTGTCAGAGGTGACCAGAATTGGGAATGTTATCCCCAGATTACAAAAGCAAGACGCCGAAGTTCCCAGTTAATTAGATTCTCCAGACCAGGTATATCGCGTTCTTGCTCCGTTTTAACTTTGGAACATGAAGTGCGTGTGTGCGTGAGGAGAGGGGGGAAGAAGTGAAAGATGCAAAGACAGGATAGAGAAACGTCAGGAAAGAGAGAGAAGGGGGACGAATATAAATATGAAACATACTTATTATTGCAGTGTATGATGTAGAACGCACACGCTGTTTACTCGAATTATCCCCAGTGATGCTTTTAAGTTCTCCATCACAAGATGAATTTGTTTGCAGCCATTATTTTATGTAAAAAATCATACTACCTGATGGGGAATCGAACCAAAATTTTTCCATTTGGAAGTCTAGCACGCTACCAGTATACCACTAATTGCTGTAGCGAAACTTTGTTTAACAAATGGTGTAGTGTTTCTCAGAACGATAAGAGGAAAAGTGTATACTGCAGATCAATGATGTCTTTGAATGGCCTGGTAATTAACTTGCCCTTTCACAACCAACATTCGTAAATCGTTTCTATCACGATACAGTTGTTTGCTTCCACATTCTTATGTATTGCTTGTCCAATATAAGTCGATTCTTCACAATCGCTTTGTAAAAAAATCACTTTGGCGTGAACAGGATTTGAACCTATGTTACAAAGTTGTATTACTCATAAGGCCATCACGTTACCCCTACACTATCATGCCACCTGAAATTCCAAGCCAAATTTTAGAACATATTACTTTAGCCCTGATCTTTGGAACGAACCGAAGTGCACAACTAAATTCATTTATTCGACGGCCTAGAGAGAAATTAATGCCCACTAATAAAGGAAAATCATCCAATTCAGGAAAAAGTAGAGAAATAAAACATTTTGCAGTAATTTCGCCGCGCAAGTTCAAAAGTACGCAAATACTACTACTACTGCTGCTACTACTACTACTACTACTAATAATAATAATAAATGTTCACATTCACAGTATAGTTGTCTATTATTATTATTATTATTATTATTATTATTATTATTATTATTATCTATTACCCGCTTCGTTGGGTTAAATTGAGAAAAAATAGTAATATGCTCCGTTACTCAGTCACTGTTTAGTATTATTAAAGCGTTCTTTGATATCAGTCATTTTCGATGAGTTTTATATATCCCCTTCCCACCCTGTTGTGGGGCACGCCATCTAGAGCGTAATTGTTCATCTCAACGAGTAGGAAAACTGAATTCGACACTTATATTGGTTATTTCGATCATTTTTATGTCTCCCTCTACGCTGAATTTGGATTTAAACAGCATCAGATGTGTCACTGTTAATCTCAGCGATTACAAAAATTATAGATTCGCCACTAATACCGGTCATTTTTCGTTCTTTTTTAAATGTCGCTTCCCCTCCCCATCTCTTAAGTTACCGTCAAAGTGATATGACAGAAACCATCTCAGGTTCGAACTTCACCTAGGTTGAAAATTTGATCGAGATTAGTTTGGTGGTTCAAGAGTCATTAAGTTTTATATATCTCTCTTCCCCATTCCCCTCCCCAAGTTCTGTGAAAGTGAAATGATAAAAATCATCTCACGTCAGAACCTCACATATGTTAAAAATTTGTTCGAGATTGATAATTTTTTTCACGAGTTACCAAGTTTTATCCTCCCTCTTCTCAACCCTGTTATATCGTCAAAGTAAATAGATAAATACCATCTTAGGCCCGAACCTCATCTATGTTGAAAATTTAATCGAGATCAGTCGGGTGGTTCAAAAGTGATGAAGTCACAAAGACACTTACTTTCATTTTCATTTTTTACATATATCTGCCTCTCTCCGGCCCCTACGTTGCACCGTCAAATTTGAAATGATAAAAGTCGTCCTAGATCCGAAACTTATCAATGTTGAAAATTTGATGGAGATCAGTTGGGTGGTTCAAGAGATTAGGAGCCACAAACATAGTTACTTTCAATTTTACAATATAGGTTATTATTATTATTATTATTTGCGTACTTTTGAACTTGCACAGCGAAATTGCTGCAAAATATGTTTCATTTCTCTATTTTTCACTGGATTGTATGTTTTTCCTTTATTAGTGGGCATATATGTTCTAATATTTGGCTTGGAATTTTAGATGGCATGATAGTGTAGGGGTAATGTAATGGCCTTATGAATAATACAGCTATGTAACATAGGTTCAAATCCTGTTCACGCGAAAGTTAATTTTTTTACGAAGTGATTGCGAAGAATCGACTTATCATACTGGACAAACAATACGTAAGAATGCGGAAGGAAACACCTGTATCATGATAGAAACGATTTACGAACGTTGGTTGGAAAAGGGCAAGGAAATTACCAGGACATTCCAAAGACATCATTGATCTGCAGTATCGCGCACTTCATGTTTCAAAGTTAAAACGGAGCAGGAACGCTATATACCTAGTCTGGAGAATCTAATTAACTGGGAACTTCGGCGTCGTGTTTTTCGTGCTCTGAGGATAACATCCCCAGTCCTGGTTACCTCTGACAGAAATACTGTTTAAACGCAAGGGAATAAGTAAAATCTCTGTTTTATCCTCTGGGTTACCGAGTCTCAGTCGAATTACGGGTTACTACGGATTTGAATCCTCGACCCAGTGGTGGTCTACATCATCCGACTGACACGATGATCCGTTTTTGGTTTTAGCGTGTTCATTCTATCTGTGCAAATTACGTTATATCCGGAAGAGATGTAATCAATGCTGAGTGTTCGGAACAGATACATCTTCGTACGTTTAATATATGGTATTTCTGATAGAAATTTAGCAGTAAAATAGCACTCTTCAATTTTCACTTTCTTTTTCTTTTCGTTTCGTTTTTTTTGTTTGTTTTTTGTTCAGTTTGCATTAGTAGTCTGAAATGGAGAATATGACCAATATGACCAACGCTATCTACTGGGTATATTAGAATGTGTTTTGGATCAGTACGTCCAATGAACACTACCGAATTTGTAATCGAACCACGCGGAAACAAAGCATGTGTGTTAAACTTTTGACAGTATCCTAGATGTGTCTTGGAGATATACAGTTCTACTGGAAATTGAGTATGCTATTCATTATGAAAGTGACATAATGAATGTTTAAAACATCCTATATATTTGAATAGTTTTGAAAAAATTGTAAAAACAAGTGTTTCTTTTAATGTTACAGTTGGATTTTTGGAAACGGAACTTTATAATGTTAAGTTCTTTTCTTACTACGTTTGAATTCCACAGTTTTATATGTTCTCCCTTTTCTTTTTTCTCCTCTTCTCTCTCTCTCTCTCCCTACCTACCTACGTACCTACCTTATTGTTGAATCTCTGTGTAATAGACATTCATTGGTCTCAATTTTCCATTGTGTGTATTTCAGTTTCTCTCTACATCAACCTATGAATCTTGTTTCGTCTCGGTTTTAATATTTCAGCTTATCCAAGCTAATACATGTATAGTTTGAAACTAGAATTGGGGTCATGTTGTTAATTGAGCTGAGCGAAGCGAAGCTCTTATACTCGGGTTAGCCGTTTGGTTGTCCGCGAACTCCTCCTAGACCGTTTGGCCGATCTCAACCAAACTTAGCACGCTGATAGAGTATGTCGTGCTGAGTGACAACATAGGTCGAAATAAAAAATCCGATGTACCATCGAGGAATAATCACCGAAAAACGCTTCCTCCTAGACCGTTTGGCCGATCTCAACCAAACTTAGCACGCTGATAGAGTATGTCGTGCTGAGTGAGAACATAGGTCGAAATCAAAAATCCGATGTACCATCGAGGAATAATCACCGAAAAACGCTTCCATAGACTTAACATGGGGAAAAAGTCATGATTACGTAGTTTAAGCTCGCTCAGCTCATTTCATTACAATCGGGTATATCCATTGCATTCCTAGTTAATTTTAGCATGGGAGAGAAGAAAGGAAGAGAGAGAGGGGGTATCTTTACCTGGCACGATTATGGGATAAGAAGGCGTATACTGAGTGGCCTAACTGCACGGCGTTAGCTAACGCAATTTTTTTGATGCGGAGAGTACAATTCTGAACACTGGTAAGTACAATTTCGATCACGTGTATTTTCCACAAATAAACTGTTGTCTACTTTGTGCACCGACACATACTTTGTAAGGACGTATCTTCGCCCTTACTGGTTTGCTGTAATAAGGTAAAAAGATTAAATATATTTTATACATATTTATATGTTTAATTAGTAAGACTATATATATATATAATCTATAGGTCTGGCCAGACACACACACACACACACACATATATATATATATATATATATATATATATATATATATATATATATATATATATATATATATATATATATACATATATAATTGTAGAGGATAATTTGTGTATAGAATTGTGTTCATAGTTTGTGCTTATTTTTTTTTCTTTCTAACGTACTTTTTTCCTTTAGCTTTTAAATATTTGGTGGCTGAAAATTTTAGAATGGAATTACTAGAATCTCGGAGGTTTTGCCTACCCAAGCTGTTCTTTTTCTTTAGCGAAAATATAAACCTAATATAAAAAGAGAAAGTGACGCGTCCACCGACCATATAAAAGAGGACCCTCAGTCGTAATTTTTTAGAAGATGGTCAGGAGGGCTAAGTGATGTCCTTTTGAAGTTCTCTGCCTTCTGGTAGGGAACTATCTAAATGATGATAGTTGCAGAGAGAAGTAATTTTCTCTGGGCCTAAGTGATGGCCGTAGAAATATTATGTTGAAATAAATTGATGTAGGGAACTATCTAAGTGATGATAGTTGCAGAGAGAAGTAATTTTCTCTGGGCCTAAGTGATGGCCGTAGAAGTATTATCTTGAAATAAACTCATGTAGGGAAGGCCTGAGTGATGGTCTATACGGAAGCGTTGATTTAACTGAGTTCTGAGATTCAAATGGCTAATATATTGAAGTATTAGATATTTTTTTATTTAGGCCAGAGGAGACCAAAGTGATGGTGTTCTCTTTAAGGAAGTTAACCTTCTATGTTCACAAGTGGGTGTCATAGATGAAAGGTTAATCTAAATTTTTTTACTGATGGAAAGTTGTAGTCAGACTTTCTTGATAGAAGTAGGGCATCGGTCGAAGCTTGTTCGAAGTGGCGGACAGCGGGTTTCCGAGTAGAGTAAATTTGGGAATCTGTGGGCATCGATTAAGATATTTTTCTAATCAAAAGATACAAAGGTGAATTAGTTAAGGCTGAAGAACTTCGATGACAGAATTTTGATTATATGTACATATGTATATTTGCACTTTTATTCTAAAAATAAATTAATATCAATTCTACAAGTGTTATATATTAAATATATATTTCTCAGAGCAAAAACCTACAACCTTAGTTTGATAGATAAAATTTAGATTTCAGCTAAAACCTTCGGTTGTAGGAGAAGAAGAGGATTAAGACAATTTATTTTATTATTAAAGGTAAGATAAGAGTGATGCTTTATGAGAGAAGCATTATACTTAATTATGTAGTGACCTGTTACATGCTATGCATTTGAGGTTATGGAGAAGAACAGGTTTAACCACAAACAACTTCGTAATACTACACGTTGCAAGACTGGTATCGTATACAATCACATCTCACCCCTCTGTAAAAGCCCAACTAACATAAGTCACATATATTCTCCTTTGCTGAAGCAAATCTCTTTCTTCTTTGTGAATATGTTGCTGTGACTTGAAGCTTCTTCGTTCTTGGCTAAGCTGGTTACCGAAAGACGATTTCTTAGTTTCAACTTCAACTATATGATCTTCGCTTGTAAGATGGAGCAAGACTAGAAGTTTTCGTTTACGTGTAGAATGATTCTTCTCGGACATTTTGAGAATGTAACGGACCATAGCATTTTCTAAAGATTCGGAGGGATTTAGCTTAGAGAATGGTAGGCCTATGTTGTTCTTGTGGAGTAGATGAACCATCAACTTGCGATTTTCCTAGCGAAAAAACATCAATGGTTTCAAAGTTGCTTCTGAACGGTTGTTTTCTGCGGAAGACGATACCAAGAGGAAGGAAGGAGCAAATGTTTCCTTTACAACAATATCGTCTGAAAAGGGCATGATTCCAGTACATGCGAAACTCTTATGGCCGACCCAACACTAACTTACCTAGTTTGAATGGCGATATTGGCAATTTGTTGCTCTCTTGTAGCAGTGTGCCTTCAGACACTTGAACAAAGTTCCATCTAAACGTTGAAGAACATGCGTGCAATGGGGTGGTACACCCACGATATCAATCTCACTTTCTTGACAGAATTTCGAGACATTCAAATTTGTGTAGCTTCCATGAATGTTCAGTGGAAGCAAAACCTTGCTAGTCTCGTATGTACAAAAATGTTTAAACATCCTAAGCAAATGCTTTTCGTTAATGTAGTCCGACTAGCTCAGTTCTACAATTGTACAAGGAGGTAAACTATCGATGAATTTCGGGAACATTCTTGACACCTTTGAAAACTGTCATCGGTAGAATGTAAGAGCCAGAAGCATTACAGGAAGCAACAACTGACACGTTTTTATCCATTTTCAACGTTGGTTGATGACACGACCTCACACTTTTCCTATTTCGCTTACTATTTTTATGAACCTGTTATTTAAAGGAATGTGTCTCTCGTCGAAATTATATACGCATTGAAGCTTGTCAGGCAGGTCAAAGTCATTTATATTTTTTAAAAGTCCAAAGTATTTTTGTATTTGTTGTTCATTCATACTCTTATATCTAGCTTTCGATAGTTCTTCTGGTTTCTTCAAAGTTATGTTTGAATGATTCTTCATAAAGGCTTTCAACCAATCATCACAAGCTACCTTCGTTTTTGGATTCCATGGGTGTCGAATTCCTCAGCCCACAGCTACATCAAAAGCACCACGTTTCACTTGCAAGAGAGTTCGAAATACACTAATCTGTCTACCAAAACCTTCTCCATGTCTTCCGACAATACTGTGGGGTGTTTAATTTTTCCCATCATACATGGAATGAGTACAACCAGCCTTTCCTTTTCCTTGCTTACACGATCATGGAGAGTGCCCAGAGGGACCTGGTATAACGCAGATGTTCCTCTCGACGATAAATCTGTTACTACGCACTTCACTGCAATTGTCATGCTAGTAGGATCCACAAGCTTTTTCTTTTCATTTTTCCGTCTGTAATTGTCCGACAGGAAATGCACAAAGAGAATGGTAACTCACAACCGTCCGATATAAACATACATTTTAGGTTCAGAATTGTACCTTATTAGTGTTTGAAATTGCATCTTTTGCTGTATTTTATAAATAACGTAACAGTTACAAACTTAGCTCATAGGTGGCATTTCCTGTGCATGCTTATGTCAATCAAATACCATGCATAGTACTATAATAAACTATCAACCGATATATCGCATTTCTAAACAACGATACAACTTCAAACAGAGTGATTTTATATTACGACATTTCCTATGTCTGATATACATACCTTTGCTTGAAGAATAATTTCTGTATGGACTCAAAAACAGCTAAACACACACTCTTACCGAGAACACAAAAGCACATGACTATCAACGTCATATTCTTCAATCAGCGTTGGTAACTTTAGAAACTCGAAAATCTGGGCAAAAATTTAGTGTGTTCAGAATTATACCGGAGGAAATTGTACCCCCTTGCCCTATATCTCGATCTGATGTGGTTTTATTTTAAACTGACATATTTCTCGAGTGCTTAGGAAGATACATTAGAAATAATCAATTATTAAATAATGTCAATATGCCAATCACTGTTATTTCAAAGAAATTAAACTTAAAAACGCTATGCAACATCTCACATATTAAATAGGTTAAATAATGTTATTATCCATGAAAAAGGATAAAATCCTTTCTACGAACACAAATTCTGAGGAATATTATTTACTAAAGTTTTGTAGGTACATCAACTCTTGCTTTTGCCACAAAAACTGAGTTTCGATTCTTTATGCCCAACGTAAATGTACTTTCGTACTTCTACAACGAAAATCGAAATTGAAAGTTTTATTCTTAGTTACAGAAAACAGAATTCTGACATGAATTTACATACAATTAACCATTTTTTTTCTGGACAGCAGCATATATTGAAGGGGGAAGATTCTTAGAAAGATCTTACACTTTCATCCTAACTGGAAAAGTAATACAGCCCTTACTTTCTGTACAAATTTACTACAAGTATACTGATATACTGGTGATCGGTATATTGGTAGTAAATGTCACTTATACAAAGTTTTCAGCAAAATAAATTAGATGAAAGAAGTTTTGCTGGACGTGAATATATATATATATATATATATATATATATATATATATATATATATATATATATATATATATATATATATACGTAAAAACGTCGTATCAATAAAGAAAAAGTAAAACAAACATTCATTAAGTGAAATCAAAACTAATGTAAACATGTAATTATGGTATAATTCGTAATAAACAACGAAAATTTTGATACCGTCAGGAAAGTAGATATAATCTCTTCGTCGATTTGGTAATAAGTTTATTGTTTGATACGGTGGTTGTTCTCAAGAAGAAACCTTAAACTCACGCAGAAATCCACTATTTTCTGTAACCAGTCTCAGCTAACAACGTATGCTTTGAATGCTGAAGATACGGAAGGAAACAAGAGTTGAGGTATAGTACACACATATATCAAGTTTTTCTTTTTTTAAAAAAAGTATAGGAATAGTGCTTCGCTAAAAACGTGCCAACACAATACCACACACAATCCAACAATCGCTGGGAAGGTATATTATGAGATAACTTGTATTATCATGCAATACTGTTAAAAAAGAAATCATGTACAGAGTTGTTTTTCTTTTAAATGTGCAACCACAAGCAAATTGATATCGTAAAAGAAAATTATATACACGGAATGAAAGTCATTATCAGTTGTTCTTATGTGAACATCATGCTTTGTATTTCAATTCGTGAGCAGAGAGAAACAATGTAAACAACACAGAAATAGTGGGAGTCATAGTGAACGGTCATAACTAAAGTGGTTTCATGCCTCTAAATTAGAAAGAGAACATACGAGATAATGTACAAAGGAGAAGAAAAAATCTTTAAGGCGGATTGTGCTAAACAAACAACGCCACTGGTAGTGGTGATCTGATGACAAACGGTGCACTTTCTATTTCACAAAATTGGAATGAAAAAATAGATGAAGCCGAACACGACAAATACAACAGTGTTCAAGAAACATAAGTGAGGGACAAGCTTGGGTGTTATATAAAATCTGCCGTTTTATCAACTCCTGCAGTAGAAGTGGATACAGCATGTTCTTCACTGCAGTCCAATCGATAAAATAACAGGCGGCTGTGTATATATATATATAAATGTGTGTGTGTAATCATGCCATAAGTTTGGGCACCAATACCGAAAAAGGCAGGCTAAACAAGAATGAAAATTTTAATGATCGAGCGAAAACATGACGTTAAAACATACACTGTAAAAAAAAAAATTCGGGTATTAAAATCATAATCTTGTTCGTGTTATTAATTTGACGCTTTAATTACATTCAATATATTGATTTTCTCGAAGCAAGCCAACCCGAAAACTGAGCTTCAAAGCAGAACTTTAAACGTTCTTAGTAGTCAAATCATATAACAGTCATTAATTAAATTTTACGAACTGATTTTTTTTTTTTTTTTTTTTACAGTGTATTATATAAGGAGTCGGTGGAAACCAATTGTTTCCAGAATTGGACAAATATCGGGATATTTTAGCCGGAAAATACAAGAAAAAATACTGTGATGTGATAAAATAATTAATTAAACGAATAAAGCGGAAATACAATACCATAAAGGTTCGATTCCAGATGCCGGCTCAAGACTTATTGTCGTTCACTCAATGCCGTGTGAACAAGTACGAGGCTACCCATAACAAATTGTGGATTAAGAAATCTAACATAATGGCATTACTACTTTATGAGCTGACCATGTATCACACAGCGAACGTGTCAATCTAGCCGGCTAAAATTCTTTTCCGGCTGCATCAGAATAGTTCATTATATAACTTACTGTTACTGGTCATCTTTGTGTTATTAGCCATTATCAAGAAAAGAGCAATAGTATTAATTTATTAACAACAGGAATGCATAAATCAGAATGAATGGGTAAAATTTAAAGTCGTTTAGCCTCTTATACTATTACTCCTCTTATACTGATTTAAGAGTCATTACGTTCACACCAACTACAACTTTAATGAAACAGTTTTCTTGTTACACTCTGAGGATCCACATTAAGACACTGTTAAAAAGAACTATAGAATCCGCAATTATAGATGATATAGAAATAAGTATTGATTCACATAGAAGTAGCAAAAATCTAGAATGATCAAATTTGAAGAAATAATTGACTTCAACCGACTCAGTTCGAAGAAGCGTAGACATTTATAACGAAAGATTGTAGGCATTAAAAAAAGGAAAGAAGTGAAGTATCATAGAATGCATTCTTGTTTAAAATCTGTGCTGGTTCTACCTCGTCTACGTCCGAAACTTCTTGCTGCATGAAAGAAAATATCCCAACAATTAGTGTCACTTCGTTCTTAGGTAAATCAGGTTTCCAAAGAGAATAAATAAATAAACAAAAAGACACATGGAATTCTCTACACATAGCAACTAAACATATCATTTAATACGATGGTACGAAATTTGTTGTAGACAAATTTAATCACTTTATATATATTCGTGTGTGGAAGTTATATTTTGATAACTACATAAAATGAAATATTCCATAAATAGTATCGTTCAGATTCTGACATCTATGACCATCTATCGAAAGGAGAAAGATTTATCATCAAGGTAACTATAAAATCTGAATAGGCAATCAATGCGAAAAGGACCAACAGCAAATTGATCATCATATTACACTAACGTCTGCCACCATTTTCCACACTTTTTTTTTTTTTTTTTTTTAATGTTCCAAGTATTTCTTTGAATTCTAGTCAACATGCGAGAATCCTCATCAGTCCTTGCAGTGAAACCAGGATTTTCACAGTATTATTAGGCCAGTCAATGAAGGGTAGAATAAGGGAAAAAATAGTGGAAAGCTGGAACAAATTTTATTTTCTTTATATAAGTGTTCGTAACAACACTAATTTTGCTCCACTGTACCACCCCGGATTTGGCCGCCATCTTGGAAAAATGCCGCCAAAAATTAGTTTTTTTGTAAATATCTCGCACGGAAAGCATTTTAGAGCAAAACATGTTATTACAAAAAGTAATTTACATTAAATTCTCTACAAGAAATGTTCTCTTTATTTTTTCTCTAGGATGCACCGTTTAGATGTTATAGGCGTGGTAAATTACACATTTTTCTTTCAGCATCGCTTTGTAGCAGAACCTTAACGAAAATTTTCTGATACTATTTTGTTTTAGTGATTTTTTTAATATAAAATATAAATTAATATATTTGTCATTCATTGCAGGTGTGACTAAGGATAAGTAATCAGGTCTATTAGATCATCTATGTTCAAGATAGCTGAAAAATGTTTTATCTGTGAGAGATTTCTCGGTGATGGTGTTACATGTATAGTAAAACAGAAGGGACTGAAAACATTAGTAGACTGCAATATTAAAGTGAAAGATGGAAACGAATGTCAACTTAAGGAACTGAGAAGTGTTACACTTCATGAAAAGTGTAGAAAAGTTTACACAAAAACAAGAAGTAGCAAAGCGTTGCTATCACAACGTATTTCATCACCTAGGTCAGAAGTTCTAAGATTTAATTTTCAAGATGCCTGCCTGTTTTGTAGATAATGTACATCAGATGAATTTTTAAAGGGACAGGGGTGGTACAGTGGTGCAAAATTAGTATGTTGTTACGGACACTTATATAAAGAAAATAAAATTTGTTCCAGCTTTCCACCATTTTTTCCTTATTCGACCCTAAATCATCCCTTATTGACTGGCCTATATATACATATACCGAATTTCAAGCCTTTCCAATGGCAAATTTATGCAATTCAAGTCAGACGGCCGCGGCACGAATTCCACATACTCACTTTCGAATTCAGCGTCTGGAAAATATGTCAGTCAACTATTGGTATGTATTGCTTGATGAAGTGCCAGTCCCAGACTTTATAGCAACCTTAGATATATGAGATAAACCTGTATATACTCTCCACTATTTTTACCTTTTCTAAATTATACATTAAAATACGATAGTTTTGACATAGACCAATAGTACAAATATATTGTTTTCACCTAATATAATTTTATAAATATGTTAAGCGCATATCAACAAAAGACCTCAATTGAACTCAACAATCAAAGCTCTTTAAGCCCCACTTGCAAGCTTTTGATGTTGTTTGAGCAAACCACCAAATTTTCCACAAGAACTCAGGGAAAGAATCTTATGATTAGATGATTAACTCGATGGATGAGGAATGATGGTTGAAAAAAATGTTCCGTGTACTTAACATTGAGATATACGTCTTGCAGCCTGTGTCATCGTACCTATCACTTAATTCATATGTTTTCATAAACGAACATTATCTGTGAATGTTCGCTCCGCCTTCTGACTGAATTATGCATTTCGTGTATATGACATTATTATTTGATACCATAGCACCGATATTAAGCTCAAAACCATTTCGAATCGCTAAGTACCGCTTCTGCATTGATAACAGATTTTGAATTAACAGTATTTTCGTAACCAGAGTTTCATGTTACTAAATTCAAAATACGGAAATCGGTATACCTATCAAGTGAACTCACAGTATTCGTAGTTTCGTTCAATGTAGCCTACCATCAATAGCTCGAAGTCAGGAAAACTCACGAAATGGAATAATAATGCATCCAAAGTGGAGCATCAGTCATTTCATGAGCAGCTATTTTTGTACGCTGACATACCAATGATCCCTGGTATCGAATGGCGGTCAATGATTTTTCCAGTGGATCTAGCATTAGGAAATTCCAATTTGTTTACTGGGTGCATGTTACACGTAGGCACGTTTAGCTGAATTTCACATTCAAAATGTCATTAAATCATGGTATTTACGTTCTCTCTTACAAGTCAGATTCTCTCGTTAAAATTAATCTAGAATCTTATATCAGAGTAGGACTTCTCAACCTATTTCATATTACGATCCTCTTTTATTATATCCTCTTGACAGCGACCCCCATAAATAACTTCTGGTTTGTACTGTTTTTTTTTTCTTCTTTTATCATTGCTGCTTACTGCATACAGTTGTATGTAAGCCTTATGCAAGAATAGGAAAACTGACAATAAGTTTGGAAATAAACATACTCTACTGGAGTAAGACATCCAAAATAATCTGTAAAAATATTTTTTCCGCTACTAGATCAAAAGGGACCACGCTACTTAGCATACTAGAAAGCAAAAGCATACTAGGAATAGACCTAGGCTCTTTTGCATTTCCATTAGTTCGTTAAGTATAGTGTTACTGCAGAAGCTCGTAAGTTCCTACGATAAGACCATACCCACACATACTCTTGAGTTAACACTCAAATTACTGTATATGTACAAACTATATGTTTCCGAGTCTTTGAGCGCCAAAGCAAACCCATATTATGCATTTACACGAGGACTTGTTTGTTCTAGAGACGAATACATATGACTGGATGTGATTTCTCGAATGCATATGAAAATGAAGGAAATTGCTGAAAATAATAGCTATATGTTAATTATTAGCTTTGATCATTCTGATGAATAACGAGTGTTAATAAATACAATTTTACTAAACTTTTAGATTCATGGTTGATTTTGCTTTATGTCCTTATGCTACATCAAAGTTACGAATGGCAAATCTATTATTGAAGTGGGTTCTGAACCAGGTCGAGATTTGAATCTGGCAGTTTTCGGGTGCACAAAAAATCACAAGAATTAACACGAAGTAATTTTACACTGGAAACACTAACAATAAATCATGCAAATGAATTTTCTGAAGTAACCTAAATCATATATATTGGAAACGAGTTTAAGGACATCCAATAGAAATTCACCGATGTGGCCCAAAATTGGCAAACAAGACGGTGATAGTAGGTTGTAATGAGTAACACGGTGCAAGAACATACCAAACGTTATACAAAATACTCATAAAGCACACAGCATTCACCTTAACAGCACGCGTAACCATCCTGAGCAGCAACACAAGCAAGGGCTCGGGCAGGTAGCCGATTGTATAGATGCTGAATGTCTCTGGGACATAATACTCCACGCTCATTATAAAACTTAATGTAATTGGGCAACGGTCCTTTCCGAAGCCCGGCTAGAGATCAGATGCTGTTCCGAACGTCTTCACTTGGGATTAGGTCAAGAAATCAAGCAGGCAAGAACAGAAAGTATATACGGAGTAAAGCATGCTTGGTTTCCCAGTGGGAATAGGGACGCGCGTTATCCTGTTAGATGATTTTAAAGTCCGGTTAGAAGGGTCCGTAAAGTGTCTAGATAAGCTCTAAAGACAAGACTGACGACGTCATGAATGCACATGACACTAGCATTCTCTTCTGAATTACCACTAAAGGAAAGTAGACGCATAAGTTATTGCACCCAACAGAATGCCAGGTGTAGGTTCTGTACGGCAACTGTGAATACAAGCTAGATTTTTTCGCTCACCTTCACATCTACGGACACATCTACGGACACATACATACACGGCTCGCCCTATATACGAAACAGGACAGAATCTCAACCATGAATACCGTCGTCTTCCATTTGTTTTCCCACTGAAATATCTCCCAACACCACTCTCAGCATTCTCAGTAATGAGCAGATGTAAGCAGTCATCGTGTGAGACAGACACTACACTTGCCTCTCATCGATTGTTTAATTTTCTTAAGCTCACATAATGGATTCACGGTGTGTCTAACTTCATTGCGGTTGCAGTCTAAGGCGGCTCAAAATATTATTTTGTTCAAATATTCCTCGGTGCTTCTTCAAGAAAATCATCTAGCTCCCATTCTGTACATACACCACAAAAGAACATAACAACCCACGCGTAACATAACAACCTTTGCGGAATGAACACCCGACATCTCGCAACTCTACTACATAGGCATGCTTAAAGTGATTTAATTGCCCAACAGGTTTGCTACCGTTGTCCTGATATTACAGATGCAGGTTATAACACTGTATCTGCAATATCAGGACGATAGTGATATCTCATTGACGATCACACACACACAACTACACTCATTGGACTGTTCGAGACTTTCAAACGAGTATAAACATGTCCTCTACAGACACATTCTGTGGTTCGAATTTCATTCTTACAGACGATGTATACATTGCTATGTGATTCCACCAGTGTATTTAAAGGAGCTATCTCCTTATTTGCCTAATGTGGCTACGGAAACTTAAAAACCTCTAATGAGAACGTCAATATTCTCCAACTATCAACAGTAAGAACTGCAGCTGAAGTTACCGTACTATTTTGAACATACTGAAATTCCAGCGTACAGCACTTACAATAATGCTTTCTGAAGATGAAATAAATATACATTTTGGAGACAGTGATTTCGAACACTATGTTTCGAATACAACTAGAAATGTGCATTTAACGGATGTATTTTGCAGAAGACTTATCAAGAAATGGATTTATTTCTTTGTACGAAATAGCAAATGAAAGTTTTTTCTCCCCCCCCCTTTAAAAATTAATGTGCAAATTTCGGAAAGGTGTTGATATCCATAGATATGTACCGCCAGAAAAAAAAAGTATAACGCGGTTTTAAATAAGGTGAATTTTGCTCTAACGAGATTTTCATTATTACGCATTTTTACGAACCGACAGATTTGCCAATTCATTTTTAAAAAAATAACCAAATAAAAGCAGTAAATAGCACTTATGCATATATGGATGGAAAGTCAAATCGAGTATTTTCTTGTAATATGAATTTGCAAAATAGGGGCACGATGACCAAGTGGTTGAGTGCTCATCCTTCGGTTCCAGGCGTCCCTGTTATGGTGGGCAACATCGTGTTCATGGGTCTCCTCGGGTTCTCCCATTTCCTCCTACATTCTCATTCCATTATTATTCATTTTCATGAATCATTCGTCTCCTTTAGCCTACAGGGCAAAATTGTGGGACATAAAATTCATTTTTTGTCCGATCCAAGCCATATGAGTACAGAAGCTTATACTGGTAAATACCATAACTGTACACACACACACACACACACACACACACACAAAAAAAAAAAAAAAAAAAAAAAAACTATAAAATCTACTTGTATCTTGAAAGTAGAAGAGTACATTCGTGACATATTTTGCGTAATCGTGTACCTAATTGCACTGACGTACATGCTAATTTGCAAATAAATGCAAGCACAACAGCACTTAGATTAAAGCATTGCATTTCAAGGTTAAAACCTATCTCGTGCTCTCATGGAACTAGCTTCCAACTCTCGATGCAGATTTTGAACAGCAGCTCTGCGTCATGCGCTAGTATCGACTTGCGACCAACCTCAGAACATGATAAACGAAGTCCCAAGGTGAAGTAGGACAATAGCCAATGTACGCTACACATATCAATTTAATAGAACACAAGAGCATTATATAGCATGAAAAGTCACGTCTTGTTCAATTAGTAACACGCAATCCAGTTTCCAATGAAGAATATGTTATATGTGTCATATACTGTATAATATGCAAAACGGTACATAAACTAATTTTAGCTTTGAAATTAATTCCTATCCAACCACCAAAATGAGATAATTTAATGTTAACTTGCTACAAGGGTAGCTATCACTCACTTTCTACATTTTTAAAGAAGTATTGTGAATCTCGTTTTCATGCTAACATAGCAGTTATAAAAAGAGATGGACAAACTATGGAAGGGAAAATATACAACGTAAAACTTTACGATACATACACATCATTGATTATACTGGTAATTATATTGAAAAATCAAACATGGGCAAAAAGTATATCTCATGCGAAGTACGCACGAATGTACAGAATTCACGTTGGGAAGCATACGGGAAAATATGTCTCTGAATAGGCCAAAACAGATATAGCTAGTATTCATCTGGATCTTTCTACAGTATATCGTGTAAAATAAAAATCACGTACAAATAAGGCACATAACCTTTTATCTGTTCGAAGTTTTCAAGACAATTCTGTTGAAGGCTTGTTTCTCTCTAATGAAAACGAAAATAAAACTGATTTTAATAGGCAAGAAAATTTCTGCCATTTGGCATGTGTCTTCTTTTCTCATGGTATTTATGTCAATACCGCATTCTGCTCAGAAATATTCTCAAATATTTTTACTAGTAAATTTTCTTATTGCGGGGTCATATTTAATTTGAAACTGAAAAAAATATGCAAATCAAATAATATATAGACAATAATATACTACTAATAATAATACACCATATAATAGAAATAACAATAGAAAATAATACATTTTCTCAGACTACATCTGATTTGAAAGAATTTCGCCACCCCAGGCCATAGCCTTTGTTGGCCCACACGTAAATACGGCCATGCATGTGGACCATTTATTTTTAGGAAGAAAAATCAAATTAAGGTCAACAATGAAATATAGGTATCTTCAAGCTGTCCACTTCAGTGTTAACATTGCGATCAGTAATGGGATTCTGAAAAATATATATACCTGGTAGGCCTACACCGGGAGATTTTTCACGAATCAAGACAATGTTTTCGAGCCTAATAATGCTTACAACACAACATTGCTGCACGTCTTGCAAATAAGAACAAAAATAAAACACTGAACTGCTGAACTAAGACTGTACTATTCATAAAAATAAATACTTTACATGTTAAGTAACATGTAAAGTATTTATTTTTATGAATAGTACAGTCTTGTTCAGCAGTTCAGTGTTTTATTTCTATTAATGCTTATTAAAGTATAAATTGAAATGAATACAAATGCAACTGGAGTTAACTACAAGATGTAACAATATTTTTGTTTTAGGGTTCGAAAATGATTCAAGGCCAGAGAAGCAGTGTGTAATCTACATGGATACCCCCTTCTCCTTTCTTGCCAACAAAAAGTGACTTTTGGTATACAAAGCGAAGAAACGACCAGAATACGGAACAAGGCGGTTTCCACTTTAAGTACTCTGTCACGCTCCCCGTGCTTGAAAAATCAATCACACGCGAGTACGGAAAGAGACTAAGCAGGCATGAGAAAGACTTCCTCGTATAGATGCTGACAAAAACACGATTTCTGTGTTGATTTCCAGTTCTCTTATCAGCTTCTTTCTTTTTATTTTTAGTGTTTAACTGTACTGTGCTTTGTACAGTTTATTTTAGTACAAATAATCACCAGAGAACGAATGAAACAATACACATTGCGTATTCATGATGTGATTCGAGAAAGTTATTACATTTAAAGTTTGGCTATTTTATAATACAAGCTTAAAACTCGTTCACAATGCTAAGGTGTTTCAACATTATTTTACACTTTCGATGTGTCTCCCGGATTTTTCAATATATCTCCATTAAATATGAAAGAGAGAAAGAGTAAAATACTGGGATTGGGTACGTTACTTTTTGCACTCGTCAATGTTTAAATTCTAGATACGAAATGGAAACAATTAAAATGTAAGCACTATATACAGTAATCTACTAATTTAAAGTGACCAAAATGAGTAATATTGAATTAAAATTATCAATTGTAAATAATATCACCCACATTGGTTTTTGTTTGTTTGGATTTTTTTTAAGCACTGAGGCTGTATAAAACGAGGACGTACAGCTTAACGCAGAGCTCAAACCATGTGAACTTCCACGGGGAATTGAGCGCGTCTTTCTCGCATTAACAGTAATGAATTAGACATTGGAATGTTTAACTACGAAACCTTCGAATCATTAGTAAAACCTTGACTCAAACAGCTTGGAGGTACTTGAGGGCTGACTGTCAATATCAATCATAAATTTCTCATGACTACAAACGATCATTCAATTATACAGAAACAAAAAATCTTATGAGCAGAATGATAGTTTATCATGACTGTTGAAAAGTGAGATTTCAGTCCATATATTTTCCGGGGTTTTTCTTATTTTGGTCACACAATAATATGTTATACACGTTACAACAAAAATCCAAATAGCCTCGCAGTGTAAACTCTTACTCGTCCCTAAGTTTATAGAGAAAAAAATACGTAGCGCTGATAATTTTTATGAATAATGGACCATTTTCAAGTGATATTCTTGGAAAAATCGTAAAATACGTTTGACATTTAGTTTGCAATACAAGAGTTCAATTAACCTTACAGTGTAGTCTCCTCTTGGTTCCCTGAACCTAAACACTTACCACACGCTTTTTTTTATTTATTTTATTTTATTTTTTTTATTTATTTTTTGTTTTTTACAAAAATCGTCCGAAAAATATTTCTTAGAAAATCCTGCTTGATTGAAGAATAAACTGATAAGGACTGCTGAGAGTAGGACTGGTTTCATACTACAAAGGGTTATAATTTTGAGAACCACCACTTACACTTAAGTGGATAACACTAGTTTTAAAGGCAAACATCAAACTTCTCAGAGAAAATTTTAAAATACAGCAATTTAGAATTTTATTTATTTACAAAATACCTCATAAGAGCATAAGTTCAATAGGCAACTAGGATGGGTTCAGATTCTCAAATTTTCGGGCTAATATTTTAAATAAGAGCATATAGCTGGATTTGCTGTGAACTATGCACACCATTTCCGTTGTTTTCAATTCTGTGCCTCGTACGTTAACTGAAATAATAAAATAGAGGGGGCTGCGGTATAGGTTCCGCTCTTCCACCTGTCTCTCTCTCTCTCTCTCTCTCTAAAATCATGTGCGTCGGTACAATCCAACTCTGAAACATGGTTATTTAGATACACAGTGTACTAGTTCCTCGATTAGTTCTTTAACCGTCTTTGATATCTCTCATAGTTTTCGAGCTAGGCAGCCTCAAAGTCACAATTTTCTCGTTCGGCATATCGTAACTTTGGACAAAGCGTTTTTCGCCCTATGTCCATATGGACTTTTTTTTTATTGTTTAGGTGTGAGGATTTCAAAAGTGGATTTTGGCTACATAAATGAATACCCCATATAATATTATATATATATATATATATATATATATATATATATATATATATATATATATATATATATATATATAGGTTGTTAATGAACTATACCGACAAACTGTAAGAGGTGATTCCTTACATCAAAATAAGAGAAAAAGTTCATATGGACCTATGGCGAAAAAACTGTATTTCAACAGGCCTTATTTCAAATTCCAGAAGCTGTGGATGGTGGTCCTTATCAGCGTAAAGGAAGCCCCGCATACCCAATCCAAAAGTGCATATTTCGTCAATTTTTAATAGGTATACAGGGTAATTCTAAGATACGGTGTAATTCTAAGATATACCCTGATTTCAAAGAAGGTCCAAAGTAGTCAGAAGGTAAGCATGGCAACAATGGACATCGAATGCTTCGTAGGGAAATCGGAAGTGTTAGGAACCGGCAGCTTCATGTTTTTTCGTGTTCAGAATAATGTGTGATGCGATGTATTTAGTCAAGGTATATTTCACGTTTTCTTCATTAATAAGCGTAAAAAAAAACATCGTCACATGCGTTTTCCCGAGTACGAGAAACAGTGCTACTGATGATCCTTAACACTCCGACATCGCGCCAAAGGATTCCGCGTTCACAGTTATCAAAACTTATCGTTTGCCTACTCTGGACTAATCATAAAGTCAGAGCATATCTCTTAATACGGTTGATGGCATGTCTGGAAATTTCCCTTTGCAGGGAATACTCTGTACATTTATTCAACATTAATAAAATGTGCATTTTTGGATTGCATTAGCATGACTTCCTTTACGCTGATAAGGACCACCATCCACAGTTTCTCGAATTCGAAATAGGGACTCTTGAAATTTGGCTTTTTCACGATTTTGGACAGTCCTAGTTTCTGAAACTATGCACTTTTCCCCACAGGTCCATATGAACTACTACTCTTATTTTATTCTTGAATCTTAAGATCCTCTGAACGTTGAAACTCGATTGTTGGCCTATGTTCTCACACGAAATGTGACACTGGCTCCTCAAACGTATGACATACGTTCAATATCGCATTAGGAGTTCTAAAAATCATTTGCTGGAAGTAAGAAGCTCTACTACCATTACAACTAGTCCTATAGAATGGTCAGTTTTCTTTGATTCATAAATTTGCACTTCCTCGGATATAAATAAATGTTTTTTGTTTGTAGCGGATAAAGGGAATTCAACAAACTTCTTTATTATTAATAATACACGAGTCCAGAATCTTCCATTAGAAGTTCATGCGCCAAATTGTATATTAATCCTTAGTCGAAGATTTTACGTACGAAGAGATTACGAAAATCGGTAATGTATTTTTAAAAAAAATGCATAATGTGATTTAAACATTTCCTTCAGTACAGTCGTTTATGAATTACTACAGTTAAATAACGTGTTTAATTTCTCTGTACTAGTGAAAAAAGAAAGAAAAACAACACCCTGTACATTGCAACATGTTCTGCCTTGCGGATAAGTCAGCGGCTTATAAACTAGTTCACAGATAACTCAGCCACACAAAGTTAATACACGACAAGAAAATTATCGACTGTCAGTTTCTGTTACAATATCCACGCCAGCCACTTAAAAGCTTTCTAGTTTGTCAGCCAAAAGTAATGTTGTTTTACGCTACAACAAGGAGTACTCAGCATATATTAGAATTTCTCATTTCGATTTTAGAAATCACACAAGAAATTTCAGATCATTAGGCACTAAAAGGTTTCCATTTTAAAATTGGATTAAACTTTTCTTATGAATATTCGTAAGCTACTTCATAAGCTTACGAATAAAATTCGGTATGGAAACAAATCACTTTGTTTATGCTACAATCTACAATGTATGAGAACTCGTGAATTGGAGTTCTTGCGTTCTGATTCAACCCCGAGGTTATGAACGACAGGAATTACTATTAACGTGAGCTTCGAACAATGACCGGGGCTTCAATCCGGTTTAGGTGGTGGGTGTACAGATCATCGTACAAGATCAACCAACTCAGTGCCGGTATTTCCCACACAATATCCCTCATACCTTTTCTTACGCATTGGTGTGTAAAGCGCAAGGACGAAAGTAAGTTTCGCATTCTGTGTCACTCCTAAGTGGCATAGATTGGTGAGACTTGAACCATACATAAAAAGTAGTGCTACACTATGATACAGGAAACAACAGAAAAAAACATGTGATTAGAAGAACAAATATTGCACTTTTATAGAGGCAATAATTTACATTGCGACTCATGATCTCTCTCCCGTCACATTACAAAAGGACCGAAATAGTAATTAGAAGAGTGTGTGATCGCCATGAACAGCGATGTATGATGCTCACGAAGTTGGTACTGAGTTGCTGTGGTATGTAGTTCCATTACTAAACCAGTGCTGCTGACAACTGCTGGATGGTCCTTGGTGTATGTGAACATGCTGCAAGACGTCTCCCCATAGCATTCTAAACTTGTTTGAAGGGATTTAAGTCGGGAGAACACACACGCTAGTCCATTCCCCGAGTATCTTCTCTCCAAGAGTTACGCCGCCTGCGCTGCTGAAAACGATAGCACATTATCATCCATAAAGAAGAAATTGGGACCAACTACACCTATGAAAAGACGCATGGAGAGGGGTACAGGCTTACAACAACGTTGACCGATATGCACCGTTCAAAAATTGGGAGGTCGGGCAATATTATGAGTCCTCACACAATAACACCGGCCCATCAAAATGAAAGTGTTCGCAAATGTTTTGGATCATTGGTGTTCTCACCTCTCACTAGATAAACGTATGTTCAGAATCACTATTCAGACTGAATCTGCTCTCATCGGGGAACGCGACCCCACTCCTCTTTCGTCCAGTCCTAATATTCTTAGCATCACCGCAAACAGTGTTAACGATGTGCGGGTGTCAACGGAATATAACGAAATGACCGTCGGGCAAAGGAATCATTTCATGCAGTCGATGTGCTACAATGAAGCGTGAAATTGGGTGACTTGCATTTCTCTTAGCTTTATTTGAAATTAAAGCAACTATTTGACGATGGTCCCTTCTTGCTTGTTTTACAATGTAGCGGTTGTGTTATGCTCTAGTTGACCATGGTCGACCATCACCTATTCTTCGTACAGAATTGCCTGTAATTCGTAATGCTCCTCATGCACATGAAATAATGCTGTGGGCAATATTAAACTCCTGGGACACACTCATCCAACTTCATCCTTCTTCCAATTTCCCGACAATTCTTCCCCATATGAAGTTACACAAATGTTGTCTCCGGGCCATGTTGATTTGTGCAACACCACAACAATACACCTTAACAGTGCTCTGACTAACACATATTGTCTCACCCCTTTCACTCAACTGTTTCGTATTGAAGCTGACCCATTCAGTGCTACGGTCACGCTGACGTTACCCTATGTAACGTCTTTGTCCCTGTGTACGTTTGGGAGACCGGCAACATGGTGCTGGACTTTCATTTATTTCCATCCAGTTTACAATATTTTACATTACTTCACCTACCTCGTCCTTACGTTTTGCACACCAATGTACCGTATTATGCTATCGTCTGCTTGGCCTATACAAAAGTAATTTTCTTCGAGTCATTCCAACTAAGACTATAGGCACCCAGCAGGTATCTACCATCGAGCTCGGTGTTTTGGTCATCTTAAAAGAATCGCTTTAATTGCCCATAGTAGACTCGATGGCGAAAAATTCATTCTGAATTATTATTCTTCCTTAGTTTCCTCCGTTCATCAATTTGACTGTTGATCAGAATAGTTTGCTCAATCGATACTTTGCTTTCGAACATCACTAATTTCAAGAAGTTTGGTTACCAGAACTCCTTTATACAGAGTGTTTCAAAACAACATTGACAACATATGGGAGGTAATTCCTGACACTAACCAGGGATGATATCGAAACTGCACCTTGAATTGGGAGACATTCTATTTATTTCCTGATAGGACATCTCAAGCAAGTTCCGAAACAGGTGTTCGTTTCTTGCCCGGAAGTGACCCCGCCTTTGCAGGGGCTAAAATATATAGAACATTTTGACCTATTTTCTATAGCAGGTGTACATAAAGTACGTTGCTACCGCTAAAAGTTGAAACCCATGCTAAAACGCCAAAACACCTGTTTCATCATTCTAAAAGCATAATTTAACAAAGTAAAAATATTTGCCCCAGAGTCCTGCAGGGTCCCAGGTGGGGTCCAACTCATAATTTTCAATTGAAAAGAGTGGCAAGTAGCATATCGTTTGAAAGCTAGTGTTAAAAGAAAAACGATAACAGAAGTCTCACAGCTCTAATCAAACTCTGTGCGAAATGGCGGAAGATTCAAAATTTGAAAACAGTCTGCAGCTAACAGTGCATGGCCACCACTAAAATTCCAAAACGGTGAAACAGGTGTCAAAATTCTAAAACACGTGTTTCATTATGTGAAAAGTGCTATTTATCGAAATGATGGTGTTTACCCCAGGGTCCCCGCAGAGTCCCAGGTGGGGTCTAACTCAAAATTGGCAATTGAAAAGAGGGGCAAGTAGCATATCGTTTGAAAGCTAGTGTTAAAAGGAAAACGATAACAGAAGTCTCAAAGCTCTAATCAAACTCTGTGCGAAATGGCGGAAGATTCAAAATTTGAAAACAGTCTGCAGCTAACAGTGCATGGCCACCACTAGAATTCCAAAACTGTGATACAGATGTCAAAATTCTAAAACATGTGTTACAGTATTTAAAATGTGCAATTTATCTAAATGAAAATGTTCGCCCTAGGGCCCTCGTAGGGTCCCACGCGGAGTCTACCTCGATGTTTTCATTTGGAAAGGCTTCAAAAAGTATATCGTTTATAAGCTATCGTTCTTCAACTTTCCGACGACCAGTCTGGTAGAAGCAGTCTGGAAGACACGGCTCCGTCGAATGTTGTTTGTTGAAGCTTGGCTTTTGTTCTAGCCTATGTGTGAGAGCCACGTAAGTCACACGCCACGGTCGTAGCAACGTGGTAGCTGCCAGGACTGTATCTTTGTTATGCAGGTATGAGGGCTATATGCATGACGATCACTCTACGGCGTGATAGTGAGGCTTGAGTGTCTCGTGGAGGGGTGCGGCCATGCTATTGTTCATGAAGAAGTGACAAATGCACAGTGGTTGGAGACACCAACTGCACTGAATAAAACTCTTCTTTATGCAGTGTTCGTCGTCCAGAATCGAACATGTCGAGAAAGCTGGATCCTTTGTGTGGAAACTGAAAGAGAAGTTTCTCACTGACTGGTAACTAAAATCCTCAGGAAGGTCTATGTATGCACATTTTCCGAAAGCGTACTTGATCATATCTTGTAATCTGGGTGATTCCAACCGATTTCGTGTTACCTCAATCAAGTGAGCACTGGAATACCGATTTGTCATGTCCAGCTTGTCTCCAAGTCCTTCATTCCGAACATGTTTGTGGGCACGCTTCACCATCATTTTTCTGTAAATAATATATCCCACATCGAATGGCTGTCCATAGGAAGTACAGCCTGGAGTGATTGTTACTGGATGTAAATCAGGACACTCTTGATACAAGTCCGGATCTCTCATGATGACTGCGTCGTCTTTCAACAAAAGACACGGAGTTCCAACGTCTCGAACAAGATGTGGCAGGTATTCCTTGAATATTGCCTTTGTCATAATTCCTGACTTGTTGGCTCTGATTATGACTCCAGGGATCTGAAGGATTTTACATTGTACCCTTGATCCAAATTTCCCTGATGGTTCGCGGAGAACAATGGCAGTCGGGCCCACGAGCTTTTCTGATGCCGAAATCGCTTCCTGGACTGTGTAAGAATGTGTCACTTTTGATTAGCATCTTACTTGAGTTTCGACATCTTTTACTCCACGTTGAGTTAGAGTTCGTGGTGTTAGTAATTCATAATTGAATCCACTTTGATCAAGATTCACAATTTGATTAAGTTTGTAGTTACCCTCTTCAATCTCCCGCCTGATTTGTTGAAAGTAGCTGTCGAATTCGTTTGAACGTTCCAGTGCTTTTGTTCTGGCTGCCATTGTCATGACTTTTGTGATTTTCCTGGAACCCCAGTTCATTTCTCTCAATAGTCGGCGGATCCAGAATCGGAATGCCTTGAAATCAGTAACCCCTAGCTTCCGCGATTGTTCCAAGGCTTCCACGGCAATGCCTTCTTCAGCGATCCTGAAAAAATTCGGAGCAGCGCGTTGATTTTTGCACCATGCTTTGATAGATTCTCGGAGTACTGCTAGCTTGGTCCGCTTGGATGCCTTGTCCAGGAATAGTTTCATCCGAATGATGTCACTTGTACAGATGTCAACTCTTGCTACACGTTTCGCATCCTTGAGTTTACGAGCACTGGATGCGTTGTTATAAGCTGCTACAGTATCCCTCAATTTCGTTTCACTCCGTGATCTCCAAAATGCGGTTTCCTGAAAAGGATTTGGGTCCAGGTAGTCGTAACCAGGATCGCCTTCGGTACCCGAAGCAGTTCCTTGTTGACTTGATGTCGTGTCCAAGGGCTGGAATTGAGTATTATCTTCGAACGTAACATAATCGTCTACGGTCATTGTAATGCCCTGGATAATAGAGTTTGTCACCATCAACTTAATGAGCTTGTGAACCTTCTTTGCAATCTAGAGAATCATATTTCTAAAATAGATGTAAGTCAACGTTATTGCAAATTAACTAATAATTTTTTCATTCAAGCTAATCACAGGCTATAAGTCAGGGTTGCTGGCTTTCTAAATTCGTCATTGCTAACGTTCAATGTATAGAAATGAAAACGTATGTCCTGGAGTCCCTATATGCGGGCAGCAGTCAAACTATACATTTTCAAATGGGTTAAGTAGTATTTTCTTTCAAAGTTTCTCAAAACAGACAGCGTATGGAACCAATCTTTCGTCTCTACGCGAATCCTGTGCAAAATGGTGTGGTGTTTACACTACGTCTACATGCTGAATCTTTAAGTTCATGACCACCTCTTACACCTAAAGCTTTGAAACAAATGTCGAACTATGTGGTTCTTCACATCTAAACGACACTTGTAAATGCAAAACAGCCACGTGGTCTAGAGGTTTTTAGATCGCTTCTACTAGACCGGCTGTCGGTAAGTTGTAGCGGGATAGGTTTCAAACGATATGCTACGTGCCCCTCTTTTCAATTGCAAATTTGGAGTTGGACCCCACCTGGGACCCTGCGAGGACCCTGGGGTAAACATCATCATTTCGATAAATAGCACTTTTCACATAATGAAACACGTGTTTTAGAATTTTGACACCTGTTTCACCGTTTTGGAATTTTAGTGGTGGCCATGCACTGTTAGCTGCAGACTGTTTTCAAATTTTGAATCTTCCGCCATTTCGCACAGAGTTTGATTAGAGCTGTGATACTTCTGTTATCGTTTTTCTTTTAACACTAGCTTTCAAACGATATGCTACTTGCCGCTCTTTTTAATTGCAAATTTTGAGTTAGACCCCACCTGGGACCCTGCGGAGACCCTGGGGCAAATATTTTTACTTCGTTAAATTATGCTTTTACAATGATGAAACAGGGGTTTTGGCGTTTTGTCATAGGTTTCAACTTTTAGCGGTAGCAACATACTTTATGTACACCTGCTATAGAAAATAGGTCAAAATGTTCTATATATTTTAGCCCCTGCAAAGGCGGGGTCACTTCCGGGCAAGAAACGAACACCTGTTTTGGAACTTGCTTGAGATGTCCTATCAGGAAATATATAGAATGTCTCCTAATTCAAAGTGCAGTTTCGATATCATCCCTGGTAAGATAAGACGAAAAGTACAGACCAATCTGGGTGCAGAAATCTGTCATTTCGGAGTTATAGGCCGCCGAAAACACGGAAAAATAAACTTAAAAGGTCCATAGCTCCAGAACTACTGTAGTCGGGTCAAGACTTCACTTAGGAACTAATATGTACGCTATCCAAATATCTATGTTTTTAGAATCCTTCGGTACTTCCGCAACATTTTTTATAGAGGTAGTTGGTAAGTATTTCAGATTATATGCCCATACTCAAACTTCCCCTATAAAAAATGTTGCATGAGTACCTTAGGATTTTGAAACATGTATTTTTGGATAGCGTACAAATTAGTTCCTAAGTGAAGTCTTTGCCTGACTACGGTAGGTTCCATAGTTTTAAAGCTATGGACCATCACAGTTTATTTTTTCACGTTTTCGGCAGCGTATAACTCCGAAAGGAAGCATTTGTGCACCCTGGTTTTTCTATACTTTTCGTCTTATCTTGGTGTCAGGAATCACCTCCCAAACGTCGGTGTTTTGAAACACCCTATACATTTACGTGTTTGTCCAGGATGTAGCCGGTCAAAAGTTAGAAATCGACTTCATTGACGGAGGCGATTCATCCGCCGAAAGTGGTAGAAATAAATTATTTTCGGTTTTAATGTTGATCGCTTTAGAGCAGAAACAGTAATAGATATCGATAAGCGATTTCCTGCAATCGATTAAGGATTCCAAGAGTGCATTTCACCTTCATCCTTAACATTCTACTTAAACTAGTAGTGATAGAAATCAACTACAACTTCCGGTTTCAATATTAATAGAGAAAATATCACCCCATTAGTAAATTTTAAACATAATGAAAAATGGTTGCCATAGCAACAGTAAAACTTTTGGGTAGAGAATGGAAGATGAGGGAGTAGCACATTGTTAAGAGGAGATTGGGGGAAGCGTGCAATTTAAATTTGCACTGCTGTCTCCAGTTTCTCTCAAGTATATCATAGCTTTTGCGGTATGATGGGCAGGGAGAAATGCGAAGAATTGTTGACAAGCAGGCAGCGGCGGGGGAACTTCTATTGTTAAGCAGTTAAAAATAATCCAAACTTCAATTTTCACGTTTAGTATAATGTAACAAACCAAACTCCTTCACACTGTGACATTGCTAGTTTATAGATACGAAAGTAGGGTAATATGTCGCAACTTTAGATAAATTTTGACTAATCAAAAATTCACCACTCGAAATTTAGCCTTGTGAATCAATGCCCAATGTTAGTATCCATACCATAGATGTGCAATCGAGGCTTACATAGGCTCGAGCGAGCTCATGCTCATTGTCTTCAAAGTTGCTCAAGTTCACTAATCTCAATGAAGGGCTCATGTTATCTCAAGCAAGTATTCTCTCGATCTCGGTATCCTTAATAGACTCGCGCCAGCTCGATCTCTCGCCCATTTACCTCATTGAACTCGCAATCATTAAAGAGTTCGAGCTCATTATTCTCAATGGGGCTCACTCAGTCGTGCTTGCTCTCACTAACCCCAATGGGCTCGCAATCGTTTGAATTCCGACTCTGGCTCGCTATTCACTTAAAGCGCTCGTGCTCACACACGCTTACTTTCAATTATGAAGCTTGAAATCGAGATTGAATCCCAGAGTTGGACACGCGAATTCGAGTATCTCTGATCCGTACACAACAGAAAATATCTTGATTTTATAAATTTTAATTTTTAAGTACTCAGACAGCGACAGAGATGAGAACTGTATGCATTTGCCACCACTAATTTATTCCTTAATTCTTTCCCAACTCCCCAAATTGAATTTGTTATAAGTACTCCTAATATATTTATTTATACCTTCTATAAGACTCAGATCTAAAGAAATTGAAGGAACACCAATTTGGAATAAATAAATTCCTCAGTTATATTTCTGGATGAAAATGTGTAAAATGTATCATATTTGAAGCGGAAGATCCTTGCATAAATTTATATTATACATATAAATGTACGTTCTCACATACATTACCTTCCACCATTGTAGAGCACGGAAAATTCTTTCGACTTTGTGTGAACGAACGTATACGAAGTAGGACGAATGTTTTAGTACGACTCATAACAACACGAAGACTTTGCGGAGAAACTTTTTATTATGCAACACGAGAGGAGGAAATAGTTTCCAGTGCGATACGTTTGTTATGCTAGGAAGCGAAACTTTCACTCGAGGACAGACAGAATTTGCAGCACCAACGTATTCCCTACCTTCACGATATACCACACGCCATTGTTCTATATAAACAAATCCCGGCGGAAGTGCAGTACCGCTTGCTGCTTATGTTATGCCTCTTCTCTTTTAGTCCAAGTTTTAATTTCTAAGACAGTGGCTTGAAATAAATATTTATCGCTTTCACTTCCAAAATTAATCCAAGGGCTACTATTCATCAATGTATGCAACCATTATTCTACGCATTGCCATAGGTTTGTTATTACAAATGTTGTTTTGTGTAAGACAAGGTAGCCTTGACTACAACGAAAAGACACGAACCCCTGTTCACTTTCAGGGAGAATACTTTGGAAAGAATTGTGACAAAAGCAGTTGGAAATATTATTTATTTATTTTAATCAAAGTTATTTAACTCTGAGGAAGAACTCTTAATGCACAAGTTCTGGATATTTTAATTAACGTAAGAAGTTAACCAAAAGAATATCTTGACTGACGAACTTATATGTGAAAGTAAGTTATTTCTGTCATGGGCAGTGCGGTATCTGTCGAGTGGATTTCTCTGTCTGCTTAGCTTATCTGAAAGTCAATTTTTTCGAGGGATTCCAACTAATACTACAGACATCCGACACGTGTTTACCATGATACCTTATGTTCTGGTCATGTTAAGATGTCTCGATATAATACCCTGTGCTATACTCGGTAAAGGCAACTACATTCTGCATTATTTTTCCTTACTCTTCCACGTCTCATATAGCCTCGCTGCTGAAGGGGACGTTAAACTCAACTCAACTCAACTCCTTACTCTTCTTCCATTCCTCATAGAGTTCTATTATACACCAACTCTGAAAAATTTGTTCCCACGGAAGTGAGTGGTGTTGTACTAATGTGTGTCGGAGTTTTTAACAATAGGCAGTATTGTTTTACATGGGTCTTGCAGCAAAGATTTACATATACGGTGCATACACTCCCGTGGAAGTAAGACGTTATACACCTGTGGCGTTTCATTACCCAGAAAGAACTGAAAACTCACGAGTGCATAACATCTTAACTCCACGAGAGCACATGTATCGTGTGTGTAAGTCTTTGCTGGGGTCTTATAGACCCCTATAACAGCGAGGTCATAGATTGGTCATATACATTTCATCCCCGGACGGAGGTAGCTCACCTAGATCAAACTCGAGCACAGGTGCGGATCTCACTTTAAAGAAGATCCCGTCTCAGTGCTGAAATGAAATCTTGAGCTCCAATGACATAAATTTTTCCACAAGAATACCATGGCAATAGCGAATAGCTGACAAATTTCTCTTTCGCTTGGCAAGTGAATCAAGTTATATCCAACGAACTCTAGTAGAATCTAAAAATAATTTCTACTATTCTTCTATTAGGAGTCGTTTTGATAGTATTCGAAAATCATTTTGAACTTCAAGCATATCAAAACATAATTTCGAATTGATTGTGGTCTCTTATTTTGATAATCATTTTTATTTGTGTGTGGAAAGGACACAATGGTCCAAATTTCTGACCTAGAGAAAATTTACTAGCTATAGTATTTTGGCTAGCAACTTTTCTAGCTTACAGCAATATGGCTCCTTTCGATATGCTATTCAGGTTTCGCCTGTAAAAGCAAAGGAAGATCATAGTGACTATTTAGGAGCTGTTGTTTTAATTCTTCAGGTTTTGAAAATGGATTAGGTCTATGGTATACTTCAATTCTACGAATATGCTACTTCATGTTCTATTCAAGTACATCTTATGGCACTTAAGGTTATGATATTTTCAATAAAAACGTGTAACTCTCCATTTGTTATGAATGATTATCAGCATCATCAATACTACCACTGCTATTAAATAAGTTACCCATTCTTATTAATATATGAGCGCCCATCCATAATATGGATTTTACTGCATGTTTATTTAAAAAACGAAAAGTCTTTATATTTGTCTAAAGATCTTTTAAGTGAAAGCCCAACTTCCAGCATTAAGTATAATTAATAAAAATAGAACTGCCACCTGTCCGAGTTGACAGACATGCTTATCATTTTCACGATGTTCGACAGCCATTTAAATTATTTTTACATTGTTCTCCACTTAATTAAATTAAATTATATATATATATATATATATATATATATATATATATATATATATATATATATATATATATATATATATATATATAAAATTCACATTTTATTTTTAAATATACTTTTTAAAACACTTGATTCATTTGAGTAATTGAGCATTTATGACTTGCCTGTACTGTGGCCCTTGTCTGGTGTACGAGTACATTAAAATTTAAGTATTGACGAGCAATGGTGTGAATTTTTCGGAAGTAACAATAGTATTGAAACACTCACTGAACATCTTAAAAACTGTCAATTTTCAAATTCTAAGCAGTAATGTAGCAACTGAAAGTGTTTTCTCTAATGAGTGTGAAGAACCCTCTGTGGCCAAATGAAAAAAAAAAAAAAATCGCCCATTAATATAGTCAATTAAGGACTGTTATACTAAAATATAATTTCAAACACATGATTTCTGAAAAAAATGCAGAAATACTTGTTGAAAACCGTAATGCATTTCTTCTATCAAAAGTGAGAGCTGCAAACAAATATAACTCTGTTCTTATAACCAATACAGCTTCAACATCGTCAACACTATTATAAAGCACTAAAGTTTCAAAATTATAAATAAATGAATTCGGATTGTTAATGAACAGTGGGATATTTTCCGAAAGAATGTCCGGTATTTCATAATTTTAGTATGGTAACCCTAAACAGAAAGCACTATTCAAAATGATGATTCTTACCAAGCCATAGTTAACATTGTTTGATAAAGACTGTCTACGTCAAACACAGCATTCAAAAGGGGTTTTAATAATGGGATTTAATTTCCATACGTAATATAATGGTAATGCAGAACAAAAATCGTGTTCAGCAGCATATCTGCAAAAGCGGAAACTTGTTACGTACGTGATATGTTGTTGTAACTCGGATTTTCTGGTGGAGGGATTCTACGATAGAAAGCACCTGTTCAATGCAAAGTAATACTGCATGACGATTCGACTGCATCAGGTTCAATTCTCGGCGTTGTTCCGAGCCTATGTAAATATCCACCACCATGCCTAGGTCAACCCGATAATGAGTCGATTTTACGGAAGCGGGTTTTCGTGATGTATTAGATCCAGTCCTTTATAACCTGAATAATGCATATGGAAAATAAAGCAAAATCAATTAATTGCAAAGTAGATTTTTCATACGCAGCACTTCGTAAACAAGAACAAAAACAATTCACAAGGAGAGAATTCAAAGTTAGTCTCTAGTTTTAATTCACCCTCCCCCCCTCGTTCTTTTTAAGTCAGCACATAACCTTACTCCTCTTTTTGCTCAAAATCTATTTGTGTGCTTTCTAGAAATTGAATTCTAATATTTTGCCACTGAATTACACAGCCACTCAACAAACAATTTTCCCCCCTACTTTTTTCCCTTCTATGAGAAATACAAATTAATTGGGTCCTGCCACGCTAATGAACATTCCGAAGGGAAGAAAAACAATAGAATAGCAACTATATAAATCACGATAAAGACAACGCGACACATAGTCATTCCGTATGTGGAAGATACCAAGATACCGCTCTCAAAAACATGTTGATCCGGAACAATGTTGACATGTATTGTCAAATAATGGTGATAAAAAAAAAAAGAGAGAGAGAGAGAGAGAGAGAGAGAGAGAGAGAAAGAAAGAGAGATACAATTGCACGCAAAATCCTCTTTCTATTCCTTCATAATGAACAACCGCATTTCACGCACAAAATATATCTATATGGAAGAATTTAGTGCGTGATTACCTGATAAACATGCGCAATACGTCTAAATGTCACGAGTTACAGAATAAGTGGTTAATTTTCTGACGTGAAGATAAGCTAGGAGAGCCGCAATTTTTTTTCAACTCCTACATGAATAGTCTCTGCTAAACACGGAAAGGGGCCAATCAACAACTCTTATTTGATTTCAGGTTTTCATATTCATTTGTTGTAATGATGTTTCGTGACGATGCAAATGAGTTACAAACTTACGGCATGTATCGAAACTGTATTTTTAGACTTAATCAAACTAGCGGTAGGGATGACGCCACATTCCCTGGCTGCTTGTTTAAAGTTAGACTCAATAATACAAAATAGTCTGAAGTGTGGAAACATTCTAATAAATGGTAAACGCAGCAAAATATAAACACAGAAACAATATGGATAGGGAATCAGAGGCGGATCCAGGGGGCGATTGTCGCCTCCCCCAATATATAAATAAAACCAATCCCAGAGTTTGGAGCTCTTAAGAGTAGCTCTAAGTAGCAGTATTACAATCCACCGCCCCTCCCCAGAAGTCCGTCCTGGATCCGCCCCTGCAGGGAATATGGATGGGGAAATGTTTGAGGTCATTGTAATGACATCCGCAATCTTGAATTTTACGCGATTGTATTAAATGAAAACCATAGAATGTGCCACGTTATTTTAATAGCAAAATTAAATGGCATTATTATTATTGCTCTAGCGCTATTCATCACAAAGTTATGACTGTTTCTTTGTTGTATCCCCAACAAAGTTTAGTTATATGACAAAGACCACTCACTGTTACGGAAAGTGTTTAGTGTGTTCCAAATTCCGGTCGATTGTCACATGCACTCTGAGTTCCCAGTCACAACACCTTGTGCAAAGTGTCGGCTCTATGTTGAAATACGCGTCCATAACTCGTTCCTTGGGATGCTGAACATCCTTAATTTTTGGCCGCACCCACAACAGACTTCACATGTCCCCAGAGGTAGTAGTCCAGTGGGCCATTCCACAATGCCACGCTGACCAATCTACGCATTAGGAAACTGCTTATTTAGGTACTCACGGACATGCACATTTAATTAATATTTAGCTTTGAAACTTCGGAACACTTAACGTGAGCATTAAAGTGTCTTTATTTCTATTCGAATACGCACATAGCATTCTGATACTTGAACTTCAGAATAAATCACCACATACTGTTGTATAGTGTTTAAAATATTCATTTATTTAAATATATATATATATATATATATATATATATATATATATATATATATATATATATATATATATATATATATATATATATATATATAAAGTCCGTAAAATTACAAAACCTTGCAGCTAAAATACGGTAATTTTGGCATAAACTAGCGTTGTTAAAAAAGAAAATTCAAGAGTTGTAGAATGCCACTTTAAAGTAGTATTTATGACTATAAACCGACGCATTAATTAATACGGACGCTCTTTTAAATGCAGTTAAATTATTTTGAAGACATACCGGGTGTATCAAAAGTCCGGGGTTATAGGTCAATTCCCTGGAAAGATATTAAAAAATTAAAAGAGAGGTACGCTGATGAAAATATGAGGTATTCAATGTTAATGATGGAGTTTTTTTCAATCGCACCAGTCGTCTGAGCTCCACACTGGTAAGACGCCCAATGTTAAATGGAAAGGTAATGTTGCCAGTTCAGCAAGCTGTTCGAATGGAACATAAGGGCCCGCAAAAATCACAAGGGAACGTGTACATTGTTGTGTGCGCTTCCATAGGCGTCTCTGGCGGGGGGACGAGGGGGCCGCGTCCTCCCAATATTTTGAAATTACAAAATATTCAATATTTCATTCTAATTTAATTTATTTACTAACGACAGAATAACAAATAAACAATAACAATAATCATATTTATTTGGAATATATTATTCAGGCTGTGAAACGATTATAGAAATATCAGAGTTCTTGATATACCTTAGGGGATCCGTGAAGGTAAGCAGAAAGGTAACAAATGGAATCGAAGATAATAAATAGGTTGGGCTAGGTAGCACCATTTTAATCACTTTCTTCGATGCCCCCCCCCAAATTTTACAAGCCAGAGACGCCAGTGTGCGCTTCCCAACAATGCTGTATTATGAGTATGGTGAGGGTCTACGGGAACAGCCTGCTGAACAGGCAACGATCCTTTTCATTTAACATAGGACGCCTTAACAGTGTAGACCCAGGACGGCTGATGTGATTTTTAAAAAATCCACTATTTTACAATAAAACTATTTATTTCCAACAACATTCCTCTCTATCCGTTTCGAGCAAAGATACGGAAAAATGAAAAGATTGATTTGATCGATTAGTTGAGGCTGACGTCCCCATTAAACCTGAACCAATGAATCAAATCAATCTTTTCATATTTCAGTATCTCTGCTCATAATGGAGACAGCCTATGGCCACGGACTTTTGATACACATACACATTATTTCGCATTTTATAAATACCGACAAAATGAATCTTCGAGCGATATATCATACCACTAATTCTCGTACTGTCATACAACTATATCGAATTCTTGTATTGCTTTGTCTATGAGTGCTCTGTCCGGACAAAAGAAGACAAGTTCTAGCATTATTTACCTAACGCGGCTAAATGAGATTCTTAACTACTATTTTAGAACAATGCAGGATTTGTAATAAATAAATAAATAAATAAATAAATGTAATAAGTCTATACATAAATCAGTAACTGGACAATCTAAAGATCAAGAGCTTTTTCGTGGCTATATAGTAAGTGTACGCGCCTCTGGCGCGGGAGAAAGATTCGATTCCCGGTGGAAGCTCATGTTCGGATTCCTTGTTAAGCTGTTAGTCCATGTCTTATATAGACTCGTTGTTGAGCGGGACGCTCAACTCAAATCTAACAAATCAAATCTGAAGATCAAATTGTGACTTACGGACACTTTCTGTAAAAGAATTAAATTTCGATTGTCTATCGATCATAGATGCAACAATAAATATTGTATTTCATGACCTACAAGAAACAGGGATTTAGGATTTGGATTTCTGGACTTTTGGCATCTATGGCCATTTAGCACGTCAGGTATGAAGAATGACATACCACGACGAACACACTATCCGGGGAAAGAGAAGGAAGGAAGCGGCCTGGGACCTATAGGTGAGGTACCACCCCGACATTTGCCTGGTGTGAATGAAGAAAACCTCATTCAAGATGGCTGGCCTGAAAAAGCTTTTTACACTTTTTCAACCGAGTACCCCCACCGAGAATCGAACCCGGTGGCGAAAGCGTTAGCAACTACGCTAGTGGCGGGGCCACCTACAACAAAAAGGAAAAAAAATAATACTTACTCATAAATGCAAAACTAATGGCATGATTCCAAGTAAATTTACATTCTATTGTATTGATGTCTACAAACATCAGTTTTTCTCCTGTGCAATGTAATTTACTGTTTATGATTCGGATTTGGACTGTAAATAGTGGAGAAAATGGCAAATAATAATATATTTTTTTTTAATGACCTTTCAAGTCAGCATTTGTCAACATGAAATACAATGAAAGCAATCTTACCATAGTAATGAAGACATTTTGACTGAAAATGATATGTTTACTAGCAACTGAGTGTGTTTCTCTAATAAACATTATACGTTGAAAACCGAAAAGTAATATTCCACGCATTTGACTGTGAACACTGTATATTGAATTGTATACTTCGAGAATCGTTAGATGAAAGGTTTAAGGGTCAAACCCAAACAAATACAACACGAAACATGGATTGACACTTCCTACAAATAATGCAAAGATTTTTTTCTAAGTTCACTTTACAACTTTCTCTTATTTAAAGGGCAGAGATGAGTTTTGATTGTATGGTTGTGTAAACAAGACGCTACCTAATATAAACGGCGGTTAACTTACGATCCATTTGACTAACATACACTTGTCTCTTAATATTGTGAACCGTATGTGCCCACGTTGCAAATGCACAAATAAATAGGACTTTCGCTTTTGCCTCCAGAAATAATTGGGCGTGTATATTTTACAACATAAAATCTGCACGCAGACAACATGATGGTAGTCATGAAGCATCTACTTTGGACAAGAAATTTTACAACTACTTTATCTTTCGTAAGCAAATAAGAAAATACACAAATCTTGAGGTGACGATTAGTTTATCTAAGAAACAACACTGTGATTCATTAGGTATATTGTCAAATATAAAGCCATTTTCTTCTATAAATATATTTTAAATTAAAATTCTAAATACAATTTTCATATCTCTAACCTTAAAGAATTTCAAAATATGGCCATCTCATTACAACAATTTCCATCTTTTATTACCTTTCCATCTTTTTTCTACTTGGAAGGGGGGAAAAATCAAAGAACGCTAAAACATATCTTTAATTATTTTAAATGAAAACTCCAAATATCAAATTTCATGACTCTAACCTCTTAGAGATATGGTCGTTTTGAGATAACAATTGCAATCCCACACTTTTTCTTCCCGTCTTTATTCTTCCCTTCCACAGGAAATATTTTTAAAAACGCTGAAACGTTCTAATAATTTTAAGCGGGAAGTCCATACGCCAAATTTCATGTCTCTAAGCTTCAGAGATATGGACATTTTACTGTAATAATTGCCACCCTCATTTCGTCTCATTCCTATCGAATCTCCTAAAGTCCTTCGTTAGTGGTACCTTATGTTACACATCCTACACAATATCAAAATTGCAAGTTTCTAGCGTAAGCGATTTGGTCTGGGTGCTGGTCAGTCAGTCAGTCACTTATTCACTAACTCACTCAAGACTCCTTTTATACACAGACAGATATCAGTTGTATAACAATGAAGAAGTTTAAAGATCTTATCAAGCGGTACAAAAGGAATAATATTGAGCTTGGTGAGGCATTATTTAACGTGGCGTGTAGTTAAATATGAATCACGCAGCCTCTAGCAGAAAGTAGACGAGATGATACCACTTCAGGTGTCCAAACTCGTTAAGGGGGCAAAATGAAACTATTTAACGTCAAGGGACGAAACTAGAATATACGAAACGCAACTTTACCGATCACACGAAATTGTATCTTTGCACAGAGAAGCAGGATTCAGTACTTCTCTTTTGAAATAAAAATAGTTCGCATTCTGAGAATAATTTTTAAATCCAACTTGCTTTACCTTCTTATAAATGTTAAGCCTCCCCCCTCTATTTTCTCTCTTGTGAGTAATTCAACATGAGTATAACACAATTTTGTAGAGGCCGTTTAATAAAATGCAATTAAATGAACTGACAGTATACTTTTATGATCTTCCTCATAATGCACGCACTGAGTCTATAACAATGATAACATCCTAAACGGTACCCTGACTTTTTCTGATCTATACGAAAAGACAGAAACAGTTCCTAGTTTATATAATAGTACTTTAAAGACACTATACAGCAATTTTCTGATTTTATTTTTTTTTCCTCTATACAGTACGTCCGGGTAAGTGTTCAGACATTTTTTTTTTTTTTTTTTGAACGGCTATTTAAATAAAAGCGACTAATGTGGTTATAGATTTTGACCGTTAGTGCATGCTCTGATCGCCAATGCAACATTCAAATGGAGTGAGCACAGCAACAGTTAACTAACTGTTCAAGAAGGAAGACTTGACTTTTGTTGCGTGACAACGTTGCTGCGCACTTTGCGCAACCTGTAAAGCAATTTTTAGCTTCAATATATACCCTATTCCCTATATGTGCACGTATATATACCCTATTCGCCAGATTTGGTTCCCGCTGATCTTTCCCTTTTCTTTTAACATTGAATGTGACTTGAAAGGAGAAGGATTCAGTGACATTCAATGGCAGAAAAACTGAATGAGGTACCTTTCAAGACTTCGATGCTTTTTATAAATATAAACGTTGAAAGGATATTACTTTAAATATCATGTGTGTAACTGAAAAACTTAAATACATTGTTTTTTTTTTCTGGTTTAATGGTTGTTCTTTCATTACTTGTCGGTACACTGAGTTATGAACTAAAAGTTTTTTTTTTTTTTTTTTAAAAAAAAACTGACTGGGAATGCAGTGTACTTTGTAAAACAGTGTTCTTGTTTCCAGAATGTTGTTTATAATCAATAAATAAATAAAAAAAAAAACCATCATACACTGTACTTTTAAGCTGTATGTATAAGGTAAAGTAAGTACATCCTGTCTTGTCGATAGCGGGTGTGCTTCTTATGTTCGTGATTTCGAGTTTGATTCCTGAAAGGAGCTAGAATAACACTCCGAGTAATGGTTAACAACACATCTCAATTCAGGCGTCTCGTCTCATGAAGTCTTGATGTTAAAAGGGAATTTTAATCAAATCTGAAGTAGCTGTTTAACCACCACAAACTATAAAATTACTGGATTATTACTAATTAAGTATTAAATTATTTCGAAATACTTTACTGACTGACGAATTATTATGGAAAATTACTCAAACAAACCAAAATAGCGTACTAGTTTCTTTCTCTTCATCGCTAACGAAAGTTTGAAAACAACCACATTCAAAGACTTTTAATATTTAAAAAATGTTTCCAGACAGTGGTTCAGCCGATCCCCTCAAGTGGAACTTTGTACGTAATTTCCTTCGTGCATGTAAGGTGGCAATTTCGAAGGCTTCTGCCAGTTTCTTATCATTCAGTTCCATCTTCTTCTCGTGCTTCGACGCACCACAGCAGTGGTATACAATGTGACTTACTGCTCCCGTGGTGGCCATTTTGGACTGGAGCCGCATGACGCTTTCCACCCACCCATTCACTTCCTCTCTCCATTTTAGTAAAAAAGAAAATACATACTTGCTCATATCCTTTATATTTAACTTTTTTTTAAAATTTAATATACTCAACCTTATTTTCTTTTCTGCATATAACGCTGCATACATAATTTATGACAACAGTGACGTACAGATATGAAAATACGAAAACATATTTATTTATTTAGCAAGCTAAATAAATACATTGGTTTCGAATATAGTCCTTCTTTTTATCAATATTGAGAATATATGACGAGATATGAGACATAGAGACTTTGTGTTCTAGTTTAACGTAGGATATGAACCAGACGTTCCACCGAGTATTCATTCAACTGATTTTCCTTAGTTTTCCAAATAACTGCTTAGGATCTCCACTAGGCGAAAACTCAATGAAAGTCTCGACTGTTTGCACGACCATATATCTTTACAAGCATCCTAGTCAACATGATCAGATATTCGAATAAGTTTGCTGTATCAAAAGTGTGTGTACATGTATTTTCGGTCTCTTTTCATTCTACAATTCGCACATCATAATTTATTTGAATTTCTCAGTGTCTCCATCAGTCGCCACACTACACTCGTCTGAGATAAATGAAACAAACACTACAGTTTACATTGATAGTAGCGGGTATAAGTTTTATTATTAATATTATTATTACTCAACAAAGTCTATATAAGTTTAAGTCCAAATTGATAGTGATTTGTAACTGAGTTTTCATTGAATCTAAATTACAGGGTTCTTTCCACTTCTGACAAAAGCACAAGTATTTCCCCCATTTTTTCGGTGAAGTTTTAAGTCCACGCGGATTAAAACAGATAAATTCTATGATCATGTAACACGTTTGTACAGTGCAAATCACAGTATGAAGATACAGCAATAAATAGACACGGCAAAACTGAAGTTGTGATCGTATCGATTGATTTTAATGTGCCATCAATATTATACTCGCACTGGAGGCGATACTGCATATACAGTGGTCTCAACATTAAAATATAGGTCTACTTATATATTAATGTGCGAGAACGACGCATTTTTTTCTTTCCAAAAAAATACACAGCAGCATATTCAAATAACATTTTACTGTCTTTTTTTAAAATATGAAAAATATGAGCTCTGCGCTCAAACTGGGAGAGGAGATAAAGTTTTAAAAGTACGTAAAACACAGGAGCTCCTTATAATAGGGGAGAGTTTGAACCCTAATGAAATAAAAAACTCCACAGTAATTCTAGACAAACAGTGGTTCGCAACCTATCACGACCCCCATTTTATCACATCGTCTTGCCAGCGACCCCTTATAATTTGTGGTTTGTAATAAGCAATGTGGGATTTTTAACATACCAATTGCAAAGATCTCACAATATCCATCTATTTCTATAATAGTAGAATTCATTTCTTGTATATAGTGGATACAGTAACTTTCCTAAAAGCGGATGGATTAAAATTAAATCTGGTCAGTTCATTCATATTACAAATATAGAATCCGATCCGTCATACTGTTTCAAAATGGGAGGCCGTTTGAAAATTTTAAAACTTCATAACTCCCTTAATTTTGGGTCATACGATAAAAGAAATAAAATAATTTCTAATTTTGGTTAAAAAGCTTGGACAGTTGTTAAAAAAGTTATTGAGTATTTTAAATGACTTGATAATGTGCGTTACGAAGATTAAACCTGACACTCCGCACTAGTGAAATCACACCATGCCCAGGTATTTGAGTAGCTTTCAAGTTTCATTGTATTTCAATATGCAGGTTTTGTTGCATTTGTATTTTAGTGGTATTTCAATATGCAGTTCGCATTAGTTTGATATCGCACCCCTTTCATTTAAATTGCTTTCTGAACAACTCTGCACCTGTTGAAAATATTTATTAGATCTATTTTTCGTGTTTTTAGCACAAGTATATAAAAATAAAAATATGCCTATCAGAACAAAATTTAAAGTATTTTCCTGTATTAGATTCTAATTATGTTTATCTCTTCCGCTTATCTTCCCAACCCAGGGGGTCGCGACCCCAGGTTGAGAAACCCTGGTCTAAAACGAGGCAACCTCCAGATTTCAATCAGGAACCTGGATGCTTCTGCGTCGAGAATACTGCCAATATCCGTTCTGATATCTTATGACTGAAAATATAGTATAGATTTCAATTAGAACCTGAGTGTTCCTGTGTCGAAAATACTGCCAATAACCGTTTCGATATTCTATGACTGAAAGCTAAAATCGAGATTTCAGTCAGAAACCCGGATGCTTCTGCGTTAAGAGTACTGTCAATAACCAGTTTGATTTGTTTGACCATTATTTTCTCCTGAAGCGTTTGCAAATAGCATAGCCAGACACAGGGTCTAGGGTGCATCTCTATAAGGTTTCATTACATTGCATAGACACGAGATATACATGGGACTAAACAAATAAAAGGACCTGATAACTGTGACTCAAAAGACGCGATTGCTTACAAAACAAACACATAAGAGCCTGTGTCAAATTTTCACTCACAAAAATAGTCTTCATTTCGCAACATTCTTCACACACACACACACATACACACAAACTATTTCATCCTACCATTAATGGCACAATATTTTTTTTTTATCTGTTGTACATAAAGAAAAAGTTTACTAAGCATCAACCCACGAGAGTATTCAACTTCAATGAGTTTTCTCAGATTGAAAAGCAGAAGCAGTTGACATGGTTAGTTAAGCATGACGTTCGTGCTAATCTCTTTCTAAACTATGGAGCTAATCTTCTCTAGTTAACGGATCAGGTGAATCATCTTTGCAGAGAACCATATACTTTTTTTTTTCCTTTCCGGAAGAGATACAAAGAGAAATTAAAGCGTAAAAAAAGAAAGCGTCAACACTACTTTAAAAAAAGACCAAAAAACGGATAACATTTAAGAGAGTAAGTTTTTGAAACGAAAGAACTGCTACACTCGCTAAAACAGTAAGGAAAAGAATGAGTGACAGTGCTTTTATATGTAGAATGGATTTGACTCATTGTCAGCCAACATAAAGAAATACATATCTTTACAATGCTTTCGATTTAAAGAACTTTGAATGGTTTATTAGAAAACATCTCTCACAATATGAACATACTGTAACCGTGTGGAAAAGATATATATATATATATTGAACGGTTGAAAGCCACATTGACCCATTACAATTTGCAATGAAAATTATTTATACATGTTGAAATAATGTATATTCCTTTTTAAAATGCCATATCTTCATATTTAATATGAAAATTCATATACCTATTACATAAGGCAAAACTTGGCATTACATTTTTATGTCTTTTATTTTAATAACACAATCTGCGGTATAATTGTTAAAAAAACTACTATTATTGCAAATTCAAAAAATGTCCAACTAAAACAATCGTTCTCTCATATAATCAAATTGATAAAAAGAAGATTGATTGCTCCTAATAAATTAAGATACGTAATCCCTGTAATTACAAAAGAAAAAAATATGGGAGTCTGCAGATGTTTAGAAATTCATTCTATAGAGTCATGATAATTAAAGGGTATCACAAATGCATTGTTTCGTAAGCAGAAAGACATTTGAGATTTTATTGTCACACTTCAGAGGGAGACGTACCATACTAAATCAGGAACGAAGCAAGTAGTCTGCAGTAGGAAATAAATTATAGCCTATTATTTACTATCGATTTGTAAAATGTATTTTATTTTATGCTACAGACGGTTATTCAAATTGATCATTGTGAAGTATTTTATATAACGACGCTTTATTTGGAATATTTCACTGCCGGACTAAAGAAAAATGTTCCTGATTCTTTGGCAAAGATTACATACGATTTTTGATGATGACAAATGGCCTGTATATTGAAAAAAATATTAACTGATGAAGGTGAATATGAAGCGGTAATGAAGTTATAATAAGTTAACTCTTACATACGCAGTATTCCCAATATACATAGTGTCCCTAATGCTAACCCCTGTGTATTCCTTTTCTTCAATTTTGCATACATGTATCTATTGTGACCACGGAAAAAGAACTGGCCATACCCCTTAACTCTAACTTAATAGCCTCAATAGGTACGCTACGTAAACGGCAAGACCTGCCTTCAGAACAAACCATTTGAGAATGCTCCAAGAGCATTGCCAGAACGAACTTAAACAGAATTATTTTTTCTTATTAACTTCTACAGACTTTATACCAATTGTTCAATATACTTAATATACTCATTAAACAATTCTTGTAATATATCTACCCATTTATAATTTCCTTGAGTACTAAATTTTTTTCACATGTTTTGTTTAAGAGTTATGTTAAAACGTTCTACGATATGTTTTACGAAGACATATGCTCAAAATGGAGGGTTCAAAATTGAAAAATTCGCAAAAATATCATCTCTCTATGAGTGACGATTTCCAAGATATAGCTTCTTAAATCTCCCGAAATCTGAAATTTTTTTGCCAATATCTGGGGAACGGTGACCAGTTAGTTAGTGGTCACCGGTTACTATTTGGTAGCAAAATGTAGGCTACCCTCTTAGGTATTAATCAATACCAAGATGATCTCTCTATGACTTATGGTTCCCAAAATATGGCTCCTTGAATCTCCCGAAGTCAGAACTTTTTTGGCCAATATCTCGGGAACGGTAAGAGTGACGCAAAAAATTCTACCACTTCCTCCAGATAGTTTTTGTTGATTATGATGATTTTGAGTTGAATGTCCCTTGCAGCAGCGAGGCTATATGAGACTGAATAACGTGGAATCCGAACATGAGCTCCCGCCGGGAATCGAAAGGTGCGTACACTAACTGCTTAGCCACGCAGGAGCTCAGATTTTGATACTCTATCGAATGGAGGACTCAAAATTGAAAAATTCGCAAATAACAGACACACACACAAACAGACAATTAGTAACGAACATTTTAAGTTCGTTGAAAATATATATATATATATTTTTAATGTCCAATATTACAGAGTGGGTTTGATAACTGGGAATTAGAAGTTGGTTCTTTGGGGAAAAGAAACAAGATAAGAAAATTACACTCCATTTAATCAAGGAGTTTGAATTACCACATGTTTATATATTTATGCCGTCCATCCTTCAGAGAGACAAAAATCTCAAGAACTAGTTTGTTCACCAACACACCAAATGTAGTGAAAATGTAGAGGGTCTAAAATTAGGAATCTAGTTCTTTTTCTAAAGAGCCGATACTCAAATCGGAAGTGGTAGAAATAACCATTTTCGGTTTTAACGTTGATCGCTATAAAGCGAACACGGTAATAAATAGAGATATGCTGTTTTATGCGATCGGTCCCAAGAATACATTAATCTCCATTCTTAGCTCTCTACTAAAACCAGAAGTGGTAGAAATCCACTACAACTTTCGGTATCAATATTTAATACTGATTTGCATAAAGCAGAATGATAACAGTAGCAAGAAGCTGTTTTTTAAAATCGGTTTAGTATTCTAAGAATAAATACCATTTTCCCTCTTTACCCTCTATTCAAACTGGAAGTGACAGAAATCACCACTTCCAGTTTTAACGTTGATCGATTTAAAAAAAAAAAAAAAAAAAAAAAACTGTAACAGACAGCGAGAAGCGCTTTTCTGTAATCAACTAAGCTTCTCAAAAATATACTTCAGCTATATTCTAACGTTTCTATTGAAACCAGAAGTGGTACAAATCGACCACTTCCGGTTTCAACGTGGGGGTCCGTGAAATTTATAGCCGCCTCTAATAGGACGTATGACTTTTGTTAGCGACTGTACTTCTTTATTCTCTCTCAGAAATCTTTAGATATAAGATAGGAAAAAATGGATCTGAAAAAAGAAACAAAAGAAAAAAAGACTGACGGTCACTTTTAAATGACACAATGTGATGTTATGACTCGTATCACATCCAATCATTTTTCTTTTCTTTCAGCCAGTGTCAGAATAAAAAGCGGATCAACATTTCCACAACAAAGAAGTCAGAGAAAAACAGAAGCCTCCACGCGAAAGCTTTAATCTCGTTCTTCGTCTCATTCACGTCTCTCAACTTATCGCTCTTAATTCAATATGCGAGGCATGCTCTTCCTCTTTGTATATATTACTGGGATGTTCTGGTCGAAGTGTCTCCTCAAGCGAACACAGAAAACAACGCAACCGTATGCAGCTTGCTTGGAAAGAAGTAACGTAGGGCGGCGCTCCACAAAATGAATTGGAATTCACCCACATATGTCAAAGGTGTTCTACGCTTCACCGGCCAACGAAATTGAAATATTTTCTCTTTGGTTGGCTCACTTTTCTTGTTGACGCAACAAATGGATGTCACAAATACCGTCCTTGTTACTTGTGAAAACTGAATTAATGAGGAAAAGAAAGTGCGCAATGTAAAAATCACTAGATACAATTATTCCAACAGATACTGAATACAGTGATATTTAAGAAAACTGATATTTTTGTTTAAAAGTTCTATGATCCACAGGACAGATGTAATTTTTCCTATGGAAAAATCTATTAGGAAAACATTTATATCATACGTAATCTTATGGTTCTTACCTCGCGAAACTTGACACATGACTTCGAATACAATTAATTAAAATTTCGGAACCCCGAATTCTAAAGTTGTTTCTGCATCTAGCGATTCACAAGAAGCTCCACTATGTAAAACCCCAGCCCTTGTTTCATACCCCTTTGGGGTGGAACTTGCAAAATCTACATAAGGGAATGAGATGTTCGTGTTTTGTTATGAAAATCCCAACCATCACAATCGTACATTTCGTGCCTTTTTTCTTAACGGTAAAAAAAAAAAAAAAAGTTAGACTATCCCTTTCCCCACTTCTTCCGGGGTGAAATTTCGAAAATTCGCTAATGTGAATGAGTACATGATTGATTAAGAGTCCCACTACTTTTTTGGGGGGTGGGGGTGGCATCGAGGCTGTACAAGACAGAATCTATTGGTCAAAGCGATATACAAACACTATTCAAGTCTGTAACCAAGGAAGGCAACCAAGAGGATCTAACTTGTAGAATTAAGTTGGAAGTGAATGAGACATTTGCATATTGTGTATTAATACCTAAGTAAATATAAAATATTTTCTCTTGTTTCTTATCATCACTACTATTTTTTCCCCTTTGTGCAGTGATGGTGAGAAATAAGAGAAGCTATATTTTCTCTGTTCTTGGCATGTATTGATACAGGTTACACGACGTAATGTGTAGAAAAAGATGGAGACTACTAGTTTTGCTTAGTGAGTAGATGTAAGAACTTTGAGATGGCTTCGAAAACAGAGCCCTATTAAAGTTTCAAGAATTTACAAAAATCGGTAGGTAATCTCATTCTTTTTAAAGGAAGAGATGTTGGCGAGACGAAGTTGGAATTACTTCAGCAACTTGCTGGACAAGAATCGCTTATTATAGATGTACTTGATCACAGTGGAGGCCTCCGTCCACCTGGAGACCCGGGGCTACAGCCCCCTAAGTCCCTCCCTTTTCTGGCCCTGTCGCTGAGGGACGGGCTAACATGGCCATAGATGTCGAAAGCCCAAAAATCTAAATCCTAAAAAAGGCCTTGGTATTTGTAAAGACGGACGTGGGCATGAGGTGTATTTGAATGAAGTATAATGCTGTAGAAAGTGTGCTACTCAGTTGATTATGATTAAACTGGATAAATATATGTTCAAGGAAACACTGGTAATATTTATCCGTTAGGCATATCGGGTATAATTAGTATGGAAAGAACTATTTCTTAGAATATCTCCTTATGATATGAGCAAGCAGTATGTATTATTGTACACGGAAGCCGAATTGACGTTTGACCTTATGTTAACCAACTCTCTTATAGTAATATTGTCAACTTTATGATAGGGAACTAACTTCGGCAGGCATGTTAGTTGGTGATAACTTGGTCAACATGGCAGAATATTCGTCCGCTAAAAGTTCGGAGGTTTGGGAATGTCACGTTGCACTCTCATTGGTTCGTGCCAAATGTCAATTCAGTTCTGCGCAATATTTTACCGTTTTGTTAGTCTGTACATTTATAATAGTGTATTCCTCATATATATTTGAAATTATTTGCATATTCGTCTATCTTACAATCATCCTTTCGTGAGATATTTACATTTTTCTTCAGGTCCACCTTCTCAGTTACGGCAACTGACCTCAGAAATACTTAGAATGATGATGATATAAAAGTCAGTTTCATATAGTCAAAGCAAGGTAATAGGTATCCCTTAACCATTTTAAGTTTCCAATAAATACATTGGTACAACTTCGTATTATAAATTAGAGGAAGAAAACGGTACTACCAACCTTCGTAAAGTCATTCCTTAGAAGAGAGAGAGAAAAAAGTTCTAACAAACATGGAACCTAAAACACGTCCTCTCAGCAATACGAACTTGCGATATTTGTAGAAGTTAGCCTTAGAAGACACCTAACTAGAAAATTATGGGATCTAACTCAATTACACTAAATTTATAAGTTCTATTGATGATTATGAATCGTTTCCTACCTATAGAACACAGAACAGAAAATAAAGTTAAGTATTAAGATTTCCATTAGATATCAACTTACTCTGTAAAAGTGAGAAGATATAAAGTGGCACAAAAACATACCATTATATTGTAATCTGAAACTAGTTTGTAACGCAGCCTCTCTCCTTTGTAGCTTCTACAGTAGTGTTTAAAACATCAAGTTTTATAAGTGCATTATTAACTATACCTTATTTCGCGTAAATTTATGATTTTTCACACTGCCCGTACCAATGATATTCATGTGCAAACATTGGCAAATTTCCATATGTGACCATATTTTACGATCCATAAAACCTGAATTATTCACTTCTAAGACCTCATATTTCATATTCTTATACACGGTGTGGCACTAATAGTCTACTATGTCCAATATATGAAGCTCTGAGCTCAAACGCATTATCTTTATCGCTTAAAACTGGAGTCCTGACTTAGGGAATTTATAATTTTAAGACATTATTTGGGTCACTAGGGATAGAGGTAGGTACACGTATATAGTACTGCAAAAATTCACTTTATTACTTCTAGAATTCTGTCGGTTTTATATCTACCGCTTTTCCCTTCTGAAATACTACATTGCGCGTAAAATACGACTTCTTCTACAATTCGATATAGGAAACACGACCGCCATGAGCACAGGAAGAAACCCGATATTTAACGCCATACTGTTGTCTACCAGAAACATGTATGAATATGTAGGCAAAATATCAAGATTTTTGAAAAGTGGTGATAAAATCATTATCGGAATTTTTCCGTGGAATGACTCTTTATTACTGTTTTAGAGGCTCTAATAAAACATACAGAATAACTGGTGTCCAAGTTTCGTGGCAAGAACTCTGCACGTATCTAAAATCTTGTAAAAATGTTCTTACTTTCCCGCAATAAATAAGAAAAAGGTAAACAAAGATCAGATCTATAAATCACAGGATTAAAAGAAATTATACTGAGAATGGCTGATATTTAAAAAAAAAAATCAATCACAACGACAATCTTTGGAAACTTCTCTGTTTATTCACTAAACTCCACTTACAAATCAAATGACAGGTTACTGGAAAACATAACGGGTACATCAGTAACACATTTCAACAGATTAATTAAGAAGTATAAGATATTCCCAGAATAATACCCAACGAAATTAGACAAGGAACAATCAATGAAAGGTTTCGAGTTATAACAAGGGGGACAGGTTTGACAGATACACAGAACGTGACATACGTGCAACTACACTAATCGCACATGAGAAGTATTTTGTATGCAGCACAGCAGCTTCATTTTAGAGACAAACTGCCCTTGAAACAAGTACATACAAAATATCTATGCATAGCAGCAAGAACAATCGCTGAACAATTTTACACACATGGTAGTTAGGCCAGAAGTATTTTCTTATTGCCAACACGCTTATACAGGCTTCGCTAGTTTCATCACTTTGGCGAGGTTAACATTACTTAAAATATTACTACAATGTCAATTATTACAATTTCTTTTAACACTTACGAAACACATTTTGAAAATTATTTTTTTGTAAATAGGACAACTTTTAACATAGATGAATAGAGCAAATCAGAATATATTAACAATCAGCACGTATTCACGAACAAGCACTCTATCAGCGGTAAAACGTTCCCTTCTGATGCATGCTGTCCCTGATTCAATCCAGCATACGCCAAGGGGCTTTGTGATGGGCAAACACCGAGTGTGTGGATTTTCTCGGAGTCTTCCCGTTTCCTCCCATTTACTTAATTCCATGACTTTGTTCATTATCATCATCACAGTCTTCCATAGCCTCGGTGCATAAGCGTGGGACGTTAAAACTTAAAAAAAACCGAACGGCCACTTTGTGAGTGCGCCAACGCAGCAGATTTATTTATTTTATTGTAAAGATTCATTTGTACCGATTTAAAGACAGACTTCAAGCATAGAGAGGATACCACAATCTGAAAATAAATAAATAAATAATTGCTAGAAAGACAAGACTAATTCCGATATCCTCTAACGTAGACGAATTTTAAATATAACACCATAAATACTACATTCGTCAGCGAATAACATTACCTGTACACAGAGAAAATAATAATAATAAAAAAAAAGATTGTTACAAGACAAACTAATATTTCGAAACAAAGAGAGTAAACTATTTAATTCTAACACTATAACGAGAAGGTTCACTTCGTACCAGCAGACTGAAAAAGGCTCTACACTGGCTTCTGAAGACTGTATGACCAGCAGCTACTGCCAACAGTTCGCGTATCGACTCAAAAAGATGAAGCTATCGATCTACTACTATATTTACTTTTCGACCCTCGAGATAGAACGTAAGAGTAATAGTTGAGCCAAGGGGAGGAAGCCAAGAATGATTACGTCACCGACCAGCCAGAAAATTGCAATCTTCAGTCGAAAGTAGAAAAAAAAAAAAAGTTCCGAAGAATGTGAATAGCTTTCATCACGCAACTGATGTAACCACAAGAGCTGTCGTAATAACCTGAAAAAAATCACTATTGTTTGTTTTATCAACAACAGCCATCGCTACTAAACAGCTAATTACTTCGAGGATGCTATGTTAAGGATACTTCAGTAAATCAGCACCATTAATAAGGTATGATATACATATTTGTGTTATTAAACAAACCTTTGTCCTTTTGAACTGCTATATAATTAACTTCGGCCACAAGAGCACTACATCTCAGAACAATCTGTTTAAAGACTTTTTCCATTCTCTGAACACATGAACTATATTTACAATATGAAAGGTTACCTAAGAAATAATCCATAAAATTCGAACAATGATTGTACATATACCACCAACATGAACTGGCATGTAGGCATTTCAACGGCTAAAAATACTATTGTTTTTCTCAAACTAACTTTGTGTAACAACATACTATGATCCATGTTGACTGTACTACAAGTTTTCTTTTAATCACGACTTACAATATATAATGCTTATTCACACCTGTCTCAATGTAAACACGTCAATAATATTTACTCATAATATAAAACATTAGAATGGCACCAGAAAGACCACAATAATGCGGACGGAGAAAATTGACTTTTTAAGCTAAGGTAATTATTATGCAAGCCATTTAATTTGATATTTACACAGACGCTCAACAATGTTCTTTCAACGGCGTAAGTTTCGAAATCATAAAAGTGTTCATTTAAATTGCGCGTTTACGCTGAAGAATCTTATTGAGACTTTGAATAACAACACCTAGCAAGATTAAACGTACTATATCGAAAGTGAAACATATATAAAATTGCTTGAAATTTAATAAATTATATATAGATACTATTTGCAGCCAACCGTTTTGCAAATTACCAAACTGAATAGCACTTATAATCATGAATACTACACTAGCGGACATTAAAACTGTAACATTAAGAACGAGGCATCGAACTGAACCCAGAAACCGTCTGTAAAATCTTTAGAGAATGGAAAACAGTATAAAAACTTATATATGACTTAAAAACGCTAAAATGCAGAAATTAATAATAAAGCTCATAAAAGCAGAATTTTACATTTCTTTTTTATTTTCTGAAGTAGTGTCAATCAGAACAAATTAATGCTTAATATAAAATTATTTCGACGGTAATTTTATATCTTTGGCTTGACACAACTTCAAAAAATATAGATAAGAATAATATATTATTTCTGCTTTTGAACGATTTACTACATTATTTTCTGCTGCCTTTTAGTATATCAGTTATTTTTTGTTGCTTTACGTGTAATTTTTCCACATTCGATGTCTAAAATGCTTGTAGCAGTGGGCGACCGATCACAGAAAACGTGGATGATATTCAGCTAAAATATACAGCAAGACCGGCATGTAGTCATGACATCACCAATGACCTAAACATCCATCACCAAACAGTGCTAAATCATTTGAAGAAAACTGGATCACCAAACAGTGTTAAATCGTTTGGAGAAAATTGGCTATGAGCAGCCCCTTGGTTGTATGGAACCCACCTTATTCTGATGACTATCTGGTTGCCGCGTATTTCAGGATAAATTCATTTTCATCAGGCTCTGCTGGAATTAGTTGACTTTTTAATTATTTATAATTATTTTTAAATAGTTTATACGTAGCAGCTTTCCTTGAGAATAGTTTATTCGATTAACAAAAACCACACTGAAATATGATTAACAGTTCTCGATATAATCGCGAACATACATACAGGCCAAACTGAGAACTTTCTTTTTTTAAGTTGGTTAAAAATGATCAGTGGCGCAGTTTAGTGACCCATCATGTGTGTCTGAAACACTCCCTGGAAATGACAACCAAAGACGATGTGTCTATACACGATCGAATCTGTCTCGCAGTCGAATGTGACAGTAATTCCAGCATATTTCCGCTTAATCGCGAAAAAATTCTGGATTCACGACTGCGGATTATCCTTCTGCAACATTAGCACCGTTTGCACGAAATCAAACACAGTGTCGCGTATACAGACTTGATAGCTCTAGAAAGACAATATTCAATGACGTGCAGATTCTCAATGGCCGCATCATATCATGAACAGAGACGACAGACTTTATGTGAACATGGCTATGAGGGACGAGACAGCTACATGCCGAACACCAGCATAGAATCAGTTCGACGTTGTTTGATGGTGTTCATTTTATTTAATGTTATCACTACTTCTTTTTTTAAACTGTATTCTTGTGTCAGATATAGAACATTCTGTGTATTCGTTTTCACATCGAAAAATATTAATTTCTATTAGCCGACTGAATTCAAAGTGATGTGATTACTACCTGCTATTGACTAGCGAATCATCCACTCATTCTATGGCTTAAAGAGTCCGGGAGGTCATCGTGGCAGAAACAAAATACCACAACTTTATTCTATCGTGTACAAAAAGAATTCAATTTGGATTATTATTACCTGTCTTCCGAAGATCAAACTTTACATCATACCCACATTGTCTTCTTGATCTAACCAAAGGATTCTTTCCTCCCGGTTTGCCGACTACGATTCTATGCAGCTGTACGCATTTCCCATACGAGCGACGTGTCTCGCTTATCTTTTGGACGTCTCGATTTTCTACTGTATGGTATTCACCAATCTATGAGCTATTGTGAAATTCCTCACTATGTAACGTCCTAAATTCAACATTAGTTTCTTTCGGTACAAGTATTTTTCTCCAAGCTCAATTTTGAAATCTTTCAGCCTATTCTCGATGCACAAGCGACCAACTCTCGTACATACAACAAAGCAGAACTTGCTTTTATAATTTTTAAAGTTTTAATTTCTTCGACGTAAGTTGCGACAGTATAATACTCGTACAGAAAAGTAGCAATCGAATTACATCATATAGTTCGCACTTGACGGGCAACTCAGCTGTACTCGATATGTTTCCAAGTACGCCACTCCACAATGATCGACCGGAAGAGTCTGTCTATCGGGTGCGGACGAGGTCGACGTCCAATGAACAGCTTTGTTTTATTATATATATTAGGGATACCGGAAAATAAGTTATTTTATACAGAGTTCGTACTTATTAAATAATTTCAGATTGTTTGTTCTAAAATTGCGGACTAGTTAACTATAAATAGGAGCATGTACGTCATTACATTTTCATTTATTATTATTATTATTATTATTATTATTATTATTATTATTATTATTATTATTATTATTATTATTATTATTATTATTATTGTTATGTTTCACCAAGAAAAGAAGGCTACTAAAATCCTTTGCTTAAAATGATAAAACGTACTGAATATCAGCGATGGTTTCGGAGATTTAGACAAAAATGTTAGTCTCTCAGATTGTTTTTGATCTGGAAGACAGACACCAGATGACAAAACTCTGAAGACTTGTTGAAACAGATCCACTGCAGACTATTCAGCAATTAGCAAATACACAGAATTCATCACGGTCAACTGTCCAAAAGCATTAACAAAACTATGGTTTTAAGGTTAATAAACAGGGTGGATAGGTATCGCATGAAACATCAGAAAACAATATAGCGAATGATTTGCAAGCCACTGTTGACTAGACAACAAAATGCCACCTTTTTAGAATGCGTCGTAACTGGTGACGAAAACTGTGTGCTGGAGGAAAATAATAAACGCAAATGATAATGATTTTCGGCAAATCATCGTCCAATTCTAACACCTTAAGACAGACTTCATACATAAAATCGTCGCATGAGAACCAGAGGAACGCAACTCCAAAAATGAGGTTTTCGTTTTCTTCATGTTTGGACATAATTTTAAAAGAACAACTTGATGTAAATGGAACGTAACGCCATCTGTTCTCCTTGTCGATCATCTGTTGTAATGTAGCTCAATTACCATCTTATTAAAAACACGCCTTTCTAAGAAAATAATATTTTTGTCCTCTCGCCTGTAAACCTACGAAAATGGAGTTACGTTCCTCTGGTTCTCATGTGACGAAATGTTCTGTTGTGCGATGGTGGAATTATTCATTACAAACTCATAAAACAAAAGTCAGATTACCAGAACAGTCATTTACTGTGAACAATTACAGCGAATACGCGAAGCATCGTTACTCAAACATCCTGCGCTTGTCAATCGAAAAGGGGTAATTGTTCAAAACCACATTCTGTAAAACTGACTCAAAAAACTTAAGTTAGAATGGGAAGTTCTATCATATCCTCCCTATTTTCCAGGTATTGTCCCTATTGACAATCCTTATTCAGTTCCTTAGAACACGACATATAACATAAAATCTTACATTCACAAACCCGAAGCATGTTGGTTTAATTTTTTGGCTCCAAAAAACAATGTCTTCAAACAAGCCATTCTAAACGTAGCAGATCATTAGAAGAAGGTTCGAATAAGAAGGATGACGATTATGTCATTAAATAATGTTGATGTTTTCCTACCTACATTCTCTACATTTGATCTTACAAATAACTGATTACTTTCCGATACCGCAGTATACCTATATATTAATTTTGGCTTTTGTATCGCTAACTAATGATAATGAAAAACAACGCAAATAAAAAGTAAAGTCAGTCGGTTTTCTTTTTCTTTTTTTTTTATGTTAACTTTTCCATAGATTGTCCTAGCTGGTTTTCAATGGGTCCATATAGGGTTTTCTATTAAGTGTTGAATTTATGACGCCGTCACGAAACGGAGATTTGGAATTCTGCAGTCTACGGAGTGAACCCCCATTTTTACAATAAAAACATAATAAGTTAATTTCACACAAATATTCATTTCCTAACTCATATTGTAGCCAAATTCTACTGGGATCCGGTTCCTTTCCCCACTTTTTTAAAAGTTCCACACCAAATACTAATTTCTTTCTTCACATTTATTTATTTATTTCTGGAGCAATTCTACATAATAACTTGCTAGAGCTTGAAACAACTAGGAAAGATAAAAGGGGAGAAAAGAGGGTACTGCTGAAGTCCCTTATTTTGCTAGTGACCTTGTTTTCAGAACTTGTAATGAGATCTTGCACCCCAATCTCATTAAGGCACTTTTATTTCGAGATGCAATATATACTAAGTACACAAGGTATCTCTGCCATCAATTGAATGATCCATCTCCAGTAATACGGTGTGTAGTCCGTGGTGGATAGGTTTGTATTATTGAGTGCGTAAAATACACACAAAGGGAAAAGGTGATTGGGTTTTCGAGCTAGGAGATATTTATCACTGAACGTTTGCTACTATACACAACATCGAAATATAACCCTCTGTGCTGAAGATACTTTTTATTTTATTTTTTATTTTATTTTTTTTGTAAAAGTAGCTAATTTCGGTAATAAATTATGATTAGAAGTGTATCGCATTTCGCGATGCAAAATTTCGTTTACATATCGCACTTCTGTGATTTTGTGCTGCAAACTGTGATGTCATACCGCTTTAAAAAAAAACAAAAAAAAAAAACTGTGATTTTATTTATATATATCTTAGTGTTCGAAAAATTTTCTTCTGATCTCTACATATTTTTACCTTAAATTAGCTAGAAGATAAACTCATATTTTCAGTCCCCATCACGATCCTGGCCAATATATGCACAAATTACAATATTTATGTTCAAAATATTATAGAGTGCTTTCTCATTCCTCGTGTTACGTATATTACTGTAATACGTAATCTGATCATAGACATACATGCTGGATCTCTTATACAGAATAAGAAATATAGTTTTACGAAAACGAAAATATGATCCCACAATTGAACAAGCTGAAAAATTTCAATGTAGCGCATGCTCTACAATCTTCTAACATGATTCAATTTATATAGAGGAAAAAATTAAATATGCAGGCTTCTTTATTTCCTCTTTTTTTTAAAAAAAAAGTTCACTTGACTTCTGAAGGACAGAGATCTCATGAATTTCAGATAAAGAGTACTTCATAAGTTTCCGCTTGTCACTCTCTTGTCTCTTCCCATTGAAACTCTCCACAAATATTCCTTTATTTTACATTATGTACTTAAAAAACTGTTAATTACTGAGAACCAAATATTCGCGCTTCTCATTCAGAAGTATCACAATCCAAATGAAATTTTGCGGCCAAAGACACTGTTTTATAATTTTTTGTTCTCAGTGGTAAAATGTAGAGGAATTGAGAGGAAACAGCAGGAAAAGAAAAGAGTTGAAAATTCTGAAATGACACCACTAACTGGAGCGAAAGTTTGAGATTACACACTAGATTAAATTTTTATGTATTAATCTTTGTGAAAAGTCAATGTCATTTATTAAACTTGAAATAATGTAACTTCACTAAGCTTCAAAAATTGATTTTTCTAAACGAAAACTAAGATCTGTATTCATCGGATGCCAATAATGTTTTTACCTGGCTTCTTCAAACATTTTTAATATTAATTTTCTTTAAACATCCATTTTACCATGTTTGTTTTTCGAGTTTTATGTAAATATCTTTTGACAAACATAATTAGATTGACTGACTGACTCTTGATTGCGGTTTAATAGGAACATCGGCAGCGACAACATTTGTCCCTATCACCATAACGCATATTGCCGAAATATGCTGTACATTTAAAATACCAAATAAAAACTTCAAAAAAAAAAAAAAAATGAACTTCAAATATAAATAGACAAAATAGTAGACTAAACAAAACAAGAATATATAAAATTAAGACAGGTCACGAAATTGCTGAAAGGGACGTTAAACTTAAAATCAAATTAACTCAACGGGATTTTTTTTTTAATGAAACGTTAACTATAACAATTTCACCAATAAAAGTATGAAAACGGTCACTAAAGACTGCATTATCCTCCAAAGGCTCATCAAAAATCCTGGACGTTCTCTGAGGTTTGAGTATTCCAGACATTCTACAACAATGTCCCGAATACTTAGTGGGACAATATAATCTTAAAACGAACAAAATTTTGCCATCATGTTCGTTAAATCGGACTCTGTGAAAGTGACTGATCTCCAATCCATTGGTACACGCAGAAGAACATATTTGAACTCTTTTGACATTCTAATCAACGAAAAATTAAAACTTCTTGTGCTAAAATGTATTACTACGTATAATACATTGCAAGTGATAATTTAAAATACATAACATAGCACCCTTTCTTCAATTTTTGCAAATGTAATAGGATGGTTCGCGCTTAGAAATGCCAGTATATATATATATATATATATATATATATATATATATATATATATATATATATATATAGATAGATAGATAGATAGATAGATAGATAGATAGATATAGATAGATAGGGTTATTATAAATGATTGAAGCGACTTCATAAATTCACTGCAGCTGTAGTAATTGAGATATTGTAACAAAACTCAACGGTAACGTACATAATCTCAAAAAGTTTTGTTTGTTGTAGGTGTACTTCAGATTTCTCCCACGACAGCGCAGCAGTAAGCAGTGAGGCAAGATGGCGACAGGCGCCGAGAGCATTTCATGTTATGGACTTCACGCTCTCCTGGCCTAACCCCATCAGGGTGTCTACTAAAATTCCAAAATGAAATTTTGTGCCTTTTTCGTGACCTTTTCCTTCCCAAACCATAAAATTTAGTAACATTCTCAGGAGCGAATTTGGGTGCGAATTGGGCCGAATTTTCATGGATGCGACAGAAGCGTGCTTTGCTTGCGAATTGGTAGCGTCTAAGCCAACCACAGGCATTTTTGGTGGTGAATTTTGACGTTTTATAGAACAAACTTTTCCAGTCTAAACTTATATTTGTAGAGATAAAAAAAAAAATCGTGACCCAAAAGCTAAATTTCGTGACTTTTCTTGACTTTCATGACCGTTTTCTTTTCGCGACTTTTTCATGACTTTCGTCACCGATAGACACCCTGCCCTATGCATTTTTTTTTGTGTGGGGTTACGTGAAAGATTCAGTGTTCACACTTCCTCTACCAGCAAACCTGCCAGAACTGCGAGCCCGCATCAACAATGCTTTGAACTCATTGATAGGGACATGCTGCGCCGAGTGTGGGAAGAACTATATTTTCGGCTTGATGTCTGTCGAATCACTAATGGGGCGTTTACACTTAGTCGATTTGCGTTCGATTCAGTTGAATTGACGTCACTTTCAACTTAATCGACCGTGTAAACGGGACTTCAACTTAATCGCTTGTTGATCGAAGGCGACTAATCGACTGGCAACTGAATTAAAAGACGTTCTATTTTCTGTGGTTGAAATAATTGAACACGTCCATCAATCTGATTCGGCCTAGTTGCTTCGATTTAGTGGCAAATGCAGCGAGTCGATTTAGTCGTGCGACTAAATCGACTAAGTGTAAACGCCCCATAAGGAGGCACATATCGAACATTTGTAATTGTTAACAAAAACTTTGAGTTTTTCTGTGTGCGTGAAAAAAATATCGCAATATATACAGTAATACAGTTATTACAGAGCTGTGAAATCGCTCCACTCATTTATAACCCTGTATATACAGTGTGTTTCAAAACAACACCGACAACCTTTGGGGGATGATTCAAAACAACACCGACACCAAGAATATACACAAAGTATAAACCAACCTCTGTGCACAAATGCTTCCTTTCGGAATTACAGGCAGCCGAAAACATGAAAAACTGAACTTTAAATGTCCATAGCTCCAAAACTATGGGACCTACCATAGTCGGGTCGAGACTTCACTTAGGAACTAATTTATTTATTTATTTATTTATTTATTTATTTATTATTGCTGCCTATTACAGGATTTTATCCCAGTTACAACAGGCTTACAAAATTAATATTACATCTACAAATGAACAATAGAAGAAAAAATAAAAAGAAGAAAAAAATAAATAAAAATATGCACAAGAAAACATCGGAACATATAATGGCAAAATGCTGAATGCATAGAGAGAGAGCAAGATGTGAATAAAATACCAGAAAGAGAAGATACACAAACTATCAAATCACATACGACCAAAAACAATAGAAAATACATTAGAAGTCTGATAAAATAATTTTTATGAGCACAGGATCAGTGAGATATTTCTAAAGTAGATTTATAAAGCCATCTTTAAGTGAAGGAGCGTACCAAAATCCATAAACCAACTTATCATAGCAATTTTTAATATATACAAAATTGTTACTAAGCAAATTCAAAATAGTAGCAATAGAAGAATTGTTCAGATATTGAAGACTTACATAAGTAGATATAGATATATCAGTACTATAGATAATCTAAACGTGGTAAAATTTTTATAAGCGATCTTATGTAGGCAATACATGGCATAGCAAAATCAATTTCAATGTTATTTTGTATTAAATTGTTAAATAATCTACACATACTTATCAAAGGTGTATTCAAATGTGCAATGGTTTTGGATCTTCTACAAATAAATGGCAATCTTGTCCTCAAACAGTTATGTGTAACATTAAAATTTAATAAATGCAAACACTCAGGACTATCAACAATTCCATTTACTAACTTAAAAAGAAATAAAAGTTGAAAATACCTTCGTCTAGCAGATAATGTTCCAACATCAAATAAGCTTAGGAGAGTTGCATACGATATTTTATTTTCATAAGAGTTTATTCTATAGGTTTTGTAATATAAGTATCTTAAAAACTTATTCTGAATCCGTTCAATTTTTGCAATGTACTGCTTATAATACGGAGTCCAAACTATACTTGCATAATCAAGTTTGCTTCGTACTAGAAAATTGAATAGCATAATAATGACATATGGATTATTAAAATCTCTAGTACTTCTTATTACAAAACCTAGAGACTTGAAAGCTTCATTGACAACCTTTTCTATATGAGTGCTAAAACACAATTTTGCATTTACAATGACACCCAAATCATTTACTTCCTGAACTCTATTAAGAATAGTGTTTGTTAGGGTATAATTGTAATGTACAGGGTTTCTATTTTTAGAAAATGTGATTACATTACATTTATTTATATTAAAATGCAACTTATTTTCAACACTCCATAAATAGCAGTTATTCAAGTCACTCTGAAGTTTTAGAACATCGTCAAGTTCTCTTATTTCCTTGTACAATTTCATGTCATCCGCATATAATAAACAGTGTGAATGTTCAAGTACAGATGGTAAATCATTAACAAATAGTAGAAAGAAGAGAGGTCCAAGATTAGAGCCTTGTGGTATACCCGAATTAACATCAAACAATGGAGAACTGTGATTATTATACACAACATATTGTTTTCGACCGTTTAAATAGGAAGAAATTAATGATAGTAGTTGCTTTGAAAAGCCATAATTAGATAATTTTGCAAGTAATACAGCATGATCTAGCTTATCAAAGGCCTTCGCAAAATCTGTATAAATTACATCCACAGAGAAACCATTATTAAGGGAATCCGCAATAGACTGTATAAATAGAAATAAATTAGTAACGGTCGATCTCCGTGGATAAAATCCATGTTGAAAATTCGATATGTAAGGTTTGACATGATGAAATATTCTATTATAAAGAATATGCTCAAATATTTTAGCTACTGTGGAAATTAGAGATATTGGTCTATAATTTTCAATACTCTTGGCATCTCCTTTCTTAAGTACTGGACGAATTTTACTAATCTTCCAGATTTCTGGAAATATTGAAGTTGTTAATATCAGGTTATAAATGTAATTTAATGGTTTTATTAAAAGTTCTCCACATCCTTTTAATAAATAAGTTGGCAATAGATCGGGCCCACTTGATTTAGAAGATTTTAACTTTTTAATAGCCTCTTTAAGTTCACATTCAGAAATGGAATTCACCGTCAGACAATACGGTATGATTGACTTGGTATGAGAGATAATATCGTAATCAGAAGGATGAGGAGAATAAACACTTTTGAAATATTGGGCAAAGTTGGAAGCTATGTCCGCATCTGTTGTAATTACTTTACCTTTGAAAGTCATATGATTTACTTCTAAATTTTGATTCTTCTTATTTTTGATATAATTCCAAAAATTTTTAGGATTATCCTTCAATGCCATTTCTGACTGATTTATATATAAAGCATACGCCCTCTTAATCAAAGTTTTTGATTTTCTACGCAATTCCTTAAATTTATTTAAATTATAGTCGGAGGTTTTTATGTGTTTCCTATAATAATACTTTTCTTTCAATGTGTTAATAATTTCTGATGTAAACCAGCATGGATATTGATATTTGTTAGATATTTTCTTTTTTGGCACATTTCTTTCAATAATACTATTCAGAACATCGTAAAAATAATTGATAGCTTTATCAACATCATTTATATTATATAGATGCTTCCAATCTTGTTGGTCAAGTTGTTTATAAAGGTTATAAAAATTGGCCTTACTAAAATTGAACAAAGTACTTGAGTTATGTTTTATGCTTGGAGTGAAATTTCCAAGATTAATATTAAAATTAAGAGATGGATGATGATTATCTTCTGTTAATAATGGAAATACATTTCTAGTTAGACTAATATCATCTCCAAAATTAGACAAAACCAAGTCCAAAGTTTTCCCGTACATATTTCTTATTAAATTATGCGATGTTAAATTATGTAAAGAAATGAAGTTCGCCAATATATTACAAACAGACCCACCCTGCAATAGATCAAAATCAGCGTCCGTGATTGATGATATATTAAAATCACCAACAACAAGCAAACTTTGATCATATATGTCATCAATTTCCTCTAATTTTTGAAAGAAATCATTATAGGTTCTTACTTGACTCTTCGGTGGAAAGTATACCAATACTATATAAAAAATTCTTCTAGAAATTGTAACTTTTAGACAAAGAACTTCAATACAATTCATTGTTATGGATACCTCAGATACACAATAATCTCTTAAAATAGCTATGAGAACACCACCGCCATTTTTGTGAGTCCTATCACACCGATAAACATTATACCTTTGGTCAATAAATTCACCATTGTATATACCCTTACACAGCCAAGTTTCAGTTAGTAATATAATGTCAAAGCTTGAAGCTGCAATATTTGTATATAGTTCTGTAAGTTTACTACGTGCAATATTTGTATATAGTTCTGTAAGTTTACTACGTATACCTCTAACATTCTGATAATTTAAATGTATCAAATTATGGCTTTCACTCATGTATCTATGTCAGATGTCTTACTTCCTCAACTGTGTTAAGTGTATATACAAAAGTATCATCAGCTTTCTTCTTTAGTCGGATATTACCAGCATAGTCTATCCACAAGTAGTCGTAATTTTTTTTCTCTCTTAACTTTTCTTGCTTCACTAAAGACTATTCGCCTATGCAACGCGAATGCCTTCGCCTAATACGTGCGCTATCCAAAAATATATATTTCAGAATCCTAAGGTATTCACGCAATAACTTTTATAAAATGAGTTTGGCTACGGGCATATAATTAGAAGTACTCAATAACTACCTCCACAAAAAATGGAGGAAGTACCACACAATTCTGAAACTCAGATATTTGGATAGGGCACATGCTAGTTCCTAAGTGAAGTTTTGACCCGACTGCGGTAGGTCCCATAGTTTTGGAGCTATGGACCATTAAAGTTTATATTTTCCTGTTTTCGGCAGCCTATAATTCCGAAAGTAAGCATTTGCGCACCCAGGTTTTCTATACTTTTTGTCTTATCTTGGTATCAGGAAACACCTCCCAAACATTGTCGGTGTTGTTTTGAAACACCCGATGTTTTCAATTATATATATATATATATATATATATATATATATATAGGGTGGCCCAAAAGTAGGTATACAGTCCCATACTGATCAGCTCATTGCATTTTACATAATTTCTTATTGTTATCCATAGTTTCTTTATTATTTGTTCTTAATGTCTTTTTACTTTTGTCTTAAGCTCGGAAGAGGCGAAACAAATAAACCTATAAGCTAGAATATTATACTTGATCAATGCAGGGGTGTATACCTACTTTTGGGCCACCCTGTATATATAAAATTGTGTGTGTGTGTGTGTGTGTGTGTGTATGTGCCCCACACGTTTTTTTTTTTTTTTAATGGAACAGTCGAGATTTCATACTAAGTTATTTAACGCAATGTTCTCCATATCCCTCCCCCCTGTTTTTCATAATCTGAAGAAAAAATGCGAGAACACAACCCATTGTTTGTGCACGCCATTCAGAGACCCAGGTTTGAGGACTATGAAACAAATCGTCGTTGGAATAACCCACAGGCGTGTCTTAAAAAATTGTTATTTCGAGTTAACATCGGTATCTTTTATAATTTTACGAGATCTATCGATCACTGTAGGAATCATAGGCAGTGTTTCTATGAGAAATAACGTTCCTGGGGGCACAATTAGTATTCCGAGGGGCATTGCTGATACTATTCTATTTATTATAATATTATAGACATATTATTTTGGTCTCCTCCGGGGGGGCACTATCAGACCTCCGGGGGGAGTGCCCCCCAAAAAAACAGGTCTGGAAGAAACACTGATCATAGGCAACGGAGAAGGCGAATCTCAGCGTGAAAGCAGATTGAGCGCATCATTAAAATACCTAAGTTAAAATACGACCAATAATGAAATTTGGGATACGCCTATTGGTTGTTCCAGCGACGAATCGAAGAGTAGAATGGAAATTGCTATAAATAATTCCTTTGCCGTGTCTTATGTCAAGGGCATAGCAGATATTTAAATGTTATTCGCACAGTCATGAGCACATATAATTAAATCCGTTTACCATTAGGAAGAAAAATCTCTAAACAAAATAAAACAACAACAAAAGAATCATAATGTTTCATGTGTTTGATGGTCGGTTTCGTCAAGTGCTTAATACTAAGATCTTTAAAAGGCTTATTAACAATTTTTGCTTAAACAGACACTATTGAAGAATATAATATTCACTGAGATATGTACACGGATTTTAGAAGAACGTATTACGGCAAGACTTCGTTTCACTGTAAATAGTCTATATAATTCCTCTATTGCAAAATCCTTTCCACAGAATTATATATAGAGTTGGAATATATCTGACACGAAAACCTCTAACTCGCAATAAAAATCGATTCTCCGTAAAACTGTCGCCACAGCAACGATGTAACTTCTATGCGTTGTTAATGGCATGGTACATGTTTATGATCACACACGATCCATCATGTGAGAACAGTGATAGAATTTGTGAACTTTACACCCACAAGTACTTTCTGTACATTTCTGAGATTTACACACAATCTCCCATACTTTAAATTCTGCAGTTACCAAAGCTATACGGTACAGTCAATAACAAAAGCTTGTTCTTTCAATCACAATTAATTAACAATAAACAGTTTAAACATTTTCTTCTTTTAGATGTTGCCTCTCAAACACAATACGAAGATCTGTAAGTCTGATTTATTATTTGATGCATGTAGCTATGCAAAAGCAGCGTCATTATTATGCTCTTTTTAGTTTTGGTTTCTGTAATACGATTCGAATTAGTAAAATGAAGAAAAATATCACTGAAATGGGTTTCAAACTACAATACCTAAATGCACTAACATATTCATACTAAGCATGTGGAATGCGTAGAGTAACATGAACAAACAAAAGTGCAACAAATGCCATTTTATACGTCTATACTACTAAACTGTTAAGTAAATGGTATTTAATACGTTTTGTGAAATTTGCTTTCAATAAATATTTTTTTGTTTTATGGAAATCAACTTGTCACTACAGTAAGAAAAGAACACCACACACAAAAACAACTACGTTAATTCGCGACTTTGGAGGCAGATTACATTAAATTCCATAACAAGATTAATTAGAAATGGACAAAACATGGAACTGCTATAATAGATGGGCCACAGTACAAATTATATCAATATTTCTCAATGGTTATTTCTATTGCGTGAGAAGTGTATAATTTTGGAATGCAACGAATACTTTAATTCATTTCTATGTTTTGTTTCTTTGTACCTGGTATCCTTATTTTATATTATTGTTCATATATATATATATATATATATATATATATATATATATATATATATATATATATATATATATATAAAAACTTGGCCACCCATTTCTTTTTAACCAGTTGTATTCTCACACTATCTCAGGTAGAATAGGATAATTTTGTATTTTGGATAGAAACAAACATATTAAAGAGCCAAATAAGATTTATGATCGTTTGGTTCGTTTATGGATAAGATTCCAGCGCCTTTTCAAGGAGTAATGGCCAGATTCTGGAACAAGAACTCCCATATCTTTCTTTATCACTAAGTAATTGATTTGGACACATACTTCTCCATAATCAAACACATTTTAGTGAACCACGTTTCTAAGTAGTGGTAAACTATTTGAAAACATTGAATATTTCTTGAGTTTTATATGCAATACTTTTAGAAAGCGAGAAATGAAGATTAGCTGAAGCTGAGTCGAAGGTAAAATACTTCCACTTAAATTTAAGCACAAAATTCGAACATTCCAGTACGGTTACTTTTTCTGCACTATTACTGTGGAACTTTTTCTGTACAAGTCATTCAAAACCTCAATTATTTCTGCAGTACAGCTTAGGTATTTGTTTAATTCGTAAGAAAACTTCCGCCACCAAAAAACTCATAGAAATGTTATGTTTAAGGTAACTTTCAACTGTTGTAACCACTTGTTCTTTTGCAGCAATTGATTCAAGTATAACGGCTATACTTTTTAAGATGAAAGGCATTTGAAAGGATATCACATAACTCCTTAACAAATAACTGCAACAAGGTTTAAAGAAAATCAAAATTATCATCAAGAAGAAAAGTATTTACTTTTCACTCATTACTTTTTCTGATTTTTACAATGAAAAAAAATCTGCGAGTATCGTGGCAAAATCACACGGGATGTAACGCGTTGCTGTAGCAACGAACAGTCTCACCATAGAGACATAGAGTCTTGCAATTTCACTGGAGACGCTCCTCGTATTTCACTTCTCTCCCAAGTTGCAAAGCCTTATCAAGGGAACAAGCTCCGGTACCAATGAAGCTATATGGCTGTAATGTTTATTTCGGTCCTTATTTCCTTTAATACAAGCAAATATACTCAAGTGCATCAATACGACAGAAAAGAGAGCGTAAGAAAAGTTTTATATTAATGATGTTCATTATTCTGCGGACGATTTTCAGTTTCTGTCATACACGTATTGTTAACCATTCTGTACCGAGGATATACAGTATTTATTAAAGAATAAATACAAACATAAAACTTCTTAATGAAAGCAATCAATGACGAATTAATAACTCGTAGAAAATACACTTTCATTGCTGAGTCTGGTGATCCACATCGTTTTAAGTCAATCTAGCACTAAGTAAAATAAATGGCATCAAATTACATGAATCGCGCCAGCTAACACTAACATCATGATTTACTTAACACGTGTAATTCCAGATAGAAACAATTTGGTCTACTCGAAGACAGGTCTGTAACTCCATTGTTATACCTTAGGGAGGGTTCTGGGCTTGATTCTGAATGTACGGTCAAAATATGAAAGAAGAGATAGTCAGAACACTTTCCCAATCACCGCTTTTTATATAAAAAAAAAATCATACTCTGCCATTTCCCAATTTACATCGCTCACGAACTACTTCTCATCCTGCATCACATCACACCCACAATCTAGGCAAATGAAACTCAAAACGCAAGTATACCTATACATACGACCTGCTTCTACTAAAACTATTTCTACAAATACGTAAGACACGAAGTGTTAGGTGGTAATCCGCACCTAGGATTACCAGACGTCCCTTTTATCAAGATATGTCCTCTTTCAGATTCCTAAAAAACGTTTTATTTTATTATTTTTTTAAATATGTTTGCAACGTTGAATTTCCAAGGAACCAGCTATGAGCGAAAAGGATGGGAACAATATTTCCATAATCTGTACTGTAAAAGTTGAGTTGGATAAATTACATATTTGATATGCCATTAAGGGAAATATCAAGTAATAATCTTCAGGTGAAACAAAAAATATCCTCTTCTTCTATCTGCACCCAACTTAGTAATGTTTTTCTAATGTTTTTCAATACCCACACTAGATTACGTTTACTATGTTTTAAACAGTAATTCAATCAGCTCACTCGTAGCTAAATAGCGCATGCGCCTTGGTGCTGAAGACCTAGGTTCGATTTCCGATGGTAGTTCGTTTCCGGATCACACATTAAGTTGTAGGTCTATTTGGGCTGAAAGGGACATTAAACTCCAAATCAGTTCCCTAATAGCATTTACCTGTATACATCCCGACATCAGTTTGCAACTTACACAGTACATACATCAGTAAATTGGAGAAACAGTACACAATTACCCCATCCCCGCTCGTCTTCCTGATGCGTCTTCGATTGAAATAATATACACACCAAGTTGATGTAAGTGACTTGTTATTCTTCATAAAATCGAGACGCTATACTCTGTATAATTTGTAAGACCTACATCCATCATTATGTGTAATATGTCGTCATTGATAGGACACTTGCTACGAATTAAAAAGCACCACCAATCACTTAGATTTAAAAACCCAGTGATCTATTCTTAGGTGAGGACACTATTTCATCCCAGAGAGAAGTACAACAAGGCGATCCCCTGGGCTCAGCACTCTTTGCTATAACCATTCAGTCTTTAATGAAATCAATCAACATTGAATTAAACATCTGGTACTTTGATGATGGGACTATGGCTGATGAACCTGATGTAGTTCTTTCAACTCTAGCACAAATAAATCAGAAGGCATCTGCACTTGGCCTACATTTGAATTTTTCAAAGTGTGAAGTTGGATTTCTTGGGTCAGATGAAGCCAAGTTCGAACTATTATTATTATTTAAAAAAAAAAAAAAAAGACGAAGCTGCCCCAGGAATACGTCTTCTAACTAACCAGGATGCTTGTCTTCTAGGCGCCGCTCTCACAAAGGAAGCTTTTACCAATGTCCTGTTAAGCAAAATATCGAAGTTAGAATATTTTTTGCGCACTTTCGGTGCACGGGGGTCTCGTGCTCGATTCCCAGACGGAAAGTTCTACACTTTGAACACATTAGGGTTTAGATTTCGCCTCAAACTGTAGGTCCATGTCTAACAGAGTCTCGTGTTGAAAGCGAAGCTAAACTCCAATCTAACCAACCAAATGGCATAATTGACAATTTCAGACATCGATCAAGTGTTAAGGAAATCAAGGCAATTTCAATTTACAAACAATCAAGATAGCTGCTGTCTGGATCAATCCATACAAGGCAGCAGAAGTGGTAGTTGAATAAAGAAATCATAAATTTAAAATAATAATGATAAATAACGAAAAAAAATCATTAAAATTTTCTTTTAGCATTTCCTAGACACGATCTTTCATGAAAAATAAAGACCTATCCCAACAATTCTGGGATTTTTAATCTATACTCAGCAAAATATCGTTAATACGTTCTTTGCAGAAGAACTACTGAATTTGAATTAAACAAACTGCCACAAGCTCGTGCGTTAGTATCCAATATTTTCAACACTTACCTTTACGAATTAGGAAATAATCTCGGAATTTTAGTTTACTAATTCAATCCAAATTCACGTAACTTCATTAATATAAATTTAACTAATTTTTAAAAGTTCATTCATTTAGTGATTTCAATGGGTTTAGGAATGTTTTCTGAACTCGATACACTCGATAGAAAACACAGGAGTACAGATAATATATATATTTAAAAAAGTGAGTGATTCTGGAATAAGTAATATTCAACAAAAAAATTTTACTTTTCCCAAAAGTTAACTGACCTGCTGACTTAAATATATTAGAAAACCATAATCGACTTCAAAACCCTCCCGACAAAATATTGTAAGTTAACTTTTTTTGAATAGGTTAATATAATAGCTATTTATTATTTATAAAGATGATGATGACAAATTTCCTGACGCCTATCTAATCTCTCGAAAAACAAACCGCACCAAGCTTCACGAGGAATCATTTCCACTTTTACGCTACAAAGTTGACACTCAAGCTTGAAGTACGCGTGTAATGATGAAAAGCAAGGGTTACTTCGGCGCAGACGCACCCTACTTCGAATCAATGGGCGCTCGCCATGTCCCAGTAGATGGTATTGACAAACCACTCTGCCCACGATGGCATTGATCAACAACGCATACACACATCACATGGTTTGGTGACATTGTCACTTTCCTAAATAATTTCACATCAAAATAATTAGAAGATAGACATAAATACTATAAAAAGAAATATGGCATTATGATTTCACGAAACAAAGACACATATCTGATGCCCATTAAGTAAGTTTAGTCTTTTGATTCTCCACAGTATAATATGAATCTAATTGTTTTAATAATATGAAACAGGATCTATCAATCTGGGAATGCCGAACAAAGGTGAAAATTATAAATGTAAGTAGAATCTAGTAGCAGAAAAATATTCTTAAAGATTATTTTTAATTTCTTACTTTGATTGACACATTTTTATGTCTTTCAAATACAGCAAAGAATATTAAACAACATTTTAAAGAATCATTTTTAAAAAGTTGGAATAAAAGACAAAAGTGGTGAAAAACTGCAGACTGAAATTTAATATTATATATATTGAAATACATTTTAAAAATTAAAATAAATTCTACATAAACAGTAAGCAAAAATAAAGCTTACTACAAACCGGAAATTACTTATAGAGATCGCTGGCAAGAGGATATGATAAAAGGCGGGCTGAGATAAAATAGGCTGAGAAAGCCTGATAGAAGAAAGATTACAAAAGCAGTTCGAAATATCAGCATTTTTTGATCAAAATGACATTTAAATTTCCCAGCAAACGGAAGTACAATAGTAGTTTAGGGCTCTCGCTTTCCAATGAAGAATCTTGTGTTTGAATCCAATGACTAGGCTGAGTGAAACCAGCACCAAACGATACATTTCATTAAGGGGTGTCGTAGATTGTCGAGTTTGTAGAAGGTTAGAGTGCAAACTGTGGCACAGTCAATAGCAGACTTTAACACTGAACGAAATACGTGTGTGTCACACTCAGTTACGTACACTCTAAGTCAGAATCCATCGTCTTCCAGGAGAAAAGCTGCTTGAGACGTGGACAGTAGGACGACAATAAATCTATGGTGGCTTCATTGTGATTTCGGGAACGTTCACATGGTCATCTATAGACTCAGTAGTGCGTGAGGAGAGCACAACGTCTCCTAGCTATCGGCAGGACATTGCTCATCATGTACACTCATTCATCTCCACCCTGTTTTCAGCTGGCAATGGCATCTTTCAGTAGGACAACGCTTCTTATCACAAGGAGATCATGATTTTTTTAACTTGTGTATGCAGACGTTGTTCGCCATGCATTCAGCCACCTATAAAGTTCTCATTGCTTCCATGCCAAACCGCATTGTTGCTGTTCTGCGAGCCAAAGTGGATATACCAGATATTAGGTACGTGTTCACAATGTTTTGGCTGGTGAGTGTAAAGCACTTCACTGACTGAAGAATGTTAGCGCAGCTTAAATCATGAATAAAAACGAATAAAGCCCATATCAGATTTTGTGTGTGGCGCCTTATAACGGACGTGGTTCAATCACCATTTTTGTCAAATATTTAATATGAGAAATGAAATGAAAATAAATAATAAATACTTGTTATAATCAATACGAGGATAGCTAAATACTATTCATGAAATAATCAATACACACCATTGAATAATTTCAAATGAGAGAACGTAAAACAACCTAAACTGTGTATTTGGTTTTATAATAATAATAAAAAGGAAATTGCATTCTTAATTAGTGCATCCGCTATAAGTCTTCGATTCCATGTAGATTCTTTAGTAAAGAAGAATTTATACACAACAGTACTATTTAAATTTCCGCCATACTTTCATTATTATCAAATACGATTTCAAGAGAAACAAAACTTTCTGTATCCATTGCAGCTACCATTCAAAAATATTCATCTTTAATTAATTCTTGAGAATCATACGTGCACCTATATTCAAAAATATAAAATTCAAGTGTTTTACTTCTTGGTCTATTTAAAATATTATAAACTATCTAAATCCATGCATATTTATATTTAAAATGCAAAAATTATAATAAAAAGATTTTTTTCAAAAGACTACATGTGGCTGACATGGGTCTATAGCGCAAACATTACGTCCATATATAGTTAAGTACGACTTGGAATCTTTAAGTACGACTTGGAATCTTTACGTTATATCTCCAAATAAGTAGAAAAAGAAAGTTACCCTAACAGTTCAATCCTGATATTCACTCGCTTTGCTGGAGGTTCTACTGCTTAGACCTACATCTATTCAATCTAAGTATGTACAATACTATGGAAATGTTCTGTTCATTGAAGTACATAAAAGAGCATATTCGTTCTTCTTAGGGAGGATCTCGCGCCTGACTGAAGGATATCCCGTATCCAAAAAGTCTAACCATCGTATCTCGAAACTCTTATTTCATTTCCCTCGTTGTTTTATCACAATAAGAATGTTTCGACAGTCTAGAAATAATATTTCGGAAATTCATCCACTAGTATTCGCTCACTTCCCTCGAATGAATCTGTGATTTAGAAATGGAGAATTAATCAAATAAACTTCTCGTCTCGCAGACAATATAACAATTTACCATTGTTCGCTCTCTGTCGGTTCGTTAAACCAACTCACGTAACAATGTATAATCAAAATAACGCAGCACTAAATTCTATGGCGATTAATTCAAACACTTGCGACTTTCTCTGCATTCTGAAAAGGCTAGAAGATGACTGTGTGAGACTGACAAAATCACAGAATGCAATTTACGTTTATCGCTTTTCGCTGTCAAAATCGGCGAGGAAATGTGTTACTGCTGTAACTTCCTTCTCCTTACAGCAAAGAGACAAATAATCTACTCTCAGACAATTCAAATATTTAGAGAACTTCACATCTATCTACGAGGCACCATATGAACACCAATAAATACATACATAGTAAGCATCTGCGGACTTTGTAAATAGACAATAATAATAGAAGCACGTTTAGTGGAATTGAGAGTTCCATTTTTGATAGAATTGAATAAAGTCTACCGACAATCGTTTATGATTTTGACAAATACCTTAAATGGAAACTATTCCAACAAGTTTAGATTCAAGATTGTTCAGAATCTTTATCGAGCAAATCTGTCGAAACTACGACTTTTATCTGTGTCTCTCATACTAAAAGGTGCCACAATTAAGGAATTTGAAATGCGAGCTATTCCTTCATCACTTACAGATGATTTTGATACTATTTCTAACAAGAAATTTATATATGATATCTACAAATCGTTCTAGGACCGAAACTCTTAAATCGCGTTTGTTTCTAGTTCCAAATCTGAACTATAGCTGGGCCAACAAGAGACGGTCTCTGACGTTTCTTATTACATGAGTTAGGACAATGCAGCCCCTACTTTGGTATCAGTGTCACCAACCACGGTCACTCTGTCTTACACCATTAATTAAACTGTCATTATAGATGCACCGAAAAAAAAAAGCTTTGATATGTGATTAGGAACAACGTCACTGCGAGCTGTCAGAGACTTTTTCTTGCTGGTTCCCCTATAGTCTGCAATACCACAACATTGTGACAACGAACATCAGTATAACTCTTACATGCATACTTATTCTTACACTACGTTGTGTCGTTTTCAAAGAATTCATTATAACAAATTGAAAATCATAGCCACAGATACTTTATTCTCTTCCTTTTTAGATTTAACTAGCTAAACCTGCGCTATCTACTCAGCGCATCATTCGCATATGAGCATAAATATCCTTCTCATTCCTCACATCTGTACAAGTCCCTTTACAGACACAAGTGAAAGACTCTTGATTTAAAAAAAAAAAAAAAAGGTAAGGCGTATCATAAAAGGGAGATTTTATTGATTATTTTTTTCTCAATATCTCGCACCGTTTTCGATTTGAGCCTACTTCTGGTTGGAGTTTCTAATTCATGCATGACCAGTGTTTTCTTTCTTCTTGCATGCAGTATGTAATAAGCAAATACATTACATACACAATTAATTATAATGGCAGTTATATATGGTGTTCATTGGGCAAAACGCTCCAAAAATAAAATTCTTCTTACACTGGAGAAATGGTTATCCTTCCTTTTTCATTATTTGGCAATGAAACAAACGCCTGGAACATATGCAACCCCTATATACAACAGTGTTGTGTTGGAATGTATAATGCGTAGGATATGATGCTTTAGTTATTTTTGTTTTAATTTCAACGCTTCCAGTGTACCCTTAAAAATGTAATAAAGAAATAATGGCCATGTTTTTTTTTTTTTAATATTCAATTAGAACTGGACAATCTACGCAAAATTTCCAATCGATCAGTGAAAACGTAATCTTTCTACAGCCTGTAGTTTCCGAGATCTCATTGTCGAAAGGATTGACCATAAACATATAAACGTCTACAACATTATAGTTTAAGAGAACTCGGAAGATGGAAGTGATTTTAGAGAAGGCTTATTAAAATACAAAGGATTTGAACAATAATTTTAAAACTTAAACTTTATGAAAAAGATCTAGTTAACTAATTTATTTAAAGTACACATACTCAAAATGTTTGTCTCTGTTAAACGTGAAATCACACATAACCGTAAATGAAAGATTTGAAAGCCAAAGTTATAGGTTGGAGCTCAGTCGCTTCAAATTGCTGTTGTATTTTAATAGATAGATTATAAAGAGGCACCGGTATTAACAATGCATTTTAACTCTACAACGGACTGGTTGGGTCTTTCAGACTCGTACATACGCGGGGGCCGCGGTGGCTCAGTGGTAGAGCGTTCACCTCTGGTGCTTGGGGTCCCGGGTTCGATCCCAGCCCCCGCCAAGTGAACTTTGTGGTGGACAAACACCGTGTGCGTGGGTTTTCTCGGGGTTCTCTCGTTTCCTCCCACTTTCTTCATTCTACCATTTCATTCATTACTCATCATCACCGTCTCCTTTAGTCTAACCGGCATAAACGTGGGACGTAAAACTCAAAGATTTCATTTCATTTTTTCGTACATACGTGAAAGTGCTGCATTTCTGAAGAATTTTTCAGCTAAAATCAAGTCCTTCTCTTGGAGATGAAATTGGATTTAAACGGCATCGAAAGTGTCACTGTTCACCTCAGCAACCTCGAAAAATATGGATTCGACACTAATATCGGTCATTTTCAATATATATTCCCCTTCCTTCCTCCAAGTTGCACCTTCAAAGTGAAATGATAAAAAAAAAAAAAAAAAAATCTTAGGCCCGAACCCCATCTACGTTGAAAATTTTATCGAAATCGGTCTGGTGGTTCAAAAGTTAAGTTATAAATATACTCACTTTCATTTTTATATAATTTTGTCACTAGAAAACAGGTATTTGTTTACATACAGAATTTTGTGCATAAAGTTTATATAAAAGTCTATATTAGAATATTAAAAATAGTAATTGTATGTTTTAGTGATGAGTATTAGTGAAATTTGCGTACTGCTATGTCTTTTAAGAAGTAATTTAGTTAAAATTAACAAAATTTCACCAGATCAAAGAACACATTAAGAACTCCGTTTCATTCAAGAGCTCTATTTGTTGCAATAGAAACGCTTCATGATTGTAGATGTGTATGCAACTGTTAAAAGTCCTGTAATTAATACACAACCATGAATAAACGACTAAAAAGCATATAAAGGAAGTGAGTGTAGACTATTAATTTTCAAGAATAATTACAAGTTTTATTTTTGATTGTTTCTTTTTTAAATATTCGCAATATTGAAGTTTCTCAACTTACAATTTCACGCATTTGAGAAAAAATAAACGGTTCCATTACTAGTAAACTTAACCTAACACAAAGATTTTGTTATTTTCCCAATTTTTTAAATTTTCCGGAAAGAAACCGGAAAAAACTGTTTTTTACCAATGGATTCAAAATTTCCGGAAATTTTACAACACTAGTAATGAATTTAGTATACGATGCACCATTAAATGTACACTGAAGTAGTGACAAAAACCGCAAAGATACTGACATCCACTACGTGGGAATTTTACACTACAATTCATCTTCCGAAATGGGTCACTAGATTGAGTTTTTTTTTTTCTGAGGCGAATGGGGGAATTTTACTCAGTCAAAAGCTTTCAGGTCATTTCCTTATTACTTCTATTTCCTATCAACAAAATTTATATAGAAAGTCAAAGAACAAAAATCGATGGAGGGAAAGTTATAGGTGATGTTTTTCGATGGATAGTTTACTTAGGATTCTTTTAAGTGAAATACTAAATTCATCATCACATATTAACTGATCATAAACATTTTTCTTTCTGTACTATTCCCGTAAAAATATACCATAATGCACCTTATCTTTCGAGAGGGAACACGTGGTTTTTATATCTAAAAATTTATGGTAACTTCCACAATAAAGCTAGTTACTACAAAGCTAAACCCATCTATTCAATTTATTAACCCAGGTAGCTCATTTTCGTGTATTATCCAACAAATTCAAAAACACCCTGGCTAGAAATTTACAACCTGCCATTAATTACAGGGAAAATCACTTATGATGAAGTGTCACGTCAGATATACTGATAGTCATTGTAGAAAGCATGTTATCCACCATTTGCCTCGGAAACCAAGCTCCAACCCAGGCCACACCAAGAATGAAAAATCAATAGCCAGGCCGAGGCTGCTCAACATCGTAGAGCCGTAATAGTAGTACTACGCAGTGGGCAGCACGCCAGCAGTGAAACAGAACGCATAGGAGGCTCCGCCTACTAGATAACACATCGCATGCAGGTTGCCGGTCACCTACGCATGTACTGGGGATTAACGACAGCGTGGCACACAACATTTCCCTTTGCATTCCACTGCATACTGTGTTAGTGATAATAGTGATCAATCTCTGTAATCTAGCACGTGTCAGCTGTATAAGTAGCTGAAAGAACACAACAAAGTAATCTATACAACGAATGCTGGGAAAATATACTTGACCCACAATTTGCATTAGTATTCCACTCCCTCCTATCAAAGTACAAGATGAGCATGAAAAATGTTTTAAAAGAATATAAATAAGTGACATCACATCTGGAACTGAATTAGAGTACGAAGACAAATAAATTAGATCATTATTCACTAAATAGAAATGAGAAATTAACAAGCAGATGGGTACCAGGTATAATTCTGCTACTCGGGACTAATATTCTCTACTCGGCATTCGTTTGTAAATTCAATTAACTTGATCAAATAAAATTAGTATAAAGTGTCTTATAATTTTCCCAGTGCCAATATTAAAATTAATAACAACATTTTGAAAAGCGTGTAAACCTACCTATATCGAAATTTCGCAACTCAAATAATTTAAGCTGTTAGCGTACGCGCCTTTGGCGTGGGAGACCCGGGTTCGATTCCCGGCGGGAGCTCATGTGGTTCGGATTCCACGTCCACGTCTCATATAACCTCGCTGCTGAGAGGGACGTTAAACTCAGAATCAACTTAACTCAAATAATAATTTGGACAATGTTTTGAATCCCAAACCACACAAAAATTTAAGAACAACTAAATTCCTATGTATTGCATTAAAAAAAAAAAAGAGCTAAAATCAATGGAAACAAATAGCATGCAGGGAAAAACTCGAAAGACTAAGAACAGAAATACTTCAAGCGAGAGAAGTTAAGTTTTCAGGCAGTTAGAAGGAACAAGTTGAAGAGTTATATAAAAGTATGAATCGACTGTGTAGTGTTTGTATCGAGGAACAAAACGAAATAAACGATGATGACAAAAGGTTTCCAATATTAAGCAACGAGTTCAGTAAGCTCTTAGCGAGATGAAGAATGGAAAGGGAAATGGTATAGATAACATACTAATGAATTAATATTATGGGGGGGGGGGGGGAGTGAATAAAAATTCGAATTTTCAGCAAAATGTGAGAAAGGTCTAAAAAGTTGACAAATTAATGTTATGGTTATTAGCTACAAGAAAATAATCATCTGAGATATATACATTTATAATTTATCTAGAAGCATGAATAATTTCACATAAGGAGCTTCCTGATTAGATCAAAGTGTTGGAAGTATTAAGTTTTTATTTTAATTTTCCATGTTGGAAGTATTGAGTATTAATTTTAAATTAGTTTTCGAATATTAAGAAATGAATTCCATAAGCTCTTAGCAAGATGAAGAATGGAAAGGGAACCTGTATAGATAATATACCAATGAATTAATATTATAAGGGAAAAAGTGAATTTGATTTTTCAGCGAAATATATGGAATGGGAGAGTGGCCCAAAAACTTTGCCAAGTTAATGTAATGGTTATTTACTACAAGAAAGTGCTTAATCATATCTACGATAGACACATTTATAATTCATCTAGAAACGTGAATAATTTTAGATAAAGAACCTCCTAGGGCCACACAACTTTAAGATGTTAGCAGATAAGATCAAAGTGTTGGAAGTATTGAATACTTATTTGAAATTAATTTTACTTTTGTTTTGTAACTTTAGAACAGCAGAAAGAATTACTAAATAGCTAATGAAATGTCAATATCTGATGCAGACGTAGTCATATAATAAAATCACTGACAATAATCAAACAAAGGAGAATCAATTCGGTTCCAATACAAATAGGTTCTAGTTCTACACATAGACCTATATGTATACAGATATTGAATGTTTTATACGTGAAAGAAGCAGAATACAAGCGTTGCTTATGGAAGACAATTACAATATTATGTAAACAACTCGTTAATGAGTATGAGCATAATATTTTGATAAGTAACGTGTAATGCAACAGACCTGAACGTATGCATAACCACTGGCGATATTTACTAGAACTCAATCATGCGGCACCAAAACTGGTTTCGGAACTTTCCCTGAATTACTTGAGTTACATATATTCTACATACGCTTGCAAAGTATAATTTTTACGCTACTACACTGCCACAAGGCCCAATTTGGTTGCTTTTATTGGAGTACGTGGGAGCACTAGTTTTTTCTTTCCTTCTTTTTCTCTCTCCGAAATATCAACTCTCTGAAGTCTGTAAGGCACTCCGCAGCAAGCGAAAAAGAGAACACGAACTTACACGTTGCTCATTCACAAATGAATACAATAGTCAAGAAGTGCAAATAAAAAGAAATAAGTTGACAAAAACTGCACCATAATGCAACCTTTAATTTAAAAAAAAAAAAAAAAAAAAAAAAAATACGGACCATTTTTGGAATCTCATATTTTGGGTAACCTTTAAATCAACCAAACTATATTTTAATACAATTTAAAAGCTTTTCTCCATCCAATGAATATAAACCATCTGTATATTTACGAGAGCAGTATAAAAGGTGAAAAAAAGGGGGGGGGGAAGAAATTCAAATGGCATAAATTGGTTGAGTAATATATTATTGCTACTGAATATCTTTGATTAAAGTAACATACACTGTAACTACTTTTTATATATTTTTTTCTTAAAACAGGAATTCCCACAGGAGAAGAGTTTATAAACCAGAATACATCACTGAAATTTTACGGGATTAAGAAAATAAAGTTGAAACTAGTCATTTTTTAAAGGATATATTAAAATACAAGAATAACACTTTTAATCACAGCCACACCCTGAGTGAACCATTGAGTAAGTCTAAGAGCACGCAGTACTCCGAGAGGGGGTATGTCATGAAATTAGGTAGGCGTCATTATAAGCTTTCGTACTAGTGTAAATTCGAATTTGAAGGGGATTGGAATCTCTACTCTAGTACATTATAATTATTTAAATTCAAATCTGGAAAATAAATCCTAAAATTATAATAATGATAATTAAAATGCTAGGCTTATATGTTTGTGGCAAATTCTTTTGACAATTATATCTCGCAAACCATTAGCTCTAGAAAGATGTCGCTTTCACTGATCGATTGCAACTTTTGTGTAGAATGTTCAGTTCTAATTGAATACATAAAAAATGGCCGTTATTTCTTTATTATTACATTTTTTAGGTGTAACTGGAAGTATTGAAATTTTAAAAAGTAAAGCGTCATATCCTACAAGTTATACGTCCCAACACCACATATCTGTATACGAGGTTAGTATATCTCTACGGCCTTTGTTTCATGGCCACATGATAATGAAAAACGATGGATAACCATTTCTCCAATCTAAGATGAATTTTTATTGTTTGGAGTGTTCTCCCAATGAACACTATATATCACTAACATTACAATTAATTGTGTGTGTAAGGTATTTGCTTATTACATACTACATGCAAGAAGAAAGAAAACACTGATCATACATGTATTAAAAACTCCAACCGGAAGTAGGCTCAAGTCTTGGAAACGGTGCAAGATATTGAAAAAATAATCGAAAAAAATCTCCCCTTTATGATAACCCTTGGCGATTTTCATCAAAACGTCCTTCACTTGGACGTCTGTAAGGGAACATCTACAGATGTTGTGAGGAACGACAAAGAGATTCATGCCCATATGTGAATGATATTGATGTGCTGTGTAGAGAGCGCAGGTTTAGCTAGTAATAATGATAATATATATTAAAATAATGGCACGATAACGCATGATATGCAGCAGTTTGCTAGTCAAGCAATAGCATCGGCGAATGAAGTTTTGTACATGCAATAACATATTTAAAACGCTCACCAGCATCTTAACAACTCTCTGTAGAAATATGAGTAAAATTCATCACTGTACTGAGCGCACTTGGCATTGTCGATTGGTCTACGCACTAAGTTAATGCGTACAATAGTGACAGTCACGTGTTTGAGTAAAGCATGGATCTCTGTTATTTACTGATTCATAATCATGGAACATTCAATTTCTGTCTTCAACAACTGCAATAAACAAAAGTACAATAAACTAACGGCAGTAACAGAGGGGGGAGAACTTTAAATAGTACTTCACTTCTACGTCATGATGTATACCCAGAAGGTTGAAAAGGAAGATGGCAAATATTTTGAATTTAATTTTATATGCAGTTTATTAGTACTAAATTTGTGACAACTTCAAGTCAACGAAGTTTTAAGCATTTTTGGTTTTCGTGTCTCTCAAAATATCCTCCCATACCTGATTTTAGGTATAGAAATGAAACTTGTTAATACCTGATACAATATAGAGTACTTTCTTGATAAAACCTCAGTTAAATAAGAACTAGAGTAAAAAAACGTGAAGCTTCCTGTGAAATAGTCAAGTATACACTTGAAATGTTCGCATATTTACGTATTTTCTCTAATAAGCGTTCTTGAATTTTTATATGTCGATAATCCTCAAAAAACAAAAAAAGGATACGGCTCTGTGTACAATGATACATTTTAAGATTGATTCGAATACAGTAGGACGTCGATAATCCGAATGTCAAAAATCCGAACGCGTTTCCTAGAAGCTAGTGACAGTACACTAATTCAATTTTCTTTGTGTGAAGTCAGTGTTTTTACAAAAGCTCATTTATGTCATAGTTTGTCATATGTATTTTTATTTTCCCTTAGGCCTATACAAATTAAGTGTGTTACAAGAACAGTATAATTTAGTATACGAGCAGGTTCTTCAAAAACATTACATGTAAATAGCCTTACGAACGGTATTGTAATTCCTGTATGTACTGTTTAACCACTGTACCGATAAAAGAGCATACCGTACAGTATATTTAAGCCTAAATGGCATTTTCTTGGTCACTTTCGAAAATCCAAATTACCTGTGGTCCAATTAGTTCGGATTTTCGACTTCCTACTGAGTTAGGTAGGCTCTGAAGTTCTGGTATTGCATAAACCATTAGTTGCTTTTTTCTGGAATAAATAACAGTGAAAGAAACGAAGACCAATGCACGAACTATTTGGCTATTCGAAGACTACACACGAAATATTTGAGTTTAACGTCTCACGTTTCTCTTTGAGTTTAACGTGAATAATGATGGGAGAATTAGTGAAATGAGAATGTGGGAGGAAATGGGAGTACCACGAGAGAACCCACGGATACGATGTTGTTTACCACGAATTTGCTTGGCTGGAGATCGCACTAGGACCCCACGCACCAGATACGTGCTCTGCCACTGAGTCACTGTGTTCCCCGTGAAGACTTTAAAGGATGAGGGTCTATAAGGCGGTGTTTTGGCTCTGAAAATCTCTAAAAAATAAAATGAGTACTACAACAATTCTAACTACCCGTGTTAAATACAGAACACACCTATGTAACAATGCAATAAATATTTGTTTCAGGCTATCCATATTTACGTTTATTCTAGGGTCCCAAACATGAGTAGTTGGAGGATTTTGGGGAAAAATCGCTGATTTTTTGTTAGTCTCGTGCTTGTTAAACTATGAGCGCAACGTTGATACACTTTCTTACTTATATAATATACTAATCATATGACAACACATAATATACAGAATATAAGTAACAAAGTGAATCACGATTGCGCTCATAGTAAAAAGCTGCACTGACGTCATGAAGCAGTTGTAATATCGCCAATGACTTGAGAATCCATCACCAAACAGTCCTAAATCATTTGCAGAAAGCTGGGTTCAAAAACAAGTTCACGTTTGGGTCCCACATGATCTGACTCAAAAACATTTATTTGATCGAATTTCTATATGTGAATCTCTACTCAAATATATCGAACCCGAGCTGTTTCTAAAGTGGTTGATCACGTGTGATGAAAAATGGATAAAAATGTGCGAAAAAAGATCGTGGTCGATGCAGAGAAGCTCCACAGCCTGCGGCAAAGCCCACACTGACACACAGGAAAGTTATGTTGTGCATTTGGAGGGACTGGAATGGCATCATGTACCACAAGTTGCTGCCGCCGAACAGAACGATACACTTGGCCCTGTACTGTCGATAATTAGAGCACATAGTAAGTTACAAACAAATGGCCGAAACGGGTCAAGAGAAAGCATATTGTATACCACACTAACAACGCCTGACCGCATACGTCTTGAACGACCAATCAGAAATTCCGAGAACCTGGCTGGGAGATTTCAATATATCCATCTTATAGCATGGAACTGGTACCGTCAAACTATCATTTACTTCGGTCTCTACAGAACTCCCTAAATGGTGTTGAATTAGTTTCGAAAGAGGCCTGTGAAAACCACTTTCACAAATTTTGACCACAAATCTAGAGAAGCTCTATAGCGATGGGATTATGGTGTTGCCAGGAAAATGGCAGGTCATCGAACAAAATGGTGCATGTGTAGTTTTACAATGTTATTTTCGAACGGTAACAAACGTGTTCTGGTAATAGTCAAGAACAGCTACTTCTCATCTCCCGTGCACGAGGATACTTTTTACTGTTGCACTACCTACAAAAATGATTCTATATCATGAACAAGTGGTAACAGAACACACAAGCCCAGATCATGTATTCACACTCCAACATGGAGTGAGAATACGCCGTGATCTGCGTTTCTTATGTGTTGTATTACCACTTCTACATCAAATAGAATCATTTTTGTACGTAGTGCAACAGTAAGAAGTATCCACGTGCACGGGACAAATCCCCCCACAGACATATCCCCACACATAGTCATACACTAAGTACAAGGGCAACTACGTCAATGTAGGCAGACCCATGTACAACGTCCATTCGCCGACACTATTCAGAAGCAATGGCACCTTCGTGAAGAGCGAACCTGTGGCTTGAATTGCACGACGTCATCGGACCCGCACGGAAATTTCCGCAATTCATCCGAACTGCCTTCTGGAGAAGCAATCTTAACTACCACGACCGAATGGTCTTAGCAACTTTTGGCTACGTCAACGGCCTACACCCGGACCTTCTAATAAATGTCCTCCGACAACTGGGACCCTTACGAAGGAACTCAGGAGCCGAGACAAAAATACGTGCCCTCTACGACTATTGGGACGATCCAAGCCACGGACAAATGAGAAAAATCAAGTACTTTTCCTTCGATCTGACCATTAGATTTGTTTTCACACTATTTGTATTAGGAGTTAGAAGCTCAGGACACATGAAAAACACATAATAATACAGGGTTATTTATAAATGATGGACCCATTTTTAAAGATGTGTATTTATTAAAGTACAAATCCAAAATGAACAATCTTTATACCAATGGAAAGTGGAAGTTTCAAAGTTTTTTTTTTTTTCAATACATTGTAAGTATTCATTGTGTCCACCGTTTGCTGCACGGCAGGCGGTGGCTGAACTCGTCCCACACACGAGCAAGTGTATCTTCTGTTACTGAGTGCACGGCAGCTGTGATATGGTTCCGCAGATCGTCCAGAGTTATTGGTAGGGGTAGGACGTAAACAGCTTCCTTAACATAACCGAAGTTTGTACGGAATGCCCGCTGCACTACAATTTGTGACTCACTTCTAGCGAACTCAAGAACGCAGAAAACCTTGTGTTCCACGGTGGCCATCTCCCTCACAGCTGAGAGGGAAACGTGGCGTCCTATTGCCGCGCGAACTCTACCGGCCGCTTCGGGAACCATCATTGCCCACCGAAACTTTTAACCTTCCTCTTTCCATTGGTATAAAGATTATTCATTTTAGATTTGTACTTTAATTACTACGAATTTTTAAAAACGGGTCCATGATTTATAATAACCCTGTATATAGAACACAAACACAATTGCACAACTCAAACACCACGACCCACGTGCACATTTCTCCGTCGCCATCTTTATCTGCTTTCTTCTTCATTCCTCCGTCACCTATACCAATCTGCGCAGACACAGTTGCCTGGATTCAGTGACGTGGCATCGAACATTTGAAAAGAGCTACTCGTCAAAGTAAATAAATAAACTTCAAAACACAACGAGAGCGGAATATAGGCACGTCTTCTTCTCTTGTTCAATAACTCATTAACTAATTAGAACTCAGTCTATTACCTACTTTTTAACATCCTAGATAGTCAATGAATAATTCCTAAAAGTATGGCGTTTCTCGTCCTTCTCTAAACGGGAAGTACGGCTCCTTAACTACAACCCGTGTTCTTAATTTTAATCTTAACCTCCAAAGGCTCAATATTTTTTAGACAACCTGATATATATTACTGTTCCACTAAATTTTGCTCCATTCCAGTGTTGTTTGCCCCCATTACTCAAAACTTTGATTGCTAATTAAAACAAGCTGAGTATGTAATAATTCTCTCAACTAATTTACTTCATGATCTATCTTCATCTACGTGCTCTATACATCTCTTCTGTTTGTTAATCATGTAGCGAAATATATTTTCAACATAGAAATAACACTTAGTTTTTCGTCGGTTAAGATAATACTAACTTGATTCTTTCGAAGTTGGATAATTAAATCTGATGCTATTATCAAAAACTAACATGAAGTTGATAAAGAAAGAAAGCCCTCTTCTTAAACACTGTAGAGCAAGATGCTTCATAACCAGCAACTCGTGAAAGTATTATTTAAATTCGTCAGTGAAGACGTCAAAATATACAATACATAAAAAAGTATGACTTAAAAGCTTGACAAATGATAATGGATTTATAAAGGGGAATTTTAACAACTCGTGTTCATTTTAACAATGAACCATTAGCCCTTTCATTCAACCTAGACGAGCGTGAACATTTAAGCACTGGCATAACATTTTTTTTTTTTTTTTTAATGAATTTGGAGAATGGGAAAGTGAATGCTGTAGCAAAAGGACCGGTTTTGGTCCTGTCTCCTCCCGCTGTCTCTTTCTATCAAAACATTTAATTCTTCTGCTCCAACTGACTCCGCCTTTCACTGAACTGCCATACAACAAAATGTTGCCGTCACCAAATGGGTTAGGACCGACACCCTAGTACAGGAAGATAATTTTTCACAACAAACAAGAATGCAGAGCATGCTTCTTAATTCTTCATTATCACGAAGAATTTCATGAAGGCATACAACAGCGATCTGATTCATTACTAAGGAACACGCACGGTTACACCATTTTTGTGTTAAATGTTCAAGGACTGTGTATTCTCATCATACACGTTAAATACGTTAATACATAGGAACCCGTGATACGAATACTTTATACCGCATTACAAGAAAATGCTATTTAAAGGGAACGAAAACAATTAAACAAAATCTACAAGAACTTTCACTTAAAAATGCACGAGCTAAAGTAAAACTTGAAGCAATTAGACAGTCCCTTCCAATTCCGAAACAATTGCTTCAATTGTTCATGCACGCAAAACTGAAGTTTGTGCACAACGTAATTTTAAGATATTCAAAAATTAATTTGGGGGCTGTCTAAATGTCAACTCCCTACCCATGCCGATTGACGCCAATATTGATCTCAATAATTAGAGCATCATTTGTGCACAAAAAGGAATTAGATATTGGTGTATCTAGATTAGGCGCCATTCCACCCAACGCCGATTGGCGCCAAGATGGTTTTTGCCGTTAGTGCTTCGTTTATATATATATATATATATATATATATATATATATATATATATATTGTTTATGCACAGGATTAAGTGAGTTATTGATGTATCTAGTTTAGGAGCCAGCTTCCTCCCCCCCCCCCAAACACCGATTGATTATCAGACGCTGGTTTCAATCGCTGGTACGTTTGTGCATGAAAAATTTCGTTTGTCCACAAAAGCAAAAATCTTGAAATACAAATCTTTAAGTTTAACGTCCCACGGTTATGCCCTATAAGCTAAGGGAGACAATGATTAAAACAAGTGAATGATGGAAGAATTGGTGGAATGATAAAATGGGAGAGTACCCCGAGAAAACCCAACCATACGATGTTCTCCACCACAAACTTTCTTGACCGGGGATCAAACCAGGAATCCAACACACCAGACGTAAGCACTCTACCACTGAGCCACCACGGACTCATGTCCACAAAAGGAAGTCTCAGATATTGTCATATCTAGTTTGATACCAGCCCCCTGCCAACGCCGATTCCCACAAAATAATTTCAATCGTTAGTAGGCGATGGCACGCATTTTTCTTCTGCACAAAAGGAAGTGAAAAATATTGGAATATCTGGTTTAGGCGCTAAAATGGTTTCAGTCATTAGTTCATTGTGCACATAAAATTTTCGTTTGTGTACTAATGCGAGATATTGGCATATTTAGTTTGGACGCCAGCTTTACCTTCACCAACGCTGATTGTCGCCAAAATAGCCTCAATCGTTAGAGTATCGTTTGTGCACATCATTAGTATTGTTTGTATACTAAGGTGGTGCAAGGTACTTTTGGCGTATCTGTTTTGGGCGCCAGCTTCCTAAAACCCACCAACTGCCGCCAATTAGTTTCGTTTGGATTTACAGCTCTTGGGTCTAGCAGTGAAGCCTGGGACGATTGGAGTCAAACTTGTAGGATCCATAGCTAGGATTCCATCCGGTCTACGATTACAAATTAAAAATAAATAAATAAACTTATCTATTTACATATACAAAGGGAAGATAGGGGGTTTACTTCATGAACTTTGTCAAAATAAAATAAAACATGATAAATTATTCTCCATAAAGCTCTGAAAAATAGCATAAATTTTTATTTTTTTTATTTTGCGAGAGCGGAGAGGCTATATTCCCCCATGCAAATAGGTATTATTATTGTTGTTGTTTTTAATTGTAGGCCGAAGAACTATAGATCCTGCAAGCTGATTTCAATAATCTCAGTACTTCTATGCTATATAAGTGCCGGAACATGGGATTACATGGGGGAATATGCCTCCTCTACTCCCGCCAAACAGGGATTTAAAAAAAATAAACATTTTACTTTTCAGTACGTTATAGAAAATAAGTTCTGCAAGGTTTGTCCATTATGACTTTTTTTTTTTTTTGAGTATGTCCCCCTGTTTTCCCTTTATATATGCAAATAGATAAAATGTATTTATTTAATTTTATTTGGTTTTTAATCGTAGGTCGAAGAGCTTTGGATCCAGTTAGTTTTATTCCAATCGTCCCAATCCTTCTAGGCAACACCTACAAGCCGAAACCATTTTGGCGCCAATCGGTGGTGTGGGCCCCAAAATGAAATGAAATCTTTTAGTTTTACATTCCACAATATGCCGGGTAGGCTAAAGGAGACGATGATGATGATAAATGAGGGAATGAAGAAAGTAGGAGGAAACGGGGGAACCCCGAGGAAACTCATGCATACGGTGTTTGTCCACTACAAAGTTCACTTGTTGCGAGCTGGGCTCCCAAAAGCTCCACTTCCTTTCCCAAACAAATTAGAATGTTTCGTGCACAAATGATGCATTAACGGTTGAGACCATTTTGGCGTCAATCGGCGCGGTAGGAGGGCTGATACCTACACTACATACGCCAATATTTCACATTTCCTCTTCTGCACAAACAAAAATTTTGTGTATACAAACTGTATGAACGATTGAGATCATTTTGGCGTCAATTGGTTGTATGGGAGCTGCCTCAAATTATCTTTCGAATATCTTAAAACTGCTTTGTAAGGCTTGAGACTATTTTATGAAAATTGGAAGAGGTCTAAACAGACATCTTGGCATGGAAGTCCGATGAGCTCGAGCCGGTCACACCTAATTTAAATTAATGTCAATTTACAAGCAAAGAGGTATTTAATCTGCTACTTATGATTACACTAACTATATGTTCCCACTTAGGGGCGCAACTGAGGAAGGAAGGGGGTTCAAAATGCACTGTATCTCAAGTTCTGGTGAAACGGCACATATTATCTATTTCATTTCCTGCTATTGTTTCTTAAAATATTCTTTGTACCTACCTTCCCCCCATAATTGGTAGCGTTCCCGCACCCTTGTTTTCATTTTTTCTTTCTTTGGAATCTATATCCCCTGGATAATCTAATACAATACACATGAAGATGCATCGCATAATTATTTTCCATTAGCTCCTTCAGCTTTTCAGTAACTTTTGAGTACCGACAGCCGTGAACGATGCCTCAATATGTACTTCTTCTTAACAAATATTTTGAACTTTATTTCTTCTTCTTGGTCAGCTGTGTTATAAGTATGGTATTATTATTCCCTTTTTAAGTTCTTTATTCCTTCTTAAACTGCATATAGATACCTTCCATGTACACACAGTAATAAATGACAATATAGATATCAAATTGCCTTTGGACAGGAAAGCCAGTTTAAAAATAATTTCCCCCTGGAAGTGCAATTTTAGTATGTTCATTTTTCTGTTCACAAATTCTTATAAACATTAACTATACATATAAAGAAGCAGAATGGAGCAGTCTCATTTTTCACTTTGCATGACATTTTATTGTTAGTTTAAGTTACAGTTGCGTTCTTTACTGATTACACTATGCAAATGCTGCACAATAATATCCAATAAAATGACCTTTCCATTATTATGAAATCACTAATTTGATTTCTTCTTGGTTGGATTTGGATTTGAATTTAGTGGATTTCAATTTTCAGCAGCGAGGCTGTACGATACGTGGACCTACAAGTTAACGTCGGATTCGAACCACATGCGTTCCCCCGAGAATCGAATCCGGGTCTCGGACGCCAAAGGCACGTACGCTAACCTCATAGCCACGAGCAGTGGCGGCGATTGGACGTTTAAAGTAGGGGGGAAAGACATGATCTGGATATTCGACGAAAGGTTGTATAACTAATAGGATACTATCTTTTTCAGTTAAAATATCGGATATCGTATTTCATATTTTATTAAGTAAATTGACAAGAGCAACGCAAGTAGGTACTAGCCCTTTGTAGTCTTAAACAATGAAATTGTTAGAAGAGATTTGATTCCTTGCTCACGAACATCTTAAAATTCAGTCTGGAAAATTGTGATTATGTTATTTAATAACAAATTTGAGAAACAAATAAATGGAAAGGATAAAATTAATCATAGTAATACATAATGAAGCTTGTTTTGTAGAACTTATATTGAAACTGGGGATTGATGAAAAACTTACATTTTTAATTCCACAGATGTCATTAAATGTATGTTATTACTCTTAGAAAATGAAAGACAGTAAATACTACAAACATATGCTACGACATTTAAAGAAATAAGCAATTGCAATATTACTTGCTTTGGATTGCAATTAAAATGCAATTCCTGTAGCTATCTTAACTCCACGGGAAGACAAATAACCAATATGTACTCACACAACAGTAAATATTATATGGCACCATTTTTTCTATGAACCAGTAGTACATAGAAAAACTTTACATTTCCAAATGAAACTATATACATTAAGGAGTCACTTCAAAAAAGTGGGGGGGCAACTGCCCCCCCTAATCGCCGCCCATGGCCACGAGGAAGTTCAAAATATATTCTTATATGCATCCAGATTTTAAAAGTAGTTATTTTTATGGATCAAGTAAAAACACTGTTCTGTGTGGAAAAACAACCTCATACCAACGAATATTTGTCTGAGCTGGTTAATAAGATACTATTAAGAGTGTTTGAATGTCAACAGCTTCGATAATCTGACACAACAAATCTGCAATTGTTATAAGAGTTATGTGCCAGCGGCTGATTTATGACTTCCAGGAACAGAAGTTAAGTTTTAAAGATTTTGGAATTTATTCAACTCGACGGCACCCATCTGTTATGTAAAGTACGCTCTCACAAGAAGGAAACAATTCTCCCACATACAACACAAGCTTGCTCTGATTTCCCAAGGCTCAGGAACATAGGGGAAAAAAGTAAAACCTATACTGATGAATCGATCTGTACCTGTTTTCACTGGATATTCATTTGCTTCAGATATATTATTGAAGTCAATCCGTATACTTTTGTGTGTATGTGTACATCACATTAACATTTATCAATGTGTAACATCTCATGTTTTTGAAAATGCTATGAAACAAAAAGACAAGCATCAAGATGTTATGCCATAACACACGATAATTTCGTTACGATAACTAAGATAATTCTGACCATCAATGATTCAAATACCAATTAATAGGAAAATTCTATGGGAAGGAGGACCAAAAGTATCATAGTGTCCATCGCGTGTGTTATTGCCGTCACAAGTTTCTTGCGAATATTGGAGTACTTAAGTACTCTCTCCGTAGTTTATTATTATTTTTTTTTATTATTATTATTATTATTATTATTAGTAGTAGTAGTAGTAGTAGTAGTAGTAGTAGTAGTAATAGTAGTAGTAGTAGTAGTTGTAGTAGTAGTAGTAGTAGTAGTAGTTGTTGTTGTTGTTGGTGGTGGTGGTGTTGTTGTTGGTGGTGATGGTGGTGGTGTTGTTGTTAGGGGTGCGCACGAGTTGAGTCGAGATTTAAGCCTGTCTCGACTCGTCTCGAGAAAATGTCTCAACTTGACCGTTTCTGTCTCGACTCGACTCGAATTCGAGACGAGGTGTCTCGAAATTCGAGCCGAGACAAAATATACAAGTTAATATATACGCACAAATCAGCCAGAACATTGTAACTACCTACCTAAATGTCAGTATGTCCACCTATGGCACGGAAAACAACGGCGACGCGTCTTGGCATGGATGCAATGATCCTTGCTAGGTCACTGGAGAGAGTTGGCACCATATGTGCACACACAGGACACCTAATTCTCGTAAATTCCGGGGAGGGGAAGATGAGCTCTGACGTGACATTCAATTACATCCCAGATGTGTTCGATTGGGTTCAGATCCGGCGAGTTGGAAGGCAAGCACATCACTTGGAACTTGCCTCTGTGTTCCTCGAACCACTCCATCACACTCCTGGTTTTGTGATATGGTGCACTATCTTGTCGAAAAATGCCACTACGACGGATTCGCACCCTCCCATCGTCATGATTCATCAGACAATGCAACGCTCTGCCAGTGCGCCAAGGTCCAGTGGCCATGACCAAGTGTTCATTTCAGTCGTAGTTGCCGACGTCGTGGTGTTAACATTCGCATATGGATGGGTCGTTGGCTGCGGAAGCCCATCGTTAGGAGTGTTCGACGCACTGTGTGTTCTGACACACTTCTACTTTGCCCAACATTCGAGTCTTTCCCCAGTTAGTTCCGCCACAGTTCGCTGCCTGTCCTGTTTTACCGGTCTGCACAGCCTACGACGTACGACGTCCGACATCTCTAATGAGATGGGAGGCGCCCAACCCCTCGAAATTTTGACTTCGTTTCCTCTTGGTTTCGCCACTTGTTGAAGACACTCACCATAGCACTCTTCGAACACCCGACAAGTCCTGCAGTTTCCGAAGTTCTCGTGCCGAGTCTCCGGGCCATTACAACCTGAACTCGGTCAAACTCAGATAGATCTCGCGCCTTCCCCATTCTACACACAACCAGCACTCTCACTGATACTACATGCACCGTACATGTGTCTAACTAGCAGGCATTCCTCGGCAGGAAACTCTGCTATCACCTGGACGGGTTTATATCGATAGTAGGTAGGTGATCACAATGTTCTGGCTGATCGGTGTATAATAAATAAATTTAAAATGTAGGAAATTTTCAACATTCTGATTAACTTGCAGGAAATTTCACAAATTATGTCAAAAACTACTGACTTGGACAAGATAACGGATAGTTGATGAGGCAGTCTTTTTTTCTGGTTTTTAAGGTGTGTGGCTTTGACGTCAACAAATATGTCATGCCTTGTGAAATTTTGATATTTGGTGCTCATCAGTGCGCTTCTATTTTTTATCTAATTTTTCCAGTTTATGATAATTAACTATAAATTGCGCACTTCGAATACATGCTCACTTTTTCATTCAATCCAACTCAAGCCGCTTCAGATACTATATAGTTGTATTGGTTTAGGAAGAATTAATTGCTCATCAGAAATACACCCCGAGTCCTCGATGCGTTCTGAAACTTTCTAAAGTAATAAATGCTGATATTAGTTTCAAGTCTGTTTCTGAATGAATACTTTCTTCAAAATAATATTAAAAATTAGAGAAAATTTTCGAGACATTCGAGATTTTTACGAGCAGTCGCGACTCGACTTGTCTCGAATTTTACAAAATGTGTGTCGACTGGAATTCGAGGCGAGTCGAGATTCGAGACATGTCTCGACTCGTGCACATCCCTAGTAGTAGTAGAAGAGGTGTTGGCATACGGTAGCTTTACATACAATAATTACGACATTTTTTTTTTTCAAGAAAATGCAGATTTCGTCCTATATTTTATACCCAAGCTAAAGCATATGTTTTTGGTTGCATGTCAAACATATTGTAATCAGACTGAAAAATTCTTCAGTTTAAATAACCTTGACCTTGTCACCAAAAAATATTAATACCATCAATGTGTAGCTTGTGTCAGGAAGAAATCACGGAAACGAATAGACTTTTTTATTGCAGACTTTTCAAATATGAGACAATAGTCTAAGTCAGGACACATTTGCACTTGAGAAATAATTTCAGATTCACTACCATATTTACAGCAACCCAGGGCGCAAAATTTCCGGTCGCTATTGGCGACTAGAAATTTAGTGCTGGCGACCAGTATTCAGTAGGAAAGTTTCTGCCTAAACTCACAGGGCCGCGCAGTTTCTGTTTTGCACGAAAATAATTGTCACTGAGTGAGAGAAAATACGGAATGTGAAGTTTTCACAACGGACATGGACAGTAAAGTCTTCACAATGTTGTCATTCGTCCCTTCTTTTCCCACCCACCAACATTTTGTAGTTTCACTTGCTAGTACTGTTTCATGTAAAAGAGGCCTCAGCAGTCTCAACAGTTAAGACTGCTTACAGGAATTCACTTAAGACTGACACACTCGATGATTTGCTGACAATTTCCATCAATTGCTTCTCACTTGAGGACTTTGATCCGAAAACTGCAATTGACAACTGGTACTCAGTGCAGAGAGAGAGAGAGAGCATTAAACAAACGTGAAATCTTAAGGTAAGATATTTTTCAACATGTATATGAAGTAACAAATTCAAATTTGATTGTCCTGAATCTAATTGTCTGGTTTTGAAATTTTATGCCCTGATGTAATCTCTTTGTCAAACCAAAGGCCATGTGGAGGGAAGGGCTCTCATAATTTGTACGTGAGAGATACTGGCGACTATTATTTTTTAATTGGCGAGTGCGACTGACTTTGAAATTTTGTGCCCTGCAGTAACTACCTGTACATAATCTATCGTTGTGTAAAGAGCCGGAAAATGTCTCCTTGTCTTCTCTGCTATCTGTGGAACCGAACATAACTGTATCGGGTATCATCAATATGGTATACTTATGACAAATGGTATATACTTATGGTATATTAATGACATACTTATGACAAATAGCAAATCACTGATATGACAAAAGAAGCAGCAGCACCCCACGATTCTTAGCCCGTTTTCACATTGACAATAACTAATCAACAATAATACCTATAATGCATCTTGTCCCCATTGTAAAGGATAACCAGAAATTAACATTTATTTTCGTCCTCTGATATCTTCATTGAATACATCCACATATTAACATGAACCTGAAGCATCTATTTGTGTTAAATTCCATTATAATGGACCAGTGTGCCTGCATACTTCAAGAAAACATCTGCCACTTGGGTTTACATGCTCACCGCAACATGATGTACGGCCGAAGGAGTCAACCGCTGAATAATATTTTTTCACAAAAGTTCCAGCAGGTACTTTCAAGCACAGAGCTTAGACAATCTTTGTGAACAGCAAAGATGACTTATAATATTAAGAAACGACCTATCAAACGACACAAGTTTGCAGGACGGCCAAAAAATGACCATGTCTTTTATACATCATATTACTAGGGAAAAAACGCACTCTGAGATCATGTGTAAAATCGGTATTTTATATATAATTTTTAATACCAACTTGTGTAATGCCTTTATTGTAAAGAAATATATAATCTTATTAGTTAATTTAACAACTGGGCAAACACATGTTTCCTTGATTGAAAATAAACTAAAGGTCCCTTTCAGAAACTCACAGAATATGGTATTGTGCTCTGCATCTGTTTATCATTAATAAGAAAAAAAAAAATAGTTGAACACGTCGTGATCTGAATTCATTAATTATTACGAAATATAATTTTACAATTTCACCTGGATAAAGTAGTATTTTTAAATTCCAACTTTCACCCCTTTTACACACTAAATACAGTTAATAAAAACACGAAATTGGAAATGTAAAGTAGTACTATATCAAACCTTAAAATTAAACGAACAGATGCGTCATTGACAAGAAAGAAAAAGGAACACTTTAATACTGCTCGAATAATTGAAGTTGAAAATCTCACTACCGGTGAAGTATATGAATAAACAACGTGCAATAGAGCAAGCATATAAATAACACTATTGACGTTGACATAATCTATATTTTAAATTATTTGCTTCTTGGACCCAAACGTCCAAAAGTAACACTCAAACGAACAAATACTTATATGTAATCATTTTATATACCTTTTTATAGGAAACATGAGGTCAGATTTCAGATCACAATCCTACTGCTTTCATCAAAGGAAGGAAACGGGACCTAAAACACAGCTGAAACAATGAAAATGGCTCAAGAACTTCCTACTAGGCAAAATAATATGACCATAGAGCTTTTCAAATGACTTGCACCGTTCGTTTCCTGCTCATTAATGACCAGAATAATTTTCCTTTTGGCTATAAACGAAATACTATAGTTTAATCAAGATGATACGACATCTGAGCGAACCATAAATTTGTCACTACGTTTACGTTTATTACCATCAACAGAAGATGGTAAGTGAAGTTGCCTCTTCAAACAGAGGTTATATTCCATTTCAAACTGCGTCTTGCACGCAACCCCGAAGTCCTGTTTGCTTCCCAACGCATTTTACTTGTATTTACCAGTTTTATAATCCACTATTTAACAGCAAATTATAATTATTCACGCCATTATACAGACAAGCACATTAAAAGCGTAAACACTCATTCAATTCCTGTAAAAGTACTGTGAGTTAAATAATCAATATTAAAACAAACTAATTCATTCGATTTTTAAAAAAATCTATAATCACGTTGCTACGCAATAAAAAAAATGGAACAAAAAATAAAGAGAAAGTTAGAAATAGGAACAGGATCACCGAGATGAAAGAAAAACATTTTGTTGCTAATTTAAGAAGGAAAAGGCCTAATATTCATCCGCAAAACAATTGTTTAATCATCCATTACGTTTCGAGTAGCTACTATGAATGTATTGATAGCTTAAAATAGAGCTCTATGGATGAGCTTCAACCGTACCGAATTATTAAACATATTAGGATGAATACTTTTCTTTCAACGAACTTTAAAAATTCGTTACTGAATTCTCTCTCTCTCTCTATATATATATATATATATATGTGTGTCTGTGTTTTGCGATTTTTAAATCAATTTTGAGCCCTCCGTTCAACAGAGCATCAAAAACTACCTGAGGAAGTGATGGAATTTTTCGCGTCACTCTTACCGCTCCTGAGATATTGGCCAAAAAATGGCCGATTCAAGGATATTTATTGATCCATATCTCGGGAAGCATAAGTTATACAGAGATGATATTGTGTTGATCCATACCTATGAGGATGTTGAATATTTTGCTACCTATTAGTAACCGGTGGCCACTGTCCAACTTGCCACTGTTTGGCCAGTGACCACCAGTTAATATCGGTATCAGAATGTTTTACCATCCTCTTAGGAATTGATTAACACCAATATCATTTCTCTATGACTTACCGTTCTCAAGATATTGGACAAAAAATAGTTCCGATTTTGGGAGATTTAAGAAGCCATATCTCGGGGACCGTAAGTCATAGAGAGATCATATTGGAGTTGATCAATACCTAAAAGGATGGTGAACATTCTGGTATCAAACAGTAACTGTTGCCACTGGCCAGTTGGTCACCGTTCCCCAGATATTGGCCAAGAAGATCGAATTTCGGGAGATTTAAGGAGCCACATCTCGGGACTCGTAAGTCATAGAAAGATGATATTTTGCGAATTTTTGCGAGAAATAGAAGAGAAAGTGCGGATAAAAAGATTTACATGCAGGAACAATCACAGTTATCCTTTCCTGCTCCATCTCTTTATTCTTTTTAAGGTCGTTCTAGCAATGCTCTTGGAACATTCTCAACTGTTTTTTTTCTTTTTCTTAAACTATCGTAATACCTGTCCTCTCACGTCCGTTCAATATTATTATTTTGTTGGTACTTAAAGAGAGTGTTAATTAAATAGAACTTATTAAAGTTTTAGTACATGTAAAAACAAAGCTAAAACAAAAGGATTCAGTGAGTTCCGTAAACATGCTTTCACTTGTTCTTATGTATTTCATTAATGTGATATGATCAATAAAATCTCATCTTATTTAATATGTTCTCTAATTATACAAAATGAAGAAAGCAATTCAAATGTAAGAGATCTGAGCTACAAACACTGAAGTAAATACGACTCACTAATTTGAAAGTTTCCATTGAGAGAAGCACCTTCATTCGGATTGTAACTCTAGAACAAATTCTTCTTTTAAATCAAATAATATAAACGTTCAAATGGTTTTCCAATTGCATTTAGTTGATCCGTTTTATTATACTGGAAAAACTCATTAAATTTGTATAGCATGGAACTTCCACAAGGTGCAAACTTATGCAACTGCATTATATTGCACACGTTAACTGAAAACTTAAATTGCCATATGCGGAATTTTTGCGAGAGAGAAAATGAAATGAAATGAAATCTTTGAGTTTTACGTCCCACGGTTATGCCGGTTAGGCTAAAGGAGACGGTGATTATGAGAGATGAGTGAAATGGTGGAATGAAAAAAGTGGGAGGAAACGGGAGAACCCCGAGAAAACCCACGAGCACGGTGTTTGTCCACCACAAAGTTCACTTGGCGGGGGCTGGGATCGAACCCGGGACCCCAAGCACCAGAGGTGAACGCTCTACCACTGAGCCACCGCGCCCCCTTTTGCGAGAGAGAGAAGAAAGTGCGGATAAAACGATCTACATGTAGGAACAATCACAGTTATTCTTCCCGCTCCATCTCTCCATTCTTTTTAAGGTAGTTTTGGCAATTCCGGTCTCACTACGTTCCAGAATGAGTAAGTTCTATATCTATGTGTGTGTTCATTTCACACTTACTGTCGGATACGATAATACTGTATAAGGCAACTACACACCCTGTTTGAAAGCTAGTGCAGAACGCCCACTTCGTATGCAACCCTGCTTTACAAAGATGATCTACGGGTTTGTCTAAGTATAATTTACCCTCTCCCCCGAAACCGATTTACACAGAAAAAATGACTGCGCACATTTTATTTCTGATTTTGGAATCCTTTACTACAATTCCAATAATATTTATTTATGGGTTAAAATACTGTAACATCATTCTTGCATAAGATTAGGCTTCGGGGGAAGATGTGTAAACTACTGGCTTAGTTAGTATGCAATAAATAGCTTCACACACTAGCTGAATTTAACGCTCCTTGAAACAGTGGAGAAAAATGACAAATGCTTATGAGTGATGTTTAACAAACTTTCAGATATAGCCACCACGGTTAAGTTACAATGAAGTCATAAACAACAATGGAAAAGAAACGGAAGGAAGGTCACCAGGACTTAGCCTAACAGAAATGTTGATTTGTTAAATCTCCTGTGTGTAGAATGGCTGACTGGCGGAATCAAACTCGGGATATGCAGACTGGAAAGCAAGAACTCTAACCACCATAATATGCCTACTAGGTATATATAGAATATATTAAAATAATTGATGGAATAATAGTGTGGGAGGACACAAAGACACTGTATAGTCCTGGAACCAGTAACACTTCTGTATACGAGTCATTGCAGGGAGGAAACTATTGTTGGATTGGTTGATTTGATTCATAAGAAGGATAAATATCTTGGGTGGAAACTCCTCATTCCGCACACTTTTTTAGGAATGGTACCATCCAAAATGGCTACATGATATGGGCCGAAGTATCCAAATAGAACGTCTTAGAGACCAAAAATGAAGTAAATCTAACAGAATTCTATGTATCATTGTCCAGTGAACCAAGATTATTAATGTTGAAGGTACATTAGAATCAAAAATCACCGCCATTTTGGAAAATGACATGCAGAATAATACACCTTGCGTCGTGAGTATGAGGAGACTATAGTAACAATATTGATGTCCAAAGAGTGTGTGTTCCATGTCGATAAGTTCAATAAACATAGCATAAGAATAGAATTTGCTCCCTGCCATGACTTGCATGCCAAAGCGTTACTTGCCAATTAGAACATAAGTAAACGTAAATGACAATAGTTTTTTTTTAATAATATTTTTCAGAAAGAAAATACAATTCTATTATTCACTCATCATAAGGATTTTTTTTTTTTTTTTTTTTTTTTTTTTGCCTGTACACTTTGACATTTGCAATACATAGGACATGAAATTTCAGATTTTACAGCAAGACACCCAGACGCAGCCCACTTTAAACATGTACACTCATGTCCAAAATGATTGTCGCATACCTATAACTGTCTTCTTGTACGAATATAATTTGATAATGATTTTGCAGGGTACTTTTAATACTGATAATATGTGTATAATCGGGAAATGTATATTTGTGGTAAGTTTCATAGGAAAAGAACTATAAATACGAAAATTAGAAGGAGTAAAACAAAAATGTTGCTAAATGGAGAAGCAAGTTTTATTTTCGTTTTATTGTTCTTAATACTGCTGTTTTGACATGAAATTTACCACATACGTGTCTTTGCCGATTATACAGATACTAACATTATAAGAAATACCGGGCGAATTCGTTATCAAATTATATTCCTACAACAACATATTTATAGACATGCGACAATAATTTTGGACATGAGTGTACATGCACCAGCAAAGTCGTTTGGATGACATAAGAACACCATTAATAACTTCAAAACCATATTTTTCAGGATCAAGGTTTTCAAGTCTTTTCTCTGTACAGTGAATTTGCAAATATGTATGAAAGAAAGCTCGAAGAATATGTCCCTTAGCACAGGCACTTGTAGAAGACTAAACTTCAATATAAACATTTTTAACATGAATGTATTTCCAGAGTATGAACTCATCTAATGTCTTACAAGATGTTCGTTTCTTCAGTAACTGCACAAGATATTCTTCAATTGTTTTCATGATAGCGTCCGATTGTACCATATACCGAGATGTGCCAAAACCTTTCAAAATCTTGACTGGGTTGCAGTTCATAGCAGTTTTTTTTTTTTTTTCAAACTTACTAGTGTAATCTGCTCCTGAGAGAGCATGAAGTGCAGGCAGCGAAGAGTGCATATCATTTCCGAGTGTTTCTGCTAATATATGAATTGGCACTAACATTGTTGATTCACTGACACCAGTTCTTAACCACACTTCCTGAACTCCCATTCTGTTTAGCTTATTGCAGTGAAAGAAAGATAAGACCATAATATCAGTATCAGAAGAAACAAAGACTATCTTTTGATACCCCTGATTTGCAGAATGTTCAGCATGAACGATCATCTGAAAATCATCATCTTCAATGCACGACAATCTACACTTGGAATTGTTGTCTGCAAACCACTTTTCACAGCTGTACAGTTAACCAAATTTCATTGTTCATTCTTGAGAAGGCGCTGGAGACATCCATATGGGTCATTGGCTGACTATTGAATTTACTTTTACAATTATCGCTAATAAGTTATTGAAAAAGTAATGTATTTAAAGGTGATGGCCAGAATTTATCCATTTGTACTGGTAAGCTAAGTCTGAGCTTATTTTTACAAAATCAATAACAGTACTCTTTTGCCTAAGAATACGTTCAGAGTCTTTAGGAGAACATTCAAAGTAGCTGTCAAACACATGGTCGACCCTTGCAGCTTGTGATGATAATGTGTATGTGGCATAAGCAATGGCTACATCTCCATTTTTTTTTTTTTTTTTTTTTTTAAATATTTTGTTACACCTTCCTGAAACAGCTCATTGCATCAATGATAAAGCAAGTGCTGTCATTGGGTTGGCATATAACACCTTTGGCATCTTCGTTTAGCACGGATTCCAATTCCTCCATCAATGAGCTTTGCTTTTACAAGAAGTCCATGTTCATCAAAAAGTGTACAAGAATCAGAAAGTTCATAATCGAATAATTGTTCAAGTCCATACCCTCGAGGTTAAGTTTTTTCAATGATTTTGTTTATTGCAGCTTTTGATTTGATGTTGGTACATTTTTGTTTTTCTTCACTGTTAGTGATCACTTTCAATTTTGTTGTAAATTTTGTATGGTGTATAGATCCCAGATGCGAGCAGTCTTCTCAAAATAACGTTTCAATCTGTACGCATCATATATTTCATCACCTATGAAATAAATACTGAGAATTTGCTTCTTAGCTAGTGAAGTATTACCATTACCAAAGTCTAAGGGCGGATCTCCGGGAATCGCGGTGGCCATGGCTTGACAGAAACCCTGCCTATCCACTGCTGGGGGAATGTTGTACCCAGAAACTCACGAACAATATCGGCGTAGTGTGGAGGAGCGTCGTCACGTTGAAAGATGACACCTTCTGAAAATTGTGGTATTGCATACAATTGCAACATGTCAAGGAAGTTGTTTGTCGTCACAGTCTGCTCCGCAAAGAAAAATGGGCCTATCACTTTACCATGCATCAGACCATACCATAGATTCAATTTAGGTGTTACGTTCGTACTCAATATGGGCACGTCGATTTTCAGCAGCCCATATGCAGACGTTACAGTGATGAACATGTCCACAGCCATTGAATGTCGCTTCATCGTTAAACACGATCTTCTTAAAAAGTCATTCATCATTGTCGATCTCATGAAGCATATCTGTAGCAAACGCGAATCGTTTCAGTCTATCCGCCAGTTTCATAGCGCCCAATAGCTGCACTTTCTAACCCAAAAAACGCAGACGTTTCTTTAGCACCTTATGAACAGTAGTCTTGCTTAGGTGTAGTAATTGTCGAGCACACACACAGACAGATTTTTTAGGGCTCTTTAGGTAGCTCTCCTGTATAACCTCTACAGACTTTCACTTACCGTTGACCTACTAGATGGCGATGGCGTCACTTGCTGATGATATTCACGTTGCACTTTGGTCACGGATTCGAATTTAGCAAGCTACAGAACACACTGAAGTTTCCTCTGTACCCTCCATATCTCGACTGGCGTTGGTGTGGGCTGCTGCGCAGTTTGTGGTGTTGCTTCATCACCTGTGTGTGAACACACTTGCACGCTACGGAAACTTGGATAGCTTTCTTTTTATTTGGTGAAGATTTCACATTTCTATCTTCTTTTGTTGTTTTCCTGTGGCCGGTCAAAAGTGCATCATGACCTCACGGACACTCTGTGTTAATCTATATACTTATACAAATCTACATATGTATATGAATCTCAAGTCCTGGCAGGGAGCAAATTCTGGTAGATTTACTTCATTTTTAGGTCTCTAGAACGTTCCATTTGCATATTTTAAGCCATATCAGGGTTATCAGATACCCATTTTGAATGACGTCATTCCTGAAAAAGTGTGGGGGTGAGGTGTGTCCACCCAATATTTTTATCCTTTTCATGCATCCAATTAACCAATTCAACAATAGTTTCCTCCCTGCAATGACTTGTATACAGAAGTGTTACTGGAAGCTGGACTAGTCAGTAAACATCATGGTGATATCCACCAACTTAAGACTCAAGCGCAATGTGGATTAGGATAAAATATTTGAGGTGCATGTTCATAACATCAGACATGAAATGGAATATTAATTTACGTGTTAAGTTTATGGCCTGCATGTGAATGTCGATGGAACGATAGAATGTACAGAATTGGAAGGTACTATTAAACAAACAAACACACACACACACACACACACACAAACAATGATGTAACGCACATGCCTGAGAACAAATCTTTGAATTCTTCGCAGGGCGCATTGTGGGAAGTTCACCGGGTACACTCTCAAAAAATAAAAAAATAAAATAAAAGTTTGTAACTCTTTGTAAATAATATGCTTGTGTTTTATCTTTACTAGAGGAGCATTCACGGGGACCAATATTCTCGCCTTTGGACCCCTCTCCCCAACAAAAATTTCTTGGTGTGTGCCTAATCCTTCGTTTGCCTACAGCGACTGACTGCTCTTGTATTCTGCCACTGTCCACCATCTTGACATTAATTATGCGACAATATTTGCAGCAAAACTTTACAAGAATTAATCCCCAAAAACCTATATTTGAATGAGAAAAATAACAGGCATATGCAAGATCATACTTTTGACTATTTCTTTCAAGTATAAGTATAGTGTACTGTAAGAATAGATAATTATTCTCTATTTAAATCTTTAAAATTGTGCATATATAATATTGATCATACTGACGACCACCTGCTTATTTAGCATTACAATTTTACTGTAACACGAAAAGAGATTGCCCAGGAAAACTCTGGACAAGCTTTCTTAACGACCTTCTCTAAGGTCATCCACATTTGTTTGAAGTTTATTGAATAACTTAAGAGGCCTAATCACTGCAAAATCATCAAAATACCGCTAATTTTATCGGAATTTATTTTCGCGTTTCTAAATGGCTGCAAACGGAAAGCTATTAGGTGTTTCATGATAACGGTATTTTAAAATAATATTGTCTAGCGCGCTCTTGTTTCACATTTCGATTATCTTTTATCTATTTAAAGTTTGCCGTGATTAGGTCTCTTAAAGACAATGAAGAACATAAAAATATCTAGAAAGTGAGCCAGATAGGCATACTTGCAAAATGCTATTACATGAGTTAGGAAATTGTTTCAAGAGCTTTTCGTGTAATATAAAAATTCGAATATCCAACAATAATGATGTCAAATTGTGCACTCGAATTCTTAGCCTATAAGGAAAGGGCTGGTTGTTATTAGTTAATATAATAGCATTTTGTCGATACAATCTGACTTATTCTCTGTAATATATATATATATATATATATATATATATATATATATATATATATATATATATATATATATATATATATATATATACACTACTACTACTACTACTACTACTCTCTTAAGATATTCACGAAATTGAAATAAGTGGGCTGAACATAGTAAAGCCTTAAAAACTATCGCTGTGTTCTGTTTCTGTCAGCACATTCCTAATTAAGCAAGGACAAAGAAACTTTTAGGACTTCAAGTGGATTCCTACCCCCAATAACAAATACTGAATAAATTGAAGGGCAGTGCTATAACTTGGGATTTACTCACAAACCTTCTTTTCGAAACTGAATCAACATAATAGAAATTTACACCGTCCTAGATTTTTACGTTCTCTCTCTCGTTCTTTCTTTCTCCCTCTTAATAATATCCATTTCAGCTTAAATAGTCGTGAAAGATACAAAAGCGGCAACGACTGATGTTTCTATGGTAACGCCTGCTCCACAGTAGCCTGGACTACCCCCTTGCGATTTCTCAGTTTCTCAGGAAAAGCCGAAAGCAAGGATTCGTCCACGCACGTGATTGAAATAGCGCTAGCTCATTCGAACTTGAGAAAATACTTCTTGTAAACGAAATAAAATACTGATATATAATTTTAACACATTCGAGAAATTAATTAGGTCTAGAAACTTATGAAACATTTCAATTCATGAAAATTTAATGTTAAAATCAAATAATTGCATTTTAATCTTTTGGATCTTCTAAAACTCCAATTCTTAAAAAACTTAAAAGAACAGTATAAAACTTGCTTTATTTTTTGTCATTACCACCAACCTCTATTTCAGAAGCTATACTTTCTTATGATTTGGACACTTTCCATTACATTCTTAGGCAATTTCTTTTTACATCCATACCTAGTAAATCGAAATCCTGGTGGCATAGTGCAAGGGCTCCCGACTCGATCGCATTTAAAGTGAGTTGTGGCGGACAAGGCCATGTCTCGCGGTTCTCTAACTTCTTAAATTATCATTCTACCAATTCTTTGACAACCACTTTCATTAATTATCTGTCTCCTTCATCCTAAATGCCATAAACATGGGACGTTAAATATTTCAATTAATTTTTACGTCAGAATCTTCCGCTTTAATACGTACTATTTGCATTTGTGTCTGAGGTATTGCACGTCAGCAATGTTTGAACCTATGAATACATGAATTAAAAGTGAACGGGCCAGTCTAAGCCTAAATACTCCTGTTCTCTTTTTCACCCTATATTAATGTTCAGAAAACTAAACATCCATTTTTTATTTTAGCAAAACCCATACAGCCACATTCATTGTTATACACAGATTGGACAACTGATATAAGTCATATGGAACACATTGGCATAGAAAAGATACAGTCGACCTATAAGATAGGAAATAACACATTGAAATGTGTGTGATTTGATGTATATCAGGACTAGTGTTGTAACATTTCCGGAAATTTTGAACCTGCTGGTAAAAAACAGTTTTTTTTTTTCGGAAAAATTGGAAAACTTGGGAAAATAACAAAACTCTCTGTATTAGGTTAGTTTTACAGTAATGGAACCGTTCTTTTTTTTTTCGAACGTGTGAAATTTCAATATTATGAATATTTTAAAAAAGAAAAAGAAGCATTCGAAAATAATACTGTTGTAATTATTCATGAAAATTAATAGTCTGCACTCGGCGTGGGAGACCCGGGTTCGATTCCCGGCGGGAGCTCATGTGGTTCGGATTCCACGTTAATCAGTAGGTCTACGTCTCATGTAGCCTCGCTGCTGAACGGGACGCTAAACTAAAATCACCTCACCTTAATAGTCTGCACTCATTTCCTTTATGTGCCTTTTAGTCGTTTACTCCTGGTTGTGCAGTAATTAAAGAACTTTTAAAATTGCATACACATATACCATCACGAAGCGTTTCTGTTGCAACAAATAGGGCTCTTGAGTGAAACTGAGTTCTTAACGTGATCTTTGATCTGGTGACATTTTGTTAATTTTAACCAAATTACTTCTTAAAAGAAAGAGCAGTAGGCAAATTTCACTAATACTCATGCACTAAGACATATAATTACTATTATTTAATATTGAAATACGACGTTAATATAAACTTTATGTACTAAATTTTGCATGTAAACAAATACCTATTTTCTAGTGCGACAAATTATCTCTATATATAAAAATGACAGTGACTATACTTGTAACTTAACAACTCTTGAACTACCAGACTGATCTCGATAAAAATTTTCAACATAGAGAGGTTCGGACCTGAGATGGATTTTGCCATTTCACTTTGAAGGTGTAACTTGGAGGAAGGAAGTGCGGATATATATTGAAAATTACTCATCTTAGTGTCCAACCCATAGTTTTTCGGGTTGCTGAGATGAACAGTGCATTTCCGATTAAGCTTAAATTCAAATTCAGCACTGCAACTTGGAGGAAGGGGAGGGGATATATATATAACTCTATGGCCTATGGTACCCGGAGGTTCAATGCCGCGTTCACAAAAGCTCTCCACTGACTTCTATCCTTAGCCATTTGGATCCAGTTTCTACTTTGTATTCCTATCTCTGCGAGATCCATCTTAATATTGTCCTCCCATCTGCGCTTAGGTCTTCCTAATAGTCGTTTTCCGATTGGTCTTTCAGTCAAGACTTTGAAAGCGTTTCTATTTTCTTCCATTCTTGCTACATGACCTGCCCACCTAAGACTCCTAGACTTGACGATCCTAACAATGTTGGGTAAACCGTATAAATTATGTAGTTCCTCGTTATGAAGTTTCCGCCATTCCCCATTCCCGTTCCTCTTGGGTACGAATATTTCTCAGGTCTTGTTCTCAAATACTTTCAGTCTATGTTCTTCCCTCAGAGTAAGCGACTATGTTTCGCAACCATACGGAACAACAAGCATGATTATCGTTTTGTATATTTTAAGTTTTAAATTTCTCGATAGAATTTGCGACGACAAGAGATTTTGAACCGAATAGTAACACTAATTCCCTGCTTTTAGTCGACATTTAATTTCTTCGTGAATATGATTTTCGTCTGTTAATATTGATCCTAGATATTTGAAAGTATCCACTTTATCAAAAGTATAATTTAATATTTTAACGCATCCACAATTTGCCGTATTACGGTTCCAACGCACTTCCACGTATTTAGTTTTCTCTGCATTTACTTCTAAACCCATGTCCCTGCAAGCGCTTAATAAGGACTCTGCATTTCTTTCTATTGTTCTCCTATCATCCCCTATTAAATTTACATCATCAGCATATGCCATAACCTGGTGAATACCGTTCAACTCCAGGCCCTGGTTGCTATCTTTGATTTTCCTTATAGCGTATTCCAGAACAAAGTTAAATAATAATGGCGACAACGCATCTCCTTGTTTCAGGCTATTTTCGACGTGAAAGCTCGTGGATAAAAATTTTCCTACCCGGACTTTACTTTGGGATTCATTTAAACATAGGCGGGGCCGCGGTGGCTCAGTAGTAGAGCGTTCACCTCTGGTGCATGGGGTCCTGGGTTCAAACCCTGCTCTCGCCAAGTGAACTTTGTGGTGGACAAACACCGTGTGCGTGGGTTTTCTCGGGGTTCTCCCGTTTCCTCCCACTTTCCACCATTTCATTCATTTCTCATAATCACCGTCTCCTTTAGCCTAGCCGGCATAACCGTGGGACGTAAAACTCAAAGATTTCATTTCATTTTTTTTTCATTTAAACATAACAATCTAATTAGCTTTCTCGGTATTCCAAGTTCTGTAAGAACGATGTATAATGTTTCTTTCCTAACCGAGTCGTACGCCTTTCTAAAATCAATAAATAGTTGATGTACCAGGGTATTGTATTCCCACTTTTTTTCGAGTATTTGGCGAATGGTAAATATTTGGTCGATAGTTGATCGATTTCGTCTAAATCCGCACTGGTAATCTCCAATATCTAATCTGCGTATGGGGTCAATCTTGCTAATAGAATATTTGAAAGGATTTTATAGGATGTTGACAGAAGAGAAATGCCTCGATAATTATTACAGTCAGATTTGTCGCCTTTCTTATGAATTGGAACAATGATTGATTCTTTCCACTCTTGTGGCAATTATTCCTTGTTCCAGATAAGGAGAATGAGTTTGTGTATCTTGTTCCACAATTTTTCGCCACAGGCTAAAATTAGCTCAGCCGGATATATATAATGATGGAAAATGACAGATATTAGTGTCAAAACCATAGTTTTCACTGAGATGAACAGTGACACTTTTGATGCCGTTTAAATCCAAATTTATTCCCGTAAATTCGGGGAGGGAGAAGATATTTAAAAATGATACCAAATGATTTATATTAATGTGAATCCATATTTTCAGGGAGGCTGAGATGAAGAGTGACATTGCCGATGCTGTGTAAATCCAAATTCAACGCCGACTTTATGCAAAGGGAAGGGAGTGATATATTAAAAAATGATCGAAAATGACATATTATTGTCGAATCCATAGTTTTCGGGTCACTGAGATTAGAGCGACACTTCTAATGCCGTTTAAATCCAAATTCAGCGCCGTGACCTGGGGCTGGGATATTATATATATATGCAAATGATCGAAAATGACCATATTAGTGTCGAATCCATACCTTTTGGAGTTGCTGTGATGAACAGTAGCACTTCCGATGCCGTTTAAATCCAAATTCAGTTCCGCAAGTCGGGTCGGAAGATATAAAAATTACTGAAAATGGATGATATTAGTGTCGAATCAACAGTTTTTGTGATCGCTGAAATGAACAGTAACACTTGTGATGCCGTTTAAATTACATTTCATCCTCGTAACTTGGAGGCGGGGGAAAGGGGATATTATATCGAGTCGAGACAGGATTTTCCTGACAAAATTGGAATCGAGACACGGCTCTTCCAATAGAGAAGTATACATTTTTCGAGTCGGGGCATCACTTTTACAGCACATTTTCGAGACGAAACAGCCATAAATCTTGTCTCGTGCGCATCCCTAGTTTTTGGGGTCCTGAGATGAACATTAACATTTCTAATGCTGTATAAATCCAAATTCAGTACCGCAACTTGGGAGAGAGAGAAAGGGTGAATATATAAAAATGATCGAAAATGGCTTATATTAATGTCTTATCTATAGTTTTCGGGGTGACTGAGATCAACAGTGATACTTCCGATGCCATTTAAATCTAAATTCAGCCCCCATTAGTACTCCTAAAGGTGAAATGTGGCATGTAAAAGTATTTGAAAATGACTGATACTAGTGTCGAATTCATAGTTTTGGGGGTCCCTAAGTTCATTGGTGACAGTTTTGGTCCCTTATATCCAAAATAAAACTTATTCTCCCCGTGCGAAGAACGGGTATTCTGCTAGTCTTTAATAATAAGGAACGGAAGTTTCACATGTTAAATTCTTTAATATATTTGTCGCTGCTCAAATTTACGCACTTGTGCGGTGTGTGTGTGTATATGTAAATAAGATCATCATCTCTTTTTGAGTTGTTCAAAAAATATACAAATAATAAAGAGGGATTTTTATCAGATATCAGAAAACTGAAAAGTAAAATTAAAAGCTGTTGCTTTAAGTATTTTTCCTGCTAGCGAAATACGTTGTATATATGCTGCAGACACGTTACAGAAAATAAGATTAGCATTAGGCGAAGAAATAGTTTTTAAATTATATTTTCCGGGTTTTGCGAACATTTCCGAACAAAAGATTTTTTTAATGGGTTCAAAATTTCTGGAAATTTTACACAGCACAATGAGATACGCATCTCCACAAAATATATATTTGATTTTAACATGCTGGTATTAACTAAAATGATTCTGGCCCTGTTTTTTAAACACTTCCCTGCCATAAAACGGTAACTTTGTAAGATAATTAAAATACACTATATACTCATATTTTATATGATTATATATTAGTTGGTATCCGATCCACCGCAATACGTTCAAAGTTTTCGAAGATTCTCCCACTAAGAACCGAAGCTAGGACCTTGTGTACCAAAGGTGTGAGCGCTAGCCACTAGACTAGCAAAAAGGGCACTGCTCAACGATTAAAAAGAAAAACAAATATCCTAAAATAATTTTATGCACGAATTATTCTCTGTAATGATCAGAAATATATATTACCCAGAAATAGCAAATATTTAAAAGCCAAGTAATGATTAATGCTTTGATTAGCAACACGCTGTTTTCTATTGTTTCAAGTTAGATACAATCTAACGCACATCAACATGAACTTAATTTACTCGAAATTTATTTCACTGAACATGTCTTCTTAGTACTTCACGTTAAAATTCTACGTGTACCAAATTTCTACGCGTAATTCATATTCTATTTCAACTAGTTTTCGTTAAAGGAAGCTATTATGCAATGTAGTATTATGCAATGTACGATTTCTCGAATTACTTTCATTTGTTTGTAAGTTACTTAAAATCAATCAAAGATAGTTTTGTACCATTTTCGTAAAGAAAACTAAGTCTGCTCGATAACCAGGTAGTTGGTGAATTCTTAGCTCTTTAGAAAAGAATCAATTCTATCTACTGAGAAACGTACGCAGGCAAATTGAGGGGGTGAAAACACGCAAACGACTACAGTGGCGTGTTACAGTAGGGTAAGAAAAGCATGTCTCTGCAAACACGCAAACTTCACTTGGTTCTTTGACAAACCTTGCATCCTGGGAAGTGGAAAATGCTGCTGCCTCATCGATAACTCCTAAGAACAGTTTCGTGCTAAGAGGCGCCTTATCTCACTTTCATGAAAGGAACTCTTGATCAACATCTACATACATATTATCTTGAGTTCAGAATTTTTTATTTCTTCTGATTTACAGATATGTTAAGCAACAAATGATTGGGAACCTACTACGAAATTAAGTCGGCTGAAGCTCCAATACTTTGAAAGTTCAAATTAAATATATAACATCGCCACGGCCGGTCCCAAGCCCGTACTAAGAAAGGGGAGGGATCCCTTTATCTTTTCACCAATTCACACGAATTGTGGTGTCTGGATGCCGTAGAGTGGGAGATTGAAACTTGGGAAGTGCGTGAAAACACGTTACTCTCGTATGCTAGGTAACTGTGCTGCTGTCCCGTTTATGGACAGCTTGGGTAGGTCGAACAACAACCTACTGGGGAATGAAAACTTCGGCCGGATCTCCAAATAGCTATTAACCAGTGCCATTGGATGTGGAAGGGTACGTGCAACCTCGTCACGGCCTCATCGGGGTAGGTAGAACACTTATATGAACTGCCGTCCCTATCTGCAGAGGTGAAATGGCACACAACCATCATCCGAAATGGGCAACTAGGTAGAACTCTTGGGTCTAGGAGGTAAGATTACGTGGTACCCCAACAGGTACGAAACAGGGGTAATGGTATCACCAGTGAGAAGGATCCACGCCCTACCGGAGAGGGTGATGCCCTTCAGAGAGTGTTTAGTGCGTGCTCTTGGGTCTAGCATGGGATTGTATCCTAATGCAGTCTCGTACTTCAAGAGTACGTGAGGCAGTGGGTTTAACTTTTGTCCAAATTTTCACATTTACCGAGCGCAGGTCCACGAACCAGAGTAATACTAAAATTTCTATGTTAATTACTAAGCATTTAGAAAATAATACATACTTAGTCTAATAGTTTGTTTATATATATATATATATATATATATATATATATATATATATGAGGGGAAGTCCAAAAAGTTCCCGGAATGTTACACTTTTGGCATTTGGGATGTAACCACAATGAATTTTGTGCAATATAGTCCTTAGGTTGCCTAATTATGAATTTGACAAGTCCGAACACGTCTTAACAAGCAGTGTACGAATAGTGTAGCTGAACGGAGGAGTGTGTAGTGATCGGTTGGCGCAATTTCACAGATCGAGCTCCGCGCAATCATCAAATCCATGTGCAAATTAATTATTAAAAAAAAAATCAGTGAGTTTGATAGGTTTAAAAACAGTTTAACACTATCGGATGTTTGACTCTTTCCAAAGCTAAAAATAGGCCTTGTCCGTTTCGGCAGGGAGCAAAACCAACGTGACGGCTGAACTTCGGAAGATGCCAAAAGAGGCCTTTTGTCGGTGTTTCCAGCAATTCTAGAAGCGGTGGAGCAAGTGTGTGTGTGTTTCGAAGGGGCCTACTTTCAAGGTGATTAAATGTGTACTTATATTGTGGTAACAGAGAGCTACAACAAAATTCCGGGAACTTTTTGAGTGTTTCTCGTATACATAATTTTTCATTGTCAATGTGTGCCTTCAAACTAATTACGACACAGCTTAGACGATAAACTGGATAAGAACGGAGGCCAATCTCAACAACATTCACTTCTTTACGTAGCCTTTCGAACTTATTAGAAAATTACATACAGAAATTATCCTTTGATTTTTACGAAAGTGAATAAATAAACTGCTGAAAGCAGTAAGGAGAATCACATCAAATGGGCTATGAATGAATGAGCTTGCGTTTATGAAAAGGATTAAGCATATCTAAACATTTCCGCCTTAAAGTTTATGCAACCAGTAACTCCCCATTGTTTTGAGGTTTCCACATTACACGAAACGTACTCCCTATTGTTTTGAGGTTTCCACATTACACGAAACGTACATTTAAGAATGAATGGGATACGATAGCCACTGTAAAAGTCATCTTACCCGTGAAGATGCTGACAGATTGATTCAACGAACTCGAGTTTATCGCTCTAGCTAGCTACTGCGAAATCCGATTTTAGAAAATTCGCTTTCGTTCAAGAGCTATCGTGTGGTGTAACATCTTACAAGGCTTACAATAATGTGATCCTAATAATTAAAATAAAAGACTGGGTCAAAGCTATGGAGCACCTTTAAATTACTGAGTATATTTTTCAGTCTAACGTAGTCTAAAACCAATGCCGGTTACATTATTCAACACTATACATTACTTGAAAGCGTCACTTCAGTAAGCTGCACAGAAATGTCCGAAATGATTTTGATGCACAGACCTTAGTGGTCAGTTACGCACAATGATCTAATTAAAATGACGCAACTCAAAATCATCAACTTTTCAGAACATCAAAGGGAGGACTGAAACTGCTGCTAGTTCAGGCTATTCGCTAAGCTCACCTCTACTACTATTTTTTAAATTTTAATAAATAATTTAAAGACTGTGAAGTACATAAAAATGTAGAACGCAAGCCAGATAGTATCTACAAGACGCCATTATATGAACTAATAACCGTTTCTAAACCTTTGTTGCAGATCAGAAATTTGAGTGAGCAGTTTATGACGTCACAATTGTTAAGCACCCAAGGTCTTGAAAGGTATAGAAAACAATTCGAAAACGTAAAGCTAGGTTGCTATGCTGCAAGAATCTTGTAGCTGTCATTAAAAAATTCTTGCAATCCTACAATATTTCTCTGTGTAAACGCAGTCTTGAAAGAGACATGCAACCATCTTCCAAGGAGTTAAACCATGTTCAACTTTCTAGGTCGTCTTGCTCGCTACATGCTATCATTCTTCCACTGACAAAGAAAAAGAAAATTAGTTTCGCCGCTTCCGAAACGACGGATTCTTTTGGACGGAAGGGGGGAGGGGAAGAGCACCAAAATACACGTTTTTAATGAGGTTCACTTTGCTTTCAGAAGGTTGTACTGTGTAAACAGTAAATGGAAAGTTGTGGTTGCAAGATTTTTTAATGACAGTTACAACATTCTTGCAGCATGACAACCTAGCTTTAACATGGCCGAACAAATGACAATTGCACTCCGGGGTGAGGATTTATACCTTCACCTGCGATGTCTTCACACAAACCTCTCCTATCCTCTAGGATCATTTTCAACTTTTATATCAGTAAGGATTACATTTGAGTCTTGTCACTTTTCTATTAAAGAGGCTGCATGAATGGCCATGCTAAAATTGGACTTTCACCATATGACGGACACATGAATACATTACAGTTTAGTTTTAGAAGGCAAGAAGACGAGTTGTCTACTTTTGAAATTAGTGTATTATTGTCTCTGTATACAATTACATAAAGATATAGCCTCATTGAAGTATTGAACGATGCAAAACTTATTTAAAACAGCTAAGTACTGAAGCTTTGAGGTAAAATATGAACTTCGGCTATCATTAAGATCTGAACCAGAAAAAAAGTTATGATCCCATACGCATATGCTTTTAGTTTCACAAGGGGAGACATCAATAAAACAGATCAATGTTTTTTCTTACTTCTTGGGGAAAGAAACATCGCCAACGTAAGAAAATATGACGAGAAAGAGGAAAATGATTCATAAACTTGCTATGCAATTCTACGGGAGTTGGGTACTTATCCTTACAACCAGATGGATTTTTTTTTAAATATATTCATTCATCAAATTCATAAGTCACTATTATATAGCAAGGTGAAATAACATCTTAAAAAAGAACCCTCGTCAGTTCAAAGGGAAAACGTGAAAAGACAGAAACCTTTTGATTCAAAAGACGTGCAAATTCTTTCCAGATGCACCTCCAATATCTTTGTTGACATTATGAAATCCTCTTCGTTCGCTCTTACATTTTTATCGGAATTTTTGCCAACACGACGCCGCGTCAGCAGCATGTTTCTAACTTATAAGCTAGATCCAGCCGAAGAAAAAGGGCTTCTCCGTGTATTCTTGGGTATAAACGAGAGGAGGAATGGGTCACCACAAACAGGTGCCAGCGTTGTTCTCCCACGTTCAAGTTATTCTGGTTCATTCATGACTCATCATGGACCATTTTCACCAGCGATATGTTCCTTTCGTTAAATACCTCTTACTTTTAAAATCTAGTCACACAGATAAATTACGGAACTTTTCCAAGTTCTTCAGTTTAACTACCGACACAATAGTTTGATTAAGAATGATTATGTTCAAGTTTTAAGTGTAATTTTACGAACAAAAAGTAGTACATCAATGTTACAAGCTGGAAAACAAAATCAAAACTACAACAGAAAACAAAGCATCCTGGTATTTAGCAACTGCTACAGAAAGTAGGGAAACATTTTCCGAGACTGCTTACAGCTGAAAGATCATGCTCTCCATCCAAAATTTTCAAAATATTACAGTGATCAAAATACGATTTTACAATTTCTCTGCATAATTATCTCGCGTTTACGAAATGATTGTAAGCTACCCTGCCAGTAATTTTCAATTGAAAACTCAGTGACGTCACAATTTGCTGCTTTTATTGGTCATAAACCACACAAATAGAACAAAGTGTACATAGGAAACTTATCCTTGATAGAAGACAGTGGTCACAGAAAACAAAGTGTAGTCTATTGCTTTGCAGATACAATTCATCGTACACTGTCTAACAGTTGTTTCTCTTCCTTTTTTAGGTCTCGTACCCTCCCCTTCTTTGCTCAACTTGTTCTCTCTGTTGTCTCTGATCTAAAAGTGCGTTCCTACTTTAAGCATTGCCAATTGGACGTGACTTGCGGAATTCTTTCGGAGTCAAAAGGCACTGCGCATTGTCTTCGGTTCGTTCAATTTTCTGTAGTGTAAGGGGAAGTTTCTTAAATTAAAAGATTGAAATTTCTGTTCTAAAAAGCCAGAATGCTGACATGGAGCCTATAATGCTAACTACAAGTGTTGTCATATCTCTTTCAGAGCAGCTAAGCTGGCTTTAGTTCAGTCACTATTTGATATGTTCTGTTTATAGTTACCTAAGTGTACCGGTATACCTTTTTAAGAACATTAGTGGTGTAAGAGTGGTTTCATCTTCGTTTACAACTAAAGTCTTCCATAAACATATTTTCAATTAGAAGTCAATTACTTTTGTTTCCTGCTATATACTAAGACGTAGTATGTGTGTCCTCACGAGAATATTGACGCTGCTACGAGAAATCATCAACAATATATGCAATCTGTTACTTAACGAGAATATTTTACCAGTGTATCCAACAGAATAAATATTGATTCAGACTGACAACGAACGACATACTTCTTACATAAGGTTGTTTCATCCTTATGCTAGTGAATTGCAGATAGCGCCATAGGCGCTACGTTCGACTCAGTATCATATCATACACATTACACGTGAAGCAAACAGCTATAGCTATCTAAGAGTAAGTTTTTCTGTGAATAAAAATGCATTATTTTAGGCAAGACTACTAGTAGCACCTTCTGACGTGGGCTATAACTAAACCGAAACGCAGTAACTGCGAAGGTTTCACAGTTGGATAAAGTAATACACAATGAAATTCACCGCATTGTGTATCCACCGTCGAAGGCCACAACGCCCGATCAAAAGCCACAGAAGAAACAACCGGCTCCGCAATTCACTCGAACGTCATTGGTAAAGTACGGAAATACGTGTCACAGAGAATTCACCACAGCAACGTAAATAGCAGCATGTGCCCAACAGACATCAGCAACCGCTAATCGAACTATCCGAAACTATCTGAAAAGGCTCACAAACATCAGATCTGTGCTCTAACACAACGTACATCGCCCAATGGTCAGTGTCATGCAAATATCTGGATGTGCGCTGCCTAGCAGGTGATAAATGGCGTTGCATCATCATCCTTCATGAGCCGTGGGTCCATTTGACCAGGTCAAAACGGATATATGCGATTCAATACCGTTCTAATGGAAAAGAACACGCACAGTGAATTCGCACTGCTAGGAAAGTTTCCCAAACCACAGAGTTTAAGTTAGTGGCGGGTTTCTGTACCAAGAAGAAGTTCCTTATACATAAGTGTGGCCTCTAATGTAAAAGTAAATGTGGCTTACTATATACAGCACATCTTAAATCACTATACCGCCACGTCCCCCTGCTTTGTATGGTAATGAAACCACCGAAGTTCATATCTATCAAGACAAGGCCAGTAGTAACGCCGCCAAAACAACGGTGGCCTACATGGTTCCAATGAAACAGGAGACAGGCATCAAGGCTTTTCTATTTATACACATCCCTATTAAATCGCCTCTTTGGCCTATTGAAACGGAATATCACAAAATATCGAGACACAACACGTGAGGGATTCTGGAAGTGTGGAAGGACGAGTTAACTAAACTAGATCAAACAATGCTCAAGAGAAGCCTTCTTCAAAGGAAGCTCCGATGTCGTGCAATTGTTAAATCATCATACTGAACATGATCGGTAGTGAAAAGGAAGTTTTACAGCCTAGGGAATGCAGGTGAAATTCACTACCATAACGATGAAATGACCTTCTATAACGCCATAAGAATTAGCTTTTCCCCAATTTTCTTAAAAATTACGCACGAGAATTTACCCTCAAGCATGTCCCTTTGATCAGTCCGATGTAGTGTATCTACATATATATCATTGGACGGTATTACAGTTAAATTAAAATTACAGTTTAAGCAGTTAATCATAAACCTGGATTATATCTCACTAACCATACTGTATGTATAATTTTGTCTTTGTAGTGTCATCATTTTTTTAGTGTATACATCAATATCAGTTTCATCATAATAGATGACGAGGATTGTCTAATTATTAAATTCTAATTATTCTAAAACTAAGCTGAGAATTTACACCCATCCATATCATTTTGTTTACTTCAATGAGATCTATCGATTGGAATATGTATATTTCATCTTTGGACAATCTGGTTTTTATTTTCGTTCAACACTAATAATACTGTAGAATTTAAAACGCTGAAGCATTGAAATAAAACAGGATCTTGCATTACTAGTAATTAGGGATGCGCACAAGACAAGATTTGTGACTGTCTCGTCACGAAAATGTACTGTAAAAGTGATGTCTCGACTCGAAAAATGTATATTTCTCTATTGGAAGAGCCGTGTCTCGACTCGAATTTTGTCAGGAAAATCCTGTCTCGACTCGTCTCATGCGCATCCCTACTAGTAATGTCTGATTTAGTAACACAATTGTAGACAATATAAAATCTGTGCTAACTGCCAAAACAAAATTACTGAGTACACAGCCAAGATGTTACTTCAGAACTGATGGGACATACAGGCACGCGCATCGTTTTGGGGATTATTTGAACTACTTCCATAGTGAATACTAAATAGCCAGTTTTCACTGACTAGTGTTAGGCACATAGGCCACATTTTTATATTAAACCGAACTTTTCCATTTTTGGCACTTAACACGGATTTTATATTCAGTCTACAATTATGATCTCCATAAGAGAAAGCATACAAGAAAAGATACTTTTACAACGGTATTAAAATCAATAGTATTTGTAACTTTTTAAATATTACGCGGGGTTATTAAACGTGACTTTTCTATATCTTGAAACACGTAAAAGGATTGGTGAGGAGCTGGTGTACACTCTACACCGTATATGCTCAGCTATAAACATGTTCAAAAGTTATGCCACTCTGCATTTCATACAAGTTCTAAAGCTCCAGAGCACTGTTTTCCAATTTTAAAATTTTCCTTTTATTTTCATTTATCTTGTCAACAAATTTAACACCACAAATTTTAATTAGACTTACTTTCACAGAGACACACACAATGATTTTTTTTTTTTTTTAAAAAAAAGATACCTTGGACGCTAATGAGAAAAGAATTCAAATGAATGAAAGAATAACTGATACACAAGTAGGAAAAAAACAATAGTACTCCGAGTAGTAAATTTACACAGACGATATGGGAGATTCTCATCTCTACTAAACTAACAAGGTAAAACCAAACAGTAGAATCAAGAGAGTTTAGACAGATCATTAATCATCAAGAAGTTTCAGTTCATACAAAGCAACGAAGATAAATTATTTTTTAAAAAATCATACATTTTCAGATTAGACGTTTTAGGCATTTTACATGAAATCTTTCGTCGGACGGTTATGACCTGTAGATTAAATAAGACGGATAATAAATATACCAGTATGTTCCTTATCCAAATATCCAAGTTTCAGAATCCTAAGGTAGGCGTAGTTCCTAAGTGAAGTCTTGACCCAACTACGGTAGGTCTCAGTTTTGGAACTACGGACCTTTAAAGTTCATTTTTTCATGTTTTCGGCAGCGTATAATTCCGAAAGGAAGTATTTGTGCACCCAGGTTGGTCTATATTTTTTGTCTCATCTTGGTGTGGGGAACCACTCCCAAACGTTGTCAGTGTTGTTTAAAAATAGCCTGTATAAGTGAATGATTATGAAAGAAAGAAATACTTTTATGTCCCATGATTATGCCCTGTAGGCTAAAGGAGACGGATGATTAACAGAAGAGAAAGAATGTGAAATAACCAGTGGAATGAGAATGTACGAGGCAACAGGACAACTTCAACAAAATTCACGGACACGATACCATCCTTCATACAGCCTGGAATCAAACCAGACCAATGATAACAGAGGTGGACGTTCTATCAGCGAGCCACTATTCCTACAATTTCATAAGCTCTCTGGATTCCTGTTGCCTGTTTCGGTAAAGAATATACTTTTTTGCAAAAAGCCTTAGATAATGACACCACCTGCTAGAACATCATTTGAAAAAATACACATTATCCTACCGAAAATAAAAGTTATTTTTACTAAAAAAGAAAATATCTCGAGCCTCAACTTCCAAGAAGTGACTGGATTTTATCCGTAACGGTGTGAGAATTTTGCTATCTTACGGTTATATTCCTTGCGTCGCAATTGTATCTTTACCGCACGCAAGGAGCTCATTTATCGCAGCAACCGCACACTATAATAGAATAGAAATAAAATTTGACCTTTCTATAATGGACACAAATGCCAATTTTTCTTTGAAAGTTAAGATATATATATATATATATATATATATATGTATGTATGTATGTATATCCATGATTATATATATATATATATATATATATATATATATATATATATATATCATGGAATTTCTTCACTACAGATTGAAATCCCTATTTCAGTTCCAACCCATACTTGACTTGTACTATTTGTTTTACGTCTTTATGTAACATTAAAGGGACCTACGGTTACTGGAATCGCAACGAGCAGGCCTACTTAAATTTTTATTAAAAATTTTGTCAGTACATAAGGTTTATTAATGATCTGCTAAGCACACAGTTTCTTCTCTCTGTAGATTATCCCCTCCTTAAACAAAATCGTTAAATACGCAAACAAACATAAAATGGAAAGGACAAACACCAAAAAGCACAATTTACATTAGTAACTTTTGCAAACAAAAAATCATTTGCTCGGATTAGCACAAAATTTAATTTAGGTGATTCTAGATGATCTTGACATCTGCTATTCTGCGGACTACATCCTAAACATTTCCTATTATTACAAACTCATATTAAAATTAAAATATACAAAATTCAATTTTGTATTTTGTTTCAGCAAAGTTTACTCATTCTCTTTTTGTGTGCTTACTATATTAACCTGGATTTCGATTATGATGTATTAACCACAGTCGCAAAATCAACCCTAATTTTACAATAATCAAAACCATACAAGATATTATATTTTACCTTTCACTGCTTTAAAACCGTAACTTAGGAAGAGATTTTCTGTTATGGAGGAATCAGCAATTTATATTTTTTAAAAAATCTATTCATTCTTAGTATACACCAACTTCTTCTAGTTCAGTTATAGGAAAATCATTAAAATTATTTTGAAAATCTAATTCTTTTTAATCCGAAGAAAAAAATGAAAACATCAAAAGCAAACATTAATGTATTCTTTATGCTGTTTTGACAACAAACATCCTGTAACCAACTTACTTTTGTGTCCAAATGCATAACCTCCCCTAAACTAGTGCAAATTTTTTTATACGTGCAGAACGTGAATAATTTTAAAATGAAACATTTTTACGCTATCAAAAATTGCAGTAAGATGTTACGATAATTCTTACATTATCTTCACGAAAATCTTCCTTTCACTTTTCCTTCCTAAAGTCTCTAGTTGTCAAAATGTATTTTAAATGAAAGAGTGAAGATAATATTTGCATATTAGAACACGAATGAAGTAGCAACCTGCTAATTTTCCAGAATAATTGCTCCTCTCAAAGCGTATACACTGAATAATGAAGATTGATGCTCTAATCACCTTGTCACGTCCAGATATATCACTGCAACTTTTCCCTAAAGAACAAGAAAAGAGAAGAAAACGCAAGACCTACGAACAGGAATTCAATTACTTTCAAATCACGAATTTTACCTAACAATTCACATCTTATTTAACAATTTGTTCTCTTTTCCACGAAATGGGGATAAAAAAATATTTTCACATAGTCACTCCACGAAATGGGGATAAAAAAATATTTTCACATAGTCACAACATAGGCCGGTTGGTGTGAAATGCAGATATTCAGTTCCATGTATTTTCACTATTCTTCTGCCAGACAATATTGTATCAGTCTGAATACACTGTTAATCTTCAGAACCTTATTACTTTTGAAAAATCACAGAAAAATCCAATTGGAAGCATTCTCGCTCTTGCTATCTTGAACTATTTGCAGCTTAGAAAGCTTTGCATTTTTGCAAAAATCAGAAGAAAAATAATCTTTTTTAACGCATAGATCTATTTGAATTTTTAAGCAAGTAGCTATCCATTTATAATTATTATAATTATCTTCAGGTTCTTAGAATATTTAAAAAAAGGAAGAAAAATGTTTAAAATACAATAGATACAGTTCACACACTTTGTACGTATGCACACACTACAGAACGCATTGCTCTGCGTAACGTACTTCAAAGAGATGTAAAATGGAATTCCTTCCACGTATATAAATAAAATGAAATATTTCATAACTTTAATATCCGGCGATTATGTCCTTTTAGGCAAAGGGAGACAATGATTAGGACAAGTAAATGATGATGGAAGAATTGGTGGAATGAAAAAGTGGGAGGAAACGAAAATACTAAGAAAACCCAAGGGCACGATGTTGTCCACCACAAACTTACTTGGCCGGGGATAGAACCAAGGATCGCACACACCAGAGGTAAGTGCTCTACCACTGAGCCACCGTCACCCCATCTCTCACATATGTGTTCAACATAACGAGTACGAAAAAAATATGTTGAACATGGTTGGAGTAATTACATTGGACGATCCACAATCCTAGATAATGGGCAGTAAGATAATCAGACCGTTAATTATCGATTATTATGCATCACACATGATATGTGGCCCATACTTTTACAATATGACAAGTGTAATTATGATTTTCTATATTTAAAATATTTTCGAAAAAGGACAATTAAGGTAGTCCACACGAAAGAAGATACTAACTAAATCGTCAATTTTAAGAAGGAATTGAAGACCATACAATGGAAAAATGACTTTTTGTACTCTACGTTATCTCTTGTATTATTTCCAGGCTTCGTTCTACATGTGAGAGGTAGGTAGTGTGTAATTATCAAGTGCCAGTATAAACTTGGTGGCTACTAAGTGAAAACCCTACCACTAATACCGCTTCTTCCCTTCGATTTTTCAACATTTTGGTTTTTCGACTTCTTCCCTTCTTGAACTTTACGATTCAATTAATATAAAGTTTAAGGAGAAATCCCCCTTTTTAAAAGTAGTTTCGCAAAAATAAGAAATGAAGAGGATTTTTTAGTTGATACAGTACTTCTAAGATGTTAACCAATGTAACTTCTTAGTAAGTTCTGTAGATTATAAATAATAATAATGATAAAATTCCGGGAAGAAGATTACATTTACAAACTGAATTTTAACATCGAATGTTTTATCCGGATTTTTCTATAATTGTACTATTACGTTACTCCACCTAACTTGTGTGACTGTATTCAACATGCTACATTGCATGAAGGTCCAGTCAAGTTGTGTAATTGGGATTTGAACATATGAGCAAATTCCTTTTGAAAGCGGTTGATTACTGCAGAGAAAGGAGGAATAGGAAGTAAAAATGAAAATGATGAGAACGAGGTCTAATATTATGACCTTCAACTAACTCATGCAATCTGTTACTGGAGACTTGTTAACGCTGGACGGAGGCAGCGATTCATATAGCTCACCACGAAAAGGGTAGTAAGGAACTAGATTTTTAGGAGCACAATAACGACGAAGATCTTGTTTTGTTAAAACTTACTTCATGCTTAAAGTGCTCATCAAAATGTAAAATAGATCAAAGTCTCTTCAAAATGTAAATTAGATAAGAGTCTCTCAAACAAAGAGTTTTGAAAAAGAACTTCAATTGGATGTTTCTATTGATTTGATACCACATTAGTGACTATACAAATCTCATTGTAGTGTGTACTCACTTTCAAGAAAAAAATACTTAGAACAAAAACTGACATACGGATCTTTCTCATTAAATGTTAAAGCATATTTTAAATATATTCAAAATCATGAAAAAAATCATTCAAAGAAATATACTAGTTTTCTTTTCTGAAACAAACAATTCACAAACAATAAAAAGTAGCTTAACATAATGTGCATGAAAATTTATCTCCAACTTTCTGAGACCATGATGAATACAAAAGAATATATACAGGATCTTAATGAACTATATCGACAAACTGTAAGAAATGATTCCTTACATCAAAATAAGAGAAAGAGTTCCTATGGACCTGTGGGAAAAAGTGCATAGTTTCTGAGCTAGGGGTGTCCAAGACAAATTTAAACCGGCCCTATTTCGAATTCCAGAAACTGTGGATGGTGGTCCTTATCAGCGTAAAGTAAGCCACGCATACGCAATCCAAAAATGCATATTTCATTAATTTCAGTGGCAGTACAGAGTAGTCCATACAGGGTGAAATTCCCAGACATACCATCAACTGAATTTTAAGATATGCTCTGAGTTTACGATTGGTTCAAAGTTGGTAAACGATAAGCCTTGATAGCAGTGAACACAAAATCCTTTTGCACGATGTCGGAAATGTTACTGGTCTTCACTAGAGCGAAATTAAACTACCGCTAATTTTAGAGTTTTTCTGTAATATCTTCAAAACAAATAAAAATATCCGAAAAGCAGAAACGTAGTGAACTAGACAATACGCTTTTGCATGTGATACCTTTACCACAATTCACCTATCTGCTTTTGGTATGCCGCTATTTACAGAACCCGCAAAAATACTAAATCTATCTACAGTTCCAAATAGAAAGGAAATAGATGAATTGTGAAAAAGGTATCATATGCAAAAGCGTATTGTCCAGTTCACTACGTTTCTGCTTTTCGAATATTTTCATTTGTTTTGAAGATATTACAGAAAAACTCTAAAATTAGCGATAGTTTAATTTCGCTGTACTGAAGACCCTTAAAGGATCGTCAGCAGAATGGTTTCTCGTACTCGGTAAACGCATGCTGAAATGTTTTCTTTCACGCTTATAAGTGAAGAAAACGTGAAATATACCGTGACGAAATACATCGCATCACACATTATTATGATCACACACACACATACACCAAAAAAAAAAAAAAATGGAGCGGCCGGTTCCTAACACTTCCGACTTCCCTACGAAGCATTGGATGTCCATTGTTGTCAAGGCTTACCTTCTGACTACTTTGGACCCTCCTTGAAATCAGGGTGTATCTGAAAACTCTATTGAGAGCATATCTGAGAATTACACCCTGTAGGGAATACCCTGTATACCTATTGAAAATTGACGAAATATGCACTTTTGGATTGTGTATGCGTGGCTTCCTTTACGCTGATAAAGACCACCATTCACAGTTTCTGGAATTTGAAATAGGGCCTGTTGAAATTTGGCTTTTTCGCGATTTTAGACAGCCCTGGCTCTGAAGCTAGGCACTTTTCGCCATAGATCTATATGAACTTTTTCTCTTATTTTGATGTGAGAAATCACCTCTTATAGTTTGTCGGTATAGTTCGTTAACACCCCGTATATTTTAAAAAGTATTTATTTATTTAAACGAACTCCCAGATACAGCTCGTAAGGCCAGTTTACACTGGAATTATCAATAATAATAATAATAATAATAATAATAATAATAATAATAATAATAATAATAATAATAATAATAATAATAATAATAATAATAAAGGAAGTTAAAGTCAGCCATGGCCTATGTTGAAAATATCACTAACATTTTTTTGACAGGAATGAGTGGAAAACTGAAAAAACTCAATCAATACGGTCAACCACACTAGATTCGAAACTTGTATCTCATGATTGCAAAGCATGGACGCTAATCACTTGTCTAAGAATATTATACCGAAATATAAAAGAGATCTGCGATATATCTGAACTAAGCCAACTCCAACCAGCTTTGCTTACTAAAGCATAATGCTTACTGTATTCACTTTACTATATTTTTAAACAGCAAGATCTTCCTTTAAAAATATATATATCCCTTGACACATAAAAGTAATTACAGAAGACAAAATGCTTTTCATCTCGTTGAAACGTGAGTAGAGTCTAAAACACTATCAAAATACGCGTGAGAATTCTTTATTTACTCAAAACACAAGTTTTAGTGACGAGGCCTCTTTTATCTACCGTACACGCCTTATTCTTCCTGCAAGTTGATTTGCAAAACATAAGAAGTCACAAGTAATTCATTAGAAAATACGGTATATTAAAATCAACTTCCTCAAACACGTATTTCATTTACTTATTTATTTAGTAAGTGTAGAGAGCTTTCTCGTTACTAATACACAATACCCACGAAGAAATACTTGAGGCCCGCGGTACTCAGGTGAGTGGAGTCTGGTTCGATCCCAGCTCGCGCCAAGTAAGCTTTGTGGTGGACGAATACTGATCTCCGGTTCCCTACCACTTTCTTCATTCCACCATTTCATCCATTCTCACAATCACAGTCTCCTTTAGCCTACACAACGTTACCTCTGGACAAAACTGAAAAATCTCATCTAATACTTGTCTGTTCTGTCTTTCTTACGGAAGGAACGAACAAATATGGGGGTAGAAAATACGTAGTAATATGTGCACTCTTCAATGTATAGGTTATTAATTTACAGCGTAGCTATTCAGACTTCAGGAAAGGAACAAGAAATTCGTTTATCCTAATGCAACTAGCTTCAGAAAAAAGTAACATTTCTTATATCTAAGGGAACTACTACTTCTATGTCACTATATTAAAAATTTAAAAACACTTTTCTGCAAAATATTCTAATTTTCAAGTCCACAATACCTCCGACTGTGGCTGGCCGAGTCCATGAATATTACTATCTAATATTGCTAATTTATTCATCAGATGACTTGAATCAAATTCTTTTTTTAAAAGGATGCAAATAATGTGACTACTATAATTAACTTCATAAAGTTTATTTTCAATGAAATTCTTTCTAGTCGTCTAAAGTTAAAAAGTATGCATTAACCCAACACATACAAGCATAATTAATTCGAAGACGATAAGAATCTAACACGTATAAATTCTGAGGTCTTCGTAATAAAAGCAAGTAAACTCTTCGCAATAAAAGCAAATACATTGGATCAATGCTTCCGTATCTTTTTCTTTGTCTTTATGAAATGACCCTTTGACATCTCAAAATAATATATCCTCATTGCTCTGAGATTGAGCAAATGCATTTCATTGATATATAAAAATACTTTCATTTCTCGCATACTACAGTACGTCACATCAAATTGTTTAAAGCAGTACTTTTGTTACTTATGGGTACTTACCATGCAGCTGGGCAAGAGACTGAAGTGCGTTTGTATTACAATTTATGAATCCTGAAATAAAATAAATCCAATTAGAATGAAAAAGATAAAATCACTGAAATAGAATAGAGAGCCTAATTTAGAAAACATACATTGTAATGACTAATTCAACATTGTTTCGTAGCATCATATTTTGATTCGTATAATGAACAAGTATTACAACGGATACTCTATTCAGTAATTTATTGATGTATAGTATTCGAATATAATTGAACCGTACCGCTATATAATTTTTTATACACTTACTGACATGTAAAATGTAAAATCATGACATACTATTATTATGGTTTGATTTGTATGCCATACTGTAGATGTAAGTAACGCAGGACATTACTTTCAGAAAGTAGCTGAAGCTGCATGGAACATCCAATATATACAGTTATTCGCAGTGGTTAATAAGCAAAATTTCTTCTGTACAAATCTTACTAATACTGTAATTTTGAAAATGCCAAATATGAAAAGTCGAAAAAGGAGAACGGAAGAAAGGAAAGATGTATTCAAAGGTGAAAGAATTAAATCGGATAGGTTAATATCAAATTCCTTACATGATGGTCTTTACAACAAATTTTAGCCTTAGAATTACCGCTGTTGTAACTACACTTTGCAAACTCTGTTACATTAAATGGAAAAGGAGGAACTAACGTAAAACACAATGAGCAACCAAAAGAAGTTTCCAAAACTGAAAAGAACGCGGATTTTACGCGTATCACATTTCCTGACACTGAAAAATTAAGATATCTTCTACCTGAAAGTTCTATGAACATAGCTGAACCACAAATTCTTTTAAATTTATCTTCAGTTTTGCAATTACTTTGTAAGTTAAGAGAGTCTGGTTTCATATAGGAAGTCGAACTCCGGGCCAGAAGCACCGGTCATATGATAAATCTATACACCAATACTACAAAACATGAGTCTTTTCAGCAGAGATTTACGATATAACCAACAGATTTAAAATTGGAAAGTTTGGTAAAACAGTACGATACTTTCTGCTTTCCGCTTCATTAGCTTCAATACAAACACAGCTACTATGATGTGAGGGACCTACTTCCTTATTTCATGTTTTCTAAAACATACTAATGGTATCTTGAATAATACATATTGAAGAGAACATATACCTTTATACAACTACAGGTGCACGACTGGAATTCATCTCAATCATTTGGATCTTGTTTTACACTGCGGTCTGCATTTTTTTTAAAAAAAAATAAATTATTAACTGTCTTACTATGTGGCTAAATCACATCACATAGTTAATAACTAATTCTGAAGTTTCAAAAACTAGAGGTTTAGAGCCGATGAAACCAATCATATCGGATTCGAACACTACTCTCAGCTCTGTTTTATATTTTCCTACCTTCTTCTAGGTCTACCAGGAGTTTCTTTAAGGATTTTCAAGCAGAACTCTACACCTAACACGAGATTTTCTATATAAATAACGTTCTTCTCACCTCACGGTCTTGATTATAGAGTTCCTTTTGGCTTTAAATTTTTTTCCTGAAATGCATTTTCAAATAACTTTTGTTTGTGATCATCTCACCATGTTAATGACCAACGTGCGCATGGAAAGGGCATTACTATGCCCTGGTTTTCAGTTAAAAGTTCCTCTATATTAGTCACGACAATGAGAGTTTTTGTTCCGAGTAATAACACATATTTCTAAACATACATTTATTTGTCTTTACATTTGTTCAGTTCCTCTGCTTTACAGCTCCCCGACAAAATAAGTTTGTGGAAGACAACATCGTGTCCGTGAATTTTGCGGGGTACTCCAGTTTCTTCCCACATTATCATTTCACCAATTCTTCCATCATCATACACTTGCCTTAATCATCCGTCTCCCTTGGCCTAAACGCCATAATCATGGAACTTAAGAGTCTTCATCCCGGCAAAATTAAAATACCGCTAATTTTACAGTAATTATGTGATATCTTCAAATAGATAAAAGATAATAGAAATATGGAACAAGAGCGCCCTAGACAATATTATTTTGCGTGAGGTACCGTTATCACAAGTCAACTAGTGGTTTTATGTTTTCAGCTGTTTAGAAACGCGAAAATAAATGCCGATTTTCAAAGTGGCTCGAAATCGAAAGCAGATAAGTGAGTCGTGATAACGGTTTCTCATGTAAAATAATATTGTCTAGGGCGCTCTTGTTCCACATTTCGATTATCTTTTATATATTTGAAGATATCACATAATTACTGTAAAATTAGCGGTATTTTAATTTCGCCGGAATGAAGACTCTTAAACGGAAGATTTCATTTTCTATTTTACAACCCTTGCTTACAATGCTTCCATCATCTCGATGAACGTGGTTTCTGCACACACTACCCTTTCCATGTTTCTCCCAAGCTCATTTCTTTACATGATGTTAACAGACTATTCCTATTTTATCGCACTGATCATAGATCATTCATTCCCTACTAAGTCTACATCGTCTACCTATCCGAGCAACTGGTTAAGATCATTCAACATTAATTCCTTGTTAGTACCTTTGTTTTTCCTGATCGCATATTCTAAATCAAAGTTACAGTTTTAACAGTAATCATAAGTGCCGACGCGAAGAAAACATTAGGGTGGTCTAGGGATGCCCGCACGGCGAGACGAGACAAATTTTGATGACGAGATATGAGACGAGACAGAGCTTTTTTAATAGAAATAAATGCACTTTCTGAGATGAGACATCACTTTCACGACTAAAACTAACTAACTCTATGGCCTATGGAACCCGGAGGTTCAATGCCGCGTTCACAAAAGCTCTCCACTGAGTTCTATCCTTAGCCAACTGGATCCAGTTTCTACTTTGTATTCCTATTTCTGCGAGATTCATCTTAACATTGGCCTTCCAGTCAAGACTTTGAAAGCGTTTCTACTTTCTTCCATCCTAGCTACCTGACCTGCTTATCTAAGCATCCTAGACTTGATGACCCTAACAATAAATTATGTAGTTCCTCGTTATGAAGTTTCCGCCATTCCCTATTCCCGTTCCTCTTGGGTCCGAATATTCGTCTCAGTCACTTTCACGACACCTTTTCGAAACAAGACAGTCTCAACTATTGTTTGGTAGGCATCCTCAGGGTATAGTGTCCAGTGATCATTTCAAAATGTTTCTTCCGGGAGCTACTTTCAACACACTCAGTGGAAAATACTACTGTGAAAATACTAGTAACCCGCGTCAAGCAAGATTGATATGCCCCCCGGGGGCTTCTTCTCCGGTTTACTTCCTGAAATAATCAGTGACGGTGAAAATTTTAATGTCTGGGGCGAGACAGAGCGACAGAACTGTTTTGATGAGCACCTATTGTGTAGCGAAAAAAAATCTTTATTATTATTACTTAACTTAAATTACAATAAACGTTTAGAGGTAGTCGTAGCCGTTCATCTCCTTGCTTCCCTCTGGCGTCGATGCTGGCTAGTGGTTACTTAGGTATTAATATATCAAAAACAATTCTCAACAGACCCAAATAATTTGAGCTAGGGGCAGAAAAAAGAAGAATGCATTCATTCACGTAAAAAATTCTGGCAGAACGAAACTGGTTGTGTAAGAACATTAATAGTACTTAAATAATAGTGATAATTAAGCAAATGAAATTTTATCTGAATAGTCATTTTAAAAAATTAATCCACGAAAATTGTTTTCTGGAAATAATAATACGAAAACAACATTAAAACATTGGAGGGGTTCAGTCCCTCAACAATATTTGCGGAGGGGGGACTGAACGGATCTCAGCTTTCAGATTTCGACACCTATGGAAGTAATGCGTCTCCTTGCTCCAGGTCATTATGAATCTGACGAACACCTTCGTATTTGACCTTGCTGCTAGTTTCCGTAAGACAGGTCTTCACTAATCTTACCATCAACTTGAGTATTACAAATTCCTCCAAGATGAATATTAATGCCTCTATCTTGTAACCTAATCTAAAGCATTCATCTCTGGTGCGAGGGGTCCCAAGTTTGATCACAAACGATGTGAATTTGTAGTGAACAATGTCGTATCAGTGGGTTTCCTCGGGGTTCAGCCGCTTCCTTCCTCATTTTCATTCCAATAATTATTTAATAATTCACTTTCATTTATTAACCATCTCCTTCAGCTCATAGGTCATAATCGTCGGACGTAAAATCGAAAACTTCAGTTTTCATTAAAAAAAAAAAAAACAAAAAAAATAAAAAAACGAGTCATACACTTTCCTAAAGTCTATTGAACTATATCACCAATCCCTCATTACATTCTAAGATTTGTCTCATATCGAACATATGGTCCAATATTATTGCGCTTGAAGTTACATTGGTGGTCTCAAGTGGTCTCCAATTACTTCATCAGTAAAACGTTTATCATGCTATAAAAATATTTGCCAAAAAACGTTATAGCAGGCTGGGAGTGGTGAAATTCAACGCTAATGACTGGTTGTTGAGTTGATTTTGTGTTTAACATTCCCTTCAGCACCGAGGCTATATGAGACGGAACCTACTGATTAACGTGGAATCCGAACCACATGAGCTCCCGCCCGGAATCAAACCCGGGTCTCCTCCGCCGCTAATGACTGGAATCCGCGAGAATAAATACGGCATTCATTTCCAAAATAGCTCTTAGTGTGGAATTTCCTTATGATCAACACTTTATGGTATAAGAAAGACAGTATAAGAAAGAATTTTAATACAGACAGTAAAAAGGAACAAGCCTAGAAGTTGCAATTTCGTCTGGTAGATATCAACCGCTAGGGATGTTCACTGCCATCTGATGGCGTAATGTGTAACTTCTGGTATTCTACAATGATACATCTTTGTTTCAATACCAGAAAACTGAGAAATGGATTGCCACTCTTAAAGTTCCACCGTTGCCCGCGGAGATGTTAAAGGATTGACTCCTTAACGAACCCAATCGATATAATCGCTCTAGGTATCTATTACAGAAAAACAGAATTCGAAAATTCGATTTTGTTCAAGAGTTATCGTGCAGAGTAACGGATATACTAACAATACAATCTTACAAGGCTCATCAGCATGATCAACGCATACGCTATTTACAGCTAACTTACTTTAAACTTTATGAACTCTAGGTTACTCTTCAATCAACCACTTCGTTTTCTATTAAAAAAATATCATTCTATCATTCTACTCACCTACAAAACACATAATACGAATAAAGAGAAACGAACAAATCAAACATTTGATGATGTGTTTATTCAAGTGAGAAACAAGCAAAATACCATCTTCAAACAATGTGTCGATGAGCATAACGAGCAGATAATGCGAAATATTACAGAGCTTTCTGCCAGTCGGTACAATTCAAAACATGTACTCGTAAAGGAAAACGCGGGAATATTACAAGCATGTTTGCGTGTAGCGTGAGAAACATCCACTTTCACTAACAACGCTGTTATGTAACGAAGTCCCATCCACAATACAGTGTCCAATGACGATAGCACGAGAACTTCACAATAACTTGTCTTCTTGCTATCCATACTGTTGCTGCATTTCCCAATTATGTTTATTCTTTTCCGAAAAACATCAAAAACAAACAAGCAAAGTTAAAACATTAACGAAAGTAATCAGAGATACAGTTGATGATAGTACAGTAATCAAAAAACCAAAGAAAGCAATCCGGTTATGGAAGAATACCAAGATATTCACTGGCGCATGGTGCTAGGGATCGGTGGTGGTGGCGATCGGGGAACAGGTAATGAATAGTAATGGTACATCTTTCGGTATTATCAAACTCAATATTAACATTCGTTTAACATGGGAAACATCATGTTCTTGGGTTTTCTCGAAGTTCTCCCGTTTTCTCCTACATCATTCCACGAATTCTTTCATAGTCATCCTTCTTTAGCCTAAATGACTATCATAGGACGTTAACTTCATTTCATTTTCACACACGCTCACCCAATACTGCGGCTGATCGATTACTAGTAACATCTGAGAATCATGAAAAACACTTTTCCACCTTCACCATGCTCAAATTTCCTATGACTGTTATTTTGTGAAATAATATTGCAATCAAAGAACTGATAATTTTATGCCTTATTTCGTTAAACATTTCCTCTGCTACTTAGTTGCTTAGATCATTTTGAATTCTATTGGAAGTTCTAGCAAAAGTAGTTGCGTTCATTAAATGGTTTACAACTTTCTAGTCATATCTTCTTACAATGAATCAAGCAGTTCAATGCAGTTGCTCTTGTTTACTGACTTGCTACCCCCTCTATGTTCCAATCACTGCTTTGCTAAAGAAACCTCTAGGCACTAATCAGGCATTCTCTTTTTTGTTTGTTCTTATATTTTCATTACTTTTGATTATCTCATAGCGATGTTGATAATCTACTTGACCGTCGATCCTTGTGTAATCGAAAGTCTACGTAGAACTTGGATGGAGATGGTTTTTGGACTATTTTTAACTTGCATTATTTACATTAGGAAATGGTCACTAAATTCTGAGACATTCCAAACGCCTTATTAGTAACAAAATAAACATACCTAATATGGAAATTTATCACTTAATGAACACTAAATTAACTGTTTCGCCGAGTTATGTTGACTACTTCATGCCTAGTGTAAGATTTTATTTTCGTTCTAAATTCTGTAAGGTAAGGGGTAAGCCTGCAATTTAAAATAACTGTAAATTATCATGAAATTCAATGAACCAAAGGAGCACTTCACTTGATCAACCACACACTAGCTGGTTCAATTCTGTTCAAGACGAAATTTCTTAATTCGTGAACCTAAAACAGCTACCACTCACTTGTTCCGTTTTTGTCTTATTTGCACAGGTTTAATTAGCGGTGTAAAAACCTAAGCATTCTCAATTTTTACCACAGGAAGTGATACATCATATACAACGTTACACAAAAAATAAATTATTTACTTCTTAGCAAATTAAAATTACATGAACAAACTGAACTGTACGATCCACAATGCCCAATACATTGGTAGTAACACGACAAACGCACAGCTTCCTCTGCTTCATCGCTCTGTTCGTATCTGCTCGGTTTCCTTTGGACGAAAACATCCCTCTCCCTCCAATAGCAATTCAATATTAACTTGAACAGCGAAACACTCTTGCAGTGCAGAAGACATGGGGCTTGCCTTGCTGTAAGGCAGCGAATGGACTTCTTTTCCTCTAGAAAATTTAGATTTTAGAGTAATTTAAATTCTAGTTACAGAGGCACAAAATGACACAATTGAGAAGCTCTGATGGTTTTCCCGAATTCGTGACGCACTGACGCACTGCATGGACTGGGACATACCAAATTGGTTTGACAATCATCGTGTGCTAGGGGATGGGTTTGCCTTATGGCATGTCGTATGACTTTAGAATCTGTTGCCTTGGATGAACTTCAACATTTTACAATCTACATGAAATTTCTGGAACCAACGAGTTGATATGGCTTACTGCACCTCCGACTTTCGTAAATGTTTTGGATTACTGCTGCTGTGTTAGGCCTGAGTTTGAATACATACATTAACATTTCACGTATCAAACGTTATTGAGCACTCATCGTCATTGCCACTAAAAAACTACTTGAAGATACCGACGGAGTGGCGCCTCCGTGTTAAATAGTCCTCTTTCCACACTATCTCTTGGGCCAGTTTTACCGTGTATTCGCTGTCAATCATGGTGCATGCATGCGCCTGTTGTTCAGATTGTGGAAATACTAGTATTGCAAGACTTATGACTTACTTTTACACAAAACGTACAAAGCAGTATAAACAGTATAGAACAGACATTTTCCCTTTGTTATATCATAGAACTAATTCAAAGTGTTATGTTGAATTAAAATATAAATTATCATATTTCATGTGGGTGATATATCTTTAATGAAGTGGTTATGGGCCACGCCATAGAATAAACCGAATAAGAAAGTTTATAATATTTTTTACGCATAAAAAGAGTAATTAAAAGTGACATAAATTCAAGATCCTTCTATTCAGGTTGTTTCTTCATTAATATTTTAAATGAAAATAATTATACCACTTTTTTTCTGAAGTTCAAATTAATGTACTTATATTTTTGAAATTACGAAATTTCCTATCGTAAAATATTTTGAAATTAAATACCAGGAATGTTCCGTAGATTAGGGCGCACCTAATTCCGTGCAGGGCGCTGTGTTGGACATGGTTCCACCGGGAATCGAACTCCCAGGTATAAAATTGTCTTTATCCCTCGTATGCAGCAAGAATTGTTTATTCCCGAAAAGAGGACAGGCTATTTCAATCTGTAACTAATGGCAGGAAATAAGACTGAGACTCCCTCAGTCACATGGGGCAAATAGGCAGTAACGAAAAACTACAACGACATATTGTAGCACAAAGCTCTTTCTCCATTTATAGGCAAGTTATAACTACAGTTTTCAATCTGCCATTACCGTGCTCCATTTTCATGGCATGTATTGAAGGAACTGAAGTTATCAACAAAGAATATACACGTAATGGAACAAACGAACACATCTAGAGATGGTACTGCCTCTTCCCCAGGAATTCTGAGAATTCAGAAGGAAAAGCAACAAAGTGGTAATCACATCTTATTTGACGACCTATATTTAATGCGAAAGAAGGGTTTTGTTGAAAATGAATCAAATTCCTCCATATTAATGTGGATAATCTTACTAGCATTATCTTCTACCAAGCCTAAATATAGCAATATCAGTTCAAAATCTTACTTATAGCTCAAACACAATTGAATATCTTTCTAAACTACATCTATAGTAAAAATTGCTGCAATTGCTCATTACATGCTACTGTTGGGAATTATCCATTGTATGCATTTCTCAATGAGCAGTACCGTTTAACTCGGCAACATTTTTAAATCTCTATTACAAACGAAGTACTGTACAAAATCATGAGATGTTATATAATCAAATAGTAAAAGATACGAGACAATGACTCAAGTTCAAACAAATTAAACATGTTTAACATTCTTGAAATTATGTCCAGACGGCACGGGAAACGCCGACGACCATTCCTTAACCCATACTCCAAACCAGTGAGGAACTCATTTATACTATATAATAATATTGCACTGACAGTAAACGTAACATACTGTTCTATCGAAATTAATTATGTATTATTTAAGAACACCTTTACAAGAATGATTGTTGAACCTCTATCGAAAGAATGAGATACATCTTCCCAGCAGATGAAAGCAATGCCTTTTTAAGAATATATATGGAATATTCAGAGCTACGTAAAAAGGTTATTTCAGGAAGCCTAATTTGAACATCCAGCATATGGTTTGGAATAATTATTAACGTGAATACGTGGTTTTCACGGCATATGCATGAGTGTATTCTTCATTGTAGTCCTTTCTATCATCTGTTAATACACTATTTTTTTTTCTTTTTCGTTTTGCAACCAAATACTGCTTCACGTGAAAATGTTAGGGAGCAACATAAACACATAGTCTATATTTTTTCTTCAATATTCAACCAAGTTGGGTGGTCATATAAGTACAATGGCTATACATAACGTTAACCTTTAAAGGATACACTGTCATTGTACGGACTCGTCTGGCGAAGCCAACAGACCATATTGCACAATTACGCAACTTTCAAAGCCAAGTCCTAAGATATTAAAATTTATTAGTACAGAACAAAAGCATGAGAGAATGAAGGTAAAACAGTTTTATTGATGTTTGCTCTCCTTTCATCACAAAAATGAAAATGAAATTAGAAGACTTGTTTCCTCTATCAATGAAAGTTAACAAGAACAACAATTTAAAAGAACGATAAGTTGGTTACCTTTCTTATCATAATATTTATCTCATCATAACTGCCACGGTTGCTTGACCATCTGAAGCTGTTTTGTTCGATTTCACTGTCAGACAATCGTATCACTTATCGAATGCGCTTCATTGTAAGAAAATGAATATACCAGACCTACCACAATAGCAGGAGTCCAATTTTAACGATTAAGTAATGAAACAAACAAGCCATCCATTTGAAGTATGTTAAAATATGCAAGTTTGAAATATTATGGTCTCTACGCCAGCAATGTCTCAGAAGTTTTCCTTCACATGGAAGGTAAGTATTAGTCTATTTTCCGCCTCAGTTTATTGACTATGTGAACTTACTTTCAAAACTCTATTGATGTTACACCATAATCACTGAAAATAAAATTACTCAAATACATACATACACAAACACACAAACATATATATTCAAAACAACACCGACAACGCTTAAGAGGTGATTCCTGACACCAAGAAAAGACGAAAACAACTTGGGTGCACAAATGCTCCCCTTCGGAGTTATAGGCTGCCGAAAACAGGAAAAAATGAAATTTAAAGGTCCATAGCTCTAAAACTATGGAACCTAAGGTAGTCGGGTCAAGACTTCATTTAAGAACCAGTATGTGCCCTATCCAAATATTCGAGTTTCAGAATCATGCGGTACACCCGCAACATTTTTTATAGAGTAGTTGGTGAGTATTTCAGATTATATGCCCATAGCCAAATTTCCCCTGTAAAAATTGTAGCATGAGTACTTTAGGATTTTGAAATATGTATTTTTGGATAGCGTACATACTAGTTCCTAAGTGAAGTCTTGGCCCGACTACGGTAGGTTCCATAATTTTGGAGCTATGGACCTTTAAAACTTATTTTTTCATGTTTTCGGCAGCCTATAACTCCGAAAGGAAGAATTTGTGCACCCAGGACTGTCATTACTTTTTATCTTATTTTGGTGTCAGGAATCATCTCCCAAGCGTTGTCGGTGTCGTTTTGAAACATTATATAAATGCTTTTAAAATGTCTGATTCGTACATCTTAATTTTATAATACAATAAACGTAATGATAATCAATATTTCTCAGCAATTTGTTTCTTGCTTGCTTGCGAAAGTAAGCTGCTACAGTTTGTTTTCAAAAGGGAGGCACGAGGACTGCCCGCGAACGAGAGAAAGAAGGGCCCCCAAATATTTTCTAGTCCCTAACTCTAATTAACTGATTTCAAGAAGGAACAAAGATTTACAACTTTTCCTGGAGAACAATAGAAACTGATTTTCAACAAAACCTTATATTCACTATTTGGTATTTTCGAAGTTTCTCGTCAATCTCTTTTTAAAATATAATACGAAATATTCCAATTTCATAAAAAGGTGCCACCGGTACGCGTACCGTTGCGTACAGGCAGAAAAGACTTATATATCCAAAAGTTGTGAATGCCTGCTCTCTTACTAGAAAACTTCGAATATCATTTATTGAAAACATTTATCCCCTTCCCAAAACATCATACAGACTGCTTTATTACGAAACTGCATGGATTTCGCTATTGACAAGGTAAAGAACAAGTATGTAATGATAGATCAAATGGACACAATCCTATACATCTGCATCGGTAAAATCCGTGTTTAAAATGAGGAAAAATGTGAGGGATGAGAAAAAATGTAGACACATTTCAAACGAAAAGGAAATGCAAGTTCCCCCACCGTTTGGAAGAAGATAGATATGAAAAGAAGTAACTCTTGACAGTGGTACATCCGAGGAATAGCTACCGCCATATAAGCATCTAGCAGTTATTTTCACATCAAACATTGTATGAAACTCGAAGATTTCAGCTATAACGTCAATCGACTTCTCTACCAAGTATATGTTGTAAGATAGTATACTTGATTTTTCTAAGCAATTCTCCATTTGACAAATTAATTGGTTAAAAATCATAAAGGTGTAAATCTTGTTTCTAAGAAAAACGAGTTTAAAATTCGCTGATCTCATAAGTTTCATCCGAAAAATGCGGCCATAAACAATTATAACTGGCAAAGAACATGATTCTGCTTACATGTCTATCTCATGAACTTGTACGTAGTTGTCATTTATGAACTTGGACAATTTTGACTAAAATGTTACTTACACATTCGTTTTCAGCCATTCAAATATGCAATCTTCATAAACGGGATTAGATTTCAGAATTCAACCTATACCTTTCTCAGGTCGTTAAGCAAATCTATATTATCTTGTCTACAACTCAATTTTATCATTTCCCTTTTACAGAAGAGTACAAAGTGTCCTCTGTCACTTTAATATTACACACGTGTCACACTTAAGTAATTTCAAAAGAAAATCGTACATCTGCAAATCTGTCATTTGAAAATCTTACATTTGCGACTATCTGAAGGATAATTCTGTTTGTTTTATACAATCACACCTATGAATCGAAATGCATCGTTTCCAAAAGAGAAGTGCGTCGGCAGCTACTTAAAATATCGGTACCCCTGGTTCGATCTCGGTCAGTTAGTTTGTGGTGGACATGATGTCCGTGGATTTTCTCGGGGTAGTTATGTTTCATACCACCTTCTCATTCCACCAATTTTCCATCCTCATTCACTTGTCTTAACCGTCTGTCTCCCTTAGCCTAAAAATCATAATTGTAGGACGTTAAACTAGAATATTTCATTTCATTTCAATAATTTCCAAAACGATATTTAAAAAAAAAAAAGTTTATTTACCTGCTCCGTGAAATGGCATAATTTATTGAATTCGAAAAGATGCATTGGTACTTACTAAAAAGTACTTTTGTTGATACGGATGTATTATTGTTAGTACATATTTTACTCAGTATAGATATCAATATAGCTGGCGTGGAAAAAGTCTTCACAAGTTTATGAAAAAAGATAGCTTTTGTACATTTCTTTCCACTTACAAACAATATGCATATTCTGTCATTCCTTTTTATCATTATTACAACATAGAACAGCGCTGACTAACTTTCTCAGGTTTGGGGATTCCTTTTAATTTCAGAGATCACCGGCGGTTTATGTATCCGTTTATTAATTCGCTAGTGCGAGTAATAAAACATAACAGACAGTATGACACAGTCAAACGCGTGCTTCCTCTCACGACTTACCAGTTGACTAGTACAGTGGTTCTCAACGTGGGCTTTAACGCCGTAGTTTCCAGGGGGGGGGGTGAAACGGAAAGTGGCAAATTAAAGCTCCGAATGGTGTTTAAAAGTCGAAAACGTGTCCGTACCGCGGCTCATCAGAGGGAAAAAAAGATTCACTGCAGGCGCCTCTACGAACATCTCTATCCGGGGAAAAGTGGAAGTTTGTCGTCACACTCGATGAAGCTTGGATTTATCCATCATATTATGGCAAAATTCGAGCCGTAACATACACCCAACAAGATGCAAAAACCTATCCTAACTCCGTCCGTCAGAGCAAAGCAAGTTTCTCGAAGGATTTCTGGTAGTCGCGTAATACTGCTATGAAGTCAAGTTAACGACACGGCATATGCCTAAAACTTGCAAAATCAACTCCGCATTTCATCAGCAACATATCCTCACATAAATTTATACAGATCTGCCCTCTTTATATGGAAAGCAATAAATCAGGTCCGCATACGCAAATGAATAAGGCCTCATACATACATCACGTTCCATACAGATATATCTGCAACAGATAGCGACATCCAGGCTATTCCCTTCCAGAATATACAAATGAAGTCACCTGATACCAGTCCTATGAATTTTTGCAGGTTTGGCCTACTGGAAACAGCACGTGTAATCTCGTCATGTCACCACTGTCCGTGCCCTCTGGAAAGCTTGCCAGGAACAGTGGCTAAGATTTCCGTTCGCATACTTCAACGGAGCGTCCTACAATGGAAATTACGATGAAGGGATATTATCAAGATACATAATGCTCACACTGAAGGCAACCGATGATGATTTCGTGGTTTCTTTTAAGACAGATGAGACATCAAAAGCGGACACATATAGACAGATCAACTTTCTTTAGTACTTTGTAAGAAGTGATTTTATAAAGGAGTCAAATCTTGTTATATTTGTAATTAAGTAAGTTTACAATGAACAGAAAGTTGTAGAAGGATGAAGTGTGTTCGTACTTCAAAGATTTGATTAAGTTATTTGTGCAGCGTTCTCCGAACACTTATGTCTCCTCGACAGACAATTCATAACTTGAATAAACGTTTGAATGAAATCTGCAGTCGATCTTCCTACACCAGGTACGCCTAAATGTGTGACTATGGAAGGAGGCCAAATTTGTGACTATGGAAGAAAATATTAAGGACTGTAGAGCAATATTTTGTACAACCTTCAACCAAACCAGCTCCGAAAACATCCAGTGAATATGGTATTTCAAAAACAAGGCTCCGACGGATGCTGTAAAGATTACGGCTCAAACCACACTGGACTGTATTACTGAATAACTACTAGGGCTTATGGTTCTCTGTACATAACGGGCTTATAATACAAATGAACATGCAAAAGAAAGATGGAGGAAATGATACAAGTTCTTCACTCTGTATTATCCTTAAATGGACATATCTGTTAAAAAGTACTTTGATTTTACATACTATTGCTTCCTTCGTGAGGTTACATTACTGGAGCCTTAAGAAGTGAACGGTAACGCAGCAGTATATAGCTACGTAACCGTAACTAATGGCTCTCCGCAGTTCTAGAAGCACGCAAGAGTACTTGAAGGAGGAAGCGCATCTCTCTGTGTTGTCACTCCACCCCTCTGCGGAAATAAATACACCACTGAAAAACTGCAAAGAAAACACGACAGTTTACGAGATACTTCTTCCACTGTGCAAGTATGCGGATCTAATTTTGATGCAGAGGGAGATTCGCTCCAAGAACTCTCTCTCGTAGGATACTGAATTTACGGATCTGCACTTTTCTTTCATTTACACAAGATATATTAAGGCAATATACTTACACTTTATAATTTTCATTCTTATTTTAGAGTAGATTGAAAATATGCAGCAAACAATTTGTAAGAAGCTTTCAAAGAGAAGAAAATAAAGAAACTACTATTTTACTGTAAAGACAGAAGAAACATTTTGTAATTTTTAACCATTGCCTATCAGCTAAAGATACTATAAGTAGCTTTTGGCGCATATTACACACACACACACACACATATATATATATATATATATATATATATATATATATATATATATATATATATATATATATATATATATATATATATATATATATATATATATATATAATTTTAAAAAGGATGAAAACAAAAAGAAACTTCTACGAACAATTATTTGATACCACAGACTTCACTGACGTTAACATTAGTGGGAACGATATATATATATATACACGCGACGGATTCATCTGATTAAGGAACAATGTTTCGGCTTGGCTATGTTATGTTACAAAACAGGTATAAGTAAACAGTTAACAATTTCAGTTTAGACCATTTTCACTTTTCAGTTTCTTCACGCAAATTCCAGAGTGATACAGTTACATGCATAATCCCAAGCTTACTTCTTTCTATCTTTCATTTGTAAAATCACTAATGTCTCCAGTGTAAAATCGTTTATTTCTAGTACTTGAAACTTAAAACAAATGACTATTGTCAGAACATTCGGAAGGTAACTGAACCATGAGACTTCCAAAGATGAAATTTGAGTGCTGCTCCCCCATCTCAAAAAATTACTTCAATTCGATGTTTAGGACTGGAAGATATATTATTAAACGAATGCAGCAATTACGGTACGTTGTAGATATATTTTTATATTCATATTATATATCATCTTTTACATGGTACATCATACGGTTTAACTGATGAGTTACAAAAAAATTTAAAAAGTTACAACGACAAGGTAATGAAGGATTTTTTGATCTTGGAAAATTTAAGTTTTTTTTAAAATTACAATATGTAACTAAAACTATACCAACCATTCACAAGCAAGTGACTATCTTTTAACACACAGACACACACAAAAAATGAATATCAAGTCGTACATTCTCACATATTCTAAAATATTGCAGATTCAAAGAACACTACAACTTTACTTTGTAATTTTCATATCACTAGATATGATATGTTTTCTCCAGTTAAAATGGCTTTGCAGTTGTGTATATTACTATGTTAATAAAATTTAAAATGAGAGGAAAGACTCGAGGAGAGTCTTCTAGAACATATTTTCCTATCTTTGTGAAAAGTTGACTGAACAAAATCTACGTGATACTTCAAAAGTCCAGGTACGCTGATAATAAAGTTGTGGAAAATAGTGGACAATATTCAGTTCCTTAAACTACATAAATGCAGTTCCACTGACAAAATACATAAGGACTCCATCTGTAACCATTCTACCACACCTGATACAGCTAGGACAATACAGATTCATATATCTGACTGAATTAAATTAGCAAATACTCATTCAATTTCATTTAACTTTCAAGAATTTAAATATTTCAATTAAACATTAAAATTGATTTTAGAAAAAAATCTTCCTACTCAGCTGATCCATTCTCATGAAATACATTATTTTAACTTTTTTTTTTTTTTCAATTGTTTATTTGTCTCAGGACATAGTAAGATAAACACTTTGTTCCATGTGGAAGAAGAGAATCTGACAATGAGTAAGGTTGTCGAATAGTACGATACACGTTCGAAGCTCGTAGAGCTTGAGTTCTAGAGCCAGCTACATTGCCTTTCTACATTTTTGTCACTTTTCGTGGGTTCCTGTCACCACGGCATGGCGCGTCCTCAGGTTGCGGATCGAGGAGAAGGCCTCTAGATATAGAGGTTAGCTGCGAATATACTGAATAAGCAGTCGCGGACAGACGACTAGGAGTGGTCCTCCAGCTTGGGGGTTTGGGTAAGGCTAACACCCTCATCCTGTAAAAAAAGGTACTTGTTCAGAAACATTCACAAAAGCCTCGGACAAGGACTGATAACTTGGCACGACATCAGCAAAAGAAAATGGACATGAGATTTGGAACATGGAATATTAGAAGTCTTTATAGGGCAGGCGCGTTAAAATCTGTAACGAGTGAGTTAGAGAAATACAAGATGGACTTAGTAGGAGTTCAGGAAGTTAGGTGGGAAGGAAATGGATCTGAGAATTCCGGAAATTTTACGTTCTTTTACGGGGAAGGAAATAAAAATCACCAGTTAGGAACAGGGTTTTTCGTTCACAAACGAATATTACCAGCAGTTAAACGGGTTGAATTTGTTACTGACAGACTTTCTTTTATTACTCTTAAGGGACGGTGGTGTGATATTATTGTTTTAAATGTACATGCTCCAACTGAAGATAAGGGTGACGATATAAAAGATAGTTTTTACGAAGAAGTGGAACGGATATTTGACCAACTCCCGCGATATCATATGAAGATTCTATTAGGGGATTTCAATGCGAAGGTAGGACGAGAGGATATTTTCAAACCGATTATAGGGAACGAAAGTTTGCATAAGGAAAGTAATGACAACGGTGTTAGACTCGTGAACTTTGCAACATCCAAAAACCTAATCGTGAAGAGTACAAAATTCCCACATCGCGACGTTCATAAATACACTTGGACATCACCAGACGGAAAAACACATAATCAAATTGATCACGTTTTAGTAGATAGAAGAAGACAATCTAGCATAATTGACGTCCGGTCGTTTAGAGGGGCTGATTGTGACACTGATCACTACCTGGTAGCAGCGATAATACGGGAGAGATTATCGTTGAATAAATGTAATACTCAATGCCCGAAAACGGAGAGATTTAATTTAAAGAAATTAGAAGAGAGCCAGGTAAGAGAGGGATACCAGATTGAAGTTTCGAATAGATTCTCGGTTTTAGAAGACTCGGAGTGTACTAGTGTTGAGGATACTTGGATTGAAATTAGAGATAGCATTAAAAGTTCAGCAATAGAAAAATTGGGACACGCGGAAATACGTAGGAACAAACCATGGTTCGACCAAGAATGCATTAAACTAGTAGAGAAGAGAAAACAGGCAAAATTACGGTGGCTACAAAATCCGAATGAAATAACTACACAAAATTTCGGAGATATCAGGCGGGAAACTTCCAAAACTTTTAGAACAAAGAAACGGGATTTTTTGAAAGCTAAAATTAAGGAACTTGAAGATAATAGTAAAAATAAAAATATTCGGGACATGTATAAGGGGATCAGCGAATTTAAGAAAGGCTATCAACCTCGTGCTTATATATTAAAGAAATCTGACGGAACAGTTCTCACTGATACGGATAGCCTCCTAAATAGATGGAAAGATTTCTTTGACGATTTGCTGAACACGCAGCCAAAAACTAATGTGCGTGGAAAAAAGGAGATACACACCGCAGAACCGTATATTCCAGAACCCAATCGAATAGAAGTGGAAGCCGCTATAAAGAAATTAAAGAAACACAAATCTCCGGGTGTAGATGAAATTCCGGCTGAGTTAATTTTAGCTGGAGGCGAAAAATTGTGGAACAATATACACAAACTCATTCTCCTTATCTGGAACAAGGAAGAATTGCCACAAGAGTGGAAAGAGTCAATCATTGTTCCAATTCACAAAAAAGGCGACAAAACTGACTGTAATAATTATCGAGGCATTTCTCTTCTGTCAACATCCTATAAAATCCTTTCAAATATTCTGTTAGCAAGATTGACCCCATACGCAGATGAAATTATTGGAGATTATCAGTGCGGATTTAGACGAAATCGATCAACTATCGACCAAATATTTACCATTCGCCAAATACTCGAAAAGAAGTGGGAATACAATACCCCGGTGCATCAACTATTTATTGATTTTAGAAAGGCTTACGACTCGGTTAGGAGAGAAACATTATACAACGTTCTTACAGAGCTTGGAATACCGAGAAAGCTAATTAGATTAATTAAGATATGTTTAAGTGAATCCCAAAGTAAAGTGCGGGTAGGAAAATTTTTGTCCACGAGCTTCCACGTCGAAAATGGCCTGAAACAAGGAGATGCGTTGTCGCCATTATTATTTAACTTTGTGCTGGAATACGCCATAAGGAAAATCAAAGATAGCAACCAGGGCCTAGAGTTGAACGGCATTCACCAGGTTATGGCATATGCTGATGATGTAAATTTAATAGGGGATGATAGGAGAACAGTAGAAATAAATGCAGAGATATTATTAAACGCTTGCAGGGACATGGGTTTAGAAGTAAATGCAGAGAAAACTAAATACATGGAAGTGCGTCGGGACCGTAATACGGCAAATTGTGGAGGCGTTAAAATATTAAATAATACTTTTGATAAAGTGGATACTTTCAAATATTTAGGATCAATATTAACAGACGAAAATCATATTCACGAAGAAATTAAATGTCGACTAAAAGCAGGGAATTCGTGTTACTATTCGGTTCAAAATCTCTTGTCGTCGCGAATTCTGTCGAGAAATTTGAAGCTTAAAATATATAAAACGATAATCATGCCTGTTGTTTTGTATGGTTGCGAAACATGGTCGCTTACTCTGAGGGAAGAACATAGACTGAAAGTATTTGAGAACAGGATCCTGAGAAGAATATTCGGACCCAAGAGGAACGAGAATGGGGAATGGCGGAAGCTTCATAACGAGGAACTACATAGTTTATACGGTTTACCCAACATTGTTAGGGTCGTCAAGTCTAGGAGGCTTAGGTGGGCAGGTCATGTAGCTAGAATGGAAGAAAGTAGAAACGCTTTCAAAGTCTTGACTGGTAGACCCATAGGAAAACGACCATTAGGAAGACCTAGGCGCAGATGGGAGGATAATATTAAGATGGATCTCGCAGAGATAGGAATACAAAGTAGAAACTGGATCCAATTAGCTAAGGATAGAAGTCAGTGGAGAGCTTTTGTGAACGCGGCATTGAACCTCCGGGTTCCATAGGCCATAGAGTTAGTTAGTTAGTTACAAATGCTAAAAATGTGCACAATGAATCGGCATTATCTTCTATGCTATAAATCGCTAAAAAAAAAAACATAAATAAGTCATTTTTAGCCATACATTTTCTCTAATATGTTACGTTTTAAAACCTAAGTTAATACAACCGAGCAATATGGGTCTGATGAAATACTAAAAACAGTTCTTTAACTTCACTGTAAAATAAAACAAAATTTAAATGTATCTATTTTATTATGAAAATACAGCTATCCTTGTATTCCATTCATTATAATAAATCTCTCGTGGTCACTAATCAACTTGCCGCAATAATCAATCTACATATTACCTGCGAAATCAGACTCCTTATATGCATACTCGCAATAAATAATATTTCAGTAGATAAAGAAGTTTATAATGGAAATCTGAGATTTCCTAGGTACAAATCTACTTGTATTCGTTCGCAGTATTTGCTGTAAACAGGTAGATTCTCATACTGATATAAAAACATAGATAATCCACGAAAATTTCCTATAACTTCATAAAAACCTAAGTACTTAATCTTAAAGATGAATCGATAGTGCGTTTTTCATCTATTAATTCATCTTATTTAATTAGATCTATGAAGCCAAATTACTGCTAGGTTTAAGTCGTCTCGAACACACACTCTGTCAGGGGGTCTGACTTTAGATACTATAGTACACAAAGTGCCTATATATCCGAAAATTATTAACTAACCTGCTAATATCTGTATAATAAGGTGACAAATATTCAGGTCTTGTATATATAGTATCCCTAACCCAATTTCTCATACTAGCCTTCAGCTCCAGTCCATAGATTTCCAATTTTCAATATATTTTTTATTTTTTCTAAGCCACAGAAAAGATCTGTCTATTCTATTGACTCGGTGACCCCACCTATGTTACGGTCAGCAACGCTAGAACCTGCCTTTGGACAGAACATTCAAATAAGAAAGACGAGGCAGATATCACTGTAATCTGAAGATGCTCTCACCTTTACTAAAGATGCTAAAGCCCCAAGGGAAGACATCAGTTGCCGGTGCAGCCTCTGGAGCAGTCCCAAAAGCACGAAACATTGCGGTCTGAAAAATCTATTGTTAAATCGTCACGCACAGACACACACAAACACACTCACAACACACTAAAAAAAATGAAGCAGCACTATGTTCACTATTGCCGAAATCTGTTGGTGGGACCCCGTACAGACAATAGGCGCTGCACCAGACACTACCACGACTGTAGGTGAAATGGAAGGCAAGTATTTTTTTTTTTTTTTTTTTGGAGGAGGGCTGGATGGTTACTGCAACATATCACGATTCAACTAGGCTGCTGGAGGCCTACAAACTCTGGACCGGCATCTACCCAAGCACCGTCTCCACCTTCCCCCGCAAGCCAACAGGTGAAAGTAGTAAGGTTATTCGGAACGCTAACCAAGAGGGGAAGGGAATCATGCTAGTGAAAAAGGAGAGGAACGAAACGCACCATGGGAGTTTTCTCTCAGCTTCCTTCCTGCTCCACGCTTCCGCTTTGGACAACCGTTCTGCCACACGAAAGTTGAACAAAATACATACACACATACAGGTAAGAGACATACGCCCCAGTTCCGCCCTTGCCAGCAATAATGACACAGACATTTAGAACTACAAATTGCATGATACACAACTCTCAAACGAATTTCTTGTGCATAGACATTTATCCAGGAACTCTTCCTCTACATATAGTTTCTTCAGTACTATACGCTTGAAATCGTTCCAAAATTTACCTGGATATCTAAATTGACAATTTCATCTTAATTTTACAAACATGCAGCGATATTCCTAATAAAGAACACGAACTTCGTAAGTACTATTTCAACTGGAAATAAATCATTTCAGAATCAGAATCGTAAAATATTTGAAAATTTGATCCCAATGAAACTTGAAACAAGATCGAACATCATAACGGAACACTTGAACATCGGCCTTTCAGTATGATTACGAAACTGAACTCATCACACGAAACAAAACACGGTTCAATTTAAAGGAAGACGGAAATCGTTAGGCATTCAAATTGGCGCTTTTGAATATAGTATATTCAGCCTATATAAATGTGAGTACAGTCTCTGATCTTAATACAAGTTTGTTTTAATGTCCTCAAGTGCAGGAATCTTTACTTTTTTTTTTTTTTTTTTTTTTTTTTTTTTTTTACATAAAGTCTACACATAAATATATTTATAATTATGAAAAGATGTGTAAAAAAAATGGATTATTATACACAGTCATGTTGGGTAACATTTAGCCCGTATCAGCGCACTGTCTGTCATCTTGGAAGATCATGTTGTTAGTGAACCACATCTGAACCATAAAGCACATGTAGTCGCCTAAAATCTCTACATAATCGCGGGAAGTAAACTGTTCTCTGAGAAAAGTAATAAGACCAACGAAATACTATATGATATTGCAGCCCCACACTAACACGGAGTAGTCAGTCCGGAGTGTACGCTTCTTGAGCGTTCGCCATAAATAAGCCCGGCCAGTTGTTGGAGGCAAGGAGAAAGATGTCTCGTCGGATCATATTACTCTCCTCTCAGAATCGGGCGTTCATGTTTTTTTGTCCATGGCACTTGTGATTGTAGAAACAACTCATTTCAGAAGTTGATTGAGTTCTGTAATTAGTCCCAAATATGAACCTTGAATTACTCATGCCGCATTAGCTCTACGATTCTGAGTCAATTCTAATCTATATTTGATTTTTCCATCCATTATTCCTTTTCTCTGATGATGTCTTGCTATGAGCTGTGTAAGAACCTTCACCTTGCACATCACCATCACCTTGGACACTGCGTGTGCATGTTTTAATCAAATCGTTATTTAAAAAAAAAAAAGAAAGAAAGAAAGAAAGAAAAGAAATACTGGCACACATCTAACACGATAAGTTATGGAATTATCACATTTAATATATTGATTGCAATTTGATTCAATGCCATGTTCACTTTGATGTCGACAAAACCCAGATAAAAGTTTTTTTCGACACTAGTTCTTCCTACTTTGTCATTTCATAAAGTACTTAATCGAGATCCATTTGCGTTTACATCTACCCTCGGTAGTATACGGGCATAATTATGAAATGTTCCCCTAATCAAACTCCTCACTCCTCCCAAGCTTTTGTAACTAATGGCCATCTGTCATTTTTTTAAAGTACCTATAGGGTAAAGTAAGGTATGTTCGTGGTATAAGTAATTTCGTGATAGTTTTTTAAGCAACTGTAGCAAAGAAACTTATCCCAGTAAGATTTCCATTTCTTGCCACAAGATCGAGCATGGATCCAGTTTCATGTGTACGCCGGCGCAGCTGGGTCATGTGCACAAATAGGTTTGAAGGGAAAGAAACAAGACAGAGGAAGGAGTATTGTTTACACTGTGCGGAAGATTGTGTCACGTCTGTTATTTTCATGAGATAACAACGAAAGCAAAACGAGGCACGTACATATTGGTGTTTGGTTTCATAACTGATATATTAATTTAATTTTCTGCGGTAGTAGTGTGTCTGTGGGTCACTTTTTTAAACATTTTAGACTCTTAAGAACACATGTAAAATTCTTAATGAATATTTGCGTTTATGGACAAATTGCCAAGTAACTTGAAATCAGGGCTTCATTTCTGCTAAGAAGGTCATATTTTCGTAGTTATCGTGTTACAGGATAGTAGTATATTAAATATCACGTGTAATTATCTGTCTGATTCTTGTGTAGAGGCTATCACGAAATTACCTTACTGTAACGAAATTACCTGTTCTTCATGACAATAAAAATACCTCGCCCACAGTATTCACATATTAAATTAACTGCGCACGCAATTGAAAACTCCATCAACGATACATAATTGCCTAAAGCTTGGATACGGCTATAACCCTACGGTAAAAAAAAAAAAAAAAATCAGGAGTCTCGCATACAAGATTGCTAAATCAGCAAAAAAAAAAAAAAAAAATCACTAACACTGAAAGTGAATGTGCAAATAAATGGTACTGAGGTGAGTTCAAGAAAAGATACAGACTAAATCTGAGAGTTCCGTTCAAAAGACGAAAGCAGAGAGGTTCATTCGCAAAATGTCTGAACGAACTTAGTCCTACTCCTACTGACAGAAAGCAAGTAAGTCGACCGAGAAAGCTCTCGGTTTCTAACCCTATTAACGTGCAAAATAGTAACTCTGCTGATCAACCTTAGACTTCACGATCGTCCTATAACAATAAAGCTAGACCTATTCGTAAGAAACAGGCAATATATGATGATGGTTGGGAATCTGATGTGTATGGTGATAGCTATGAAGACAATGCGCATGAAAAGACAGAGGATAAGTGGATCCAATGTTCTTTCTGTTTAGTGCCATACCATGTGTGTTGTCAAAAGCAGGACGAGAGATCGGATGTGTTCATGTGTTTATGTGTGATTCTTGCGCCACAACTCCTTCAAGTTCTGATGAGGATTGACTGTTACACGAACTTCGTTTTTTGTTTGTGATGGACCTAATCTGTGTGTTTGTTTCTATGTGTGATTTGCTATTAGGAATTGATGAGGCATATTTACATACCCACATCATAGTGGATAGGCCCTAGGTAGTCCTGTCGATTAGAGTTAGCGTATTTTGGGCATCAAACGCTTTATAACTGAAAGGCGCTTCTTTCCTGCTGATATTTAATTTCTATGTTCAGTCAGCATTATTATATTGTACTAATTACAGTGTTATCACGAATATACCTACCCACTATCACGAACTTTCCTTACCTCTCACGAAATTACCTATGCATGTATTCATTTTATAAACTAACTTGATACACACTACAGATTGTATGCAGAATAAACAATACAGCGGAACAGTATAAAGCAATGTACACACTATCTATATGCAGCATTACTTTTTGTTTAGATTTTAACTTTTAGTAGAAATATCGACTTTATAGTGATTTATCACGAATATACCTTACTTTACCCTATTTTATATATTAATACTTGTACATGCTATTAAATTAACAAATATTTACTTTCAAGAATTTCACGTTAAGAAGAAAATAGTGTCTGACAACTATAACGTCATATATTGCACTCACAAGTTATTGTCATGTAATTAAAGATCTAAAACAATGTGTCTAGGTACTAGTCATTTGTACGTCTTCTTGCTTTCTAAATTGTCTGCACTCTTCGTTCTCTTTTTGAGTTACCATTTAAAAACCAGTGGATAACGTAGTGGACAGCCTTAATGTTTCCTATTATTCTTATTTATTCGTAGTAGTAATAATATTATTTATGAGTCGTCTGTTCTGATGCTTTACTATATAATATTCAAATATTAACTTGCTCACGATTGAACAAAGAACATCAGCTTGACTAAAAATCATGCATTATTTAGTTCGACTTTTGGTAATTGTAAGGAAGAATAAGGAATCTGTACTATTCAATCAGTCAAAGAACGTAACTTCATGACAACTATTTAGAAATGTAAAATTTTACTGCAAAGAACGACACTCCTCACTTCATTTTAACAAATGAGGAACTTTTAAAAAATATATATGAATCAACAACCAAATAATTGTTACGTTCTATATTTTAGGAAATATCGCAATTAAAATTCACGTAAGAGAAAGTTTCGAAACACAAGGATATTGTAATTAATAACATGATATTGTATTATATTTTTAAACAAAAAAAAAATGGAATGTTTTGCAACTCATAGTCTATCATTTGCGAATTCAACATGAGAGGGAAATCAAGTCAATCAAACCACTTCGATTATAAATAGTTAGAACTAATTTCAACGTTTGGCTTGCTGAGCAAATGAAATAGTAAATCCGTTTTCATTGTATTTTCCCCTTACAAACTAACACAAATATACACACTTTTTGTCTACATTCAAGACCAAAAAATTTTCTATACTATACTAACATTGGAGAAAAATTTAAATTCTTAACGGAAATAAGGAGGGATAAGTCGCTCTAACCTTGACTTGAGAACAGAAAACTAGAGGAATAAAAGCAAATTAAATTACAACCATGATTAACAATTTCCTCTTTTCTTGATGAAAGACCACAAAGAACTAATATTGTGCAACAAGAATTCAATTGCCATGCTACTTTGACTTTCTGGAACCTTGTCCCTTCCATTGCACTTTGAAATAAATACAACTCAGAATAATTGTGCTTAACTTTTTTCGGTAATATACACACTCTCTTCAAAATCAAACCTAAACCTCCTTTCCTTTATATTGTTTTTTTATATATATAAAAAAAGAACATGAATAGAGACTGACACAAGAGTGTGTTATTTATAATTTACGGAACATGAACAAAAACTGTCCTTATATAATATAGTAAATATAAGCACCTGAGTAATATGGCGAGGTACGAGCTATACAAATTTGCAAATGGGGTGAAATACGTTTCTCTGTAAACAAGATAACTTTTTACCTATAACAGCTAGGGGTATGGATACCTTAGGTCGATACCAAGATCCAATAACCGAACCAGCCATCTTAGGTCATTTCCACGGCCAAAAAGTCAAATTATTGAAAAATTTTCTAAAATCTATAGAAAGAGGCCTATACGTTACAGTGACCTTAAACAGGATATGTATAAGCAGATGAGGTACGCTTACCTGCGCAAAATACAACACTCATGGATCACACTGAAGAGTAGGAAAATTATTTTTTATAGGACATCACTATTTGTGCTTGAAAAATTTTTTACTAAGTGCCAAATATTAATAGCGGTTTACAATAACATAAAGACAACGGATGATTTTCAAGTTAACAAATATTATAAACGTTCTCTAAAGGATATACAAGCATTACGCAAATTTGTCAAAGCTACACAACACTACAAATTTGTCATTATTTGGAGACGATAATGATAAATCTGGTTATAATTTAGTGAGAAAGGTATTTCGGGACCAGTAGCTAAAAAGTTGCGAAAAGGACACAATATATTCCACAATCTATGGCGTTATATTGCCATGAATGTTTATATAAGAGCTCACTGAGTTAAGGGACAGGCACTACAGGTCTTGCTCTTTGTGATACAACTTGTGAACTAGTTGCTTGACTATCTTCCATTTTTACGTGTTTTATTTTTGAAAATGTATTTTTTTTAAAACTACACTCATACCTCCTGCTATGATTTTAATGGGGTTTGAATCTATCATAGGGACCTCGCCATCCTCGTTCCACGAGCGTCTAGTATATAAAATAACCGTTTTAGTAGAAGTTACAGCATTCTGTCTGCAAACTCAGCAGGTAAAAATATTTTTTTATATATAATATAGTGTTGCATGTTCCAAAATACAATACGAAATAATGTCATTAGTGTCCTCCTCCTCCCACTGACGTGGAGAAAAGAAAGAGAAAACTATTACAACGAAGGATCGGAAATACCTGGTCTAATGAACCGGAATGGAAAGATATGTTTTACGACAAATAGAAGAAACCCAAAGCTTCAAATAAACTTACGGTGCACTCATAATGTGACTCCAACCTGAATACAGATCTTATATCGAGGTTGCATTGCTCCGCAAGTAGCCGTGCATTTGGTTTGTATCAAATAAGTATAGTGGCCAGGTGGAAGACCTCAATGTAAAATATATATGTAGTTACGAAAGACCATACTAGCAGTAGATAGTCAATTGCTGAGTCTTCTACGAATATAGCTAATATGAATATATTTTATCGCCTGCACGTATTATTCACCAGAAACTTGACATCATCCAGTGGTTTCGATCGTACCGAGAAGGGTACAATAAAAGGTGAATAAGTTAACTTTGAAAGGAGCAATCAATCATCTTAAAATATTAAATATCCGGTGTAACATTACAAATTTTTAATATTATGATTTACTGTTTTCAGTCTAACATTATAGAGACAATACTTACAAAAGCAAGCAAAACTTCGTCGTTTTGACGTATGATTAACATAATGCTGCAAGTCTACTACCTGCAGAAAACATATGTTAGTCGAAGTCTTTAGTATGGCAATAATCAAGCGTCATTACGACTCTGCATAAGGCCCATTGTGTTTAAAATATTTTTTAAAAAATAACTCTAATTGGTTTCTTCGTTCTTAAGTTTTCTTTTTCTGACTATTATACTACGATAATTCCAACAAGCACCAGACCAAACATACCCATTCTCTCGTTTAATTCTAATTCACACGAGTTGAATCAAACAAGATCAGTCAGTACTTAATTATCAAATATTTCTCGGGCTATATAGAACATAAATTGAGAATTGTAATCTTAAGCAAAGAAAGTGAAAGTATCGACAAACAAAAACAAAAATGTGGTTATAAATGCATTCAATTATATTCCAAATGCATTTCAAATAGAATACATACAACGGCTTTTCTCTACGTTTATCACATTCACTATATTTGCGGAAATGATCTGTGGTATATAAACATTTGACCTTGGTATGCACATTGACGGAAGGCATAAATGCGCGTGATTCCTTCGTCGAACGAGTGTGAAAGTGTGAACAAGCAAAGCATCAATCACACTTTTGCACCTCGGAAAGCAACGTATGGAACGGTTTCTTTCAATAACAGCGAATGAAAGAGAAACGAATGTCTCAGAGTTTTATTTAATTATGAAACTGAACACCTGCAAGCTAACTTAAAATTAAAACTTTCACACTTTATTTTAATAACTATTTCAAGAATCTCAAAATGAACAATTCGATAATCGTCTTGCTTCACGGAAATACAGGCAAAAAGTGATCTTGGTTCCTCAAATCCATTATATTTCTCTGATTTACTTCGAACTCGATAGATAAGAGTCCTTAAATCATGATTACCGGAATGTGAAGTCAAGCCAAGATATACACAGTTGAACTGATTATATATGCTACCTCAAATTTCTGATTAAGAAAAGTTTATAACCAGTGGCTCAGAGATTAATGCCAATGAGAACAAAGTTAAATTACAGTGAAAGTAAAAGTAATTCACAAAATATTTTCTTTCTCTTTCTCTCTCTCTCTCTCGTCTAGCCAAAGATTTTACTTAATGACTGCAAAAGTGTTTAAGATATAGAATTTCTACTAGTCACAATCATATTCGACACGCAACAAGATTCGAGAGCAAGAACATGTAGCATTGACGGGGAAAGTAGAGGAACTAATCTACATGAGAAGTCAGTAAGTATTGAGGCTGTTATGTCAAAAGTCAGAGTAAGCTGTGGTATCAATTTCACTACAATACTATTCATTGCCGGCTGGGGTCAAGATGCAAGGCACAATTACTAGATCATCATTCGAAAGGACGAAGCAGAACATGCATTTATCCTATTGAAACTAGAATGAGACTAACATTTGAGTCACATATAGACGTCACAGTAGATGAACGCGGGTTCATTTTATTAGTGAAAATCCAGGGAAAGAATACAACTCTTAGAGAGAAAGAAAAAAGAAAATGAAGCTGCAAAAGTCTTTGTGATTTATCTGCAAAAGTCTCTGTGATTTATCATGGAATCCTCCTAGTGAACTGCCTGCCAAGTGTCGGTTACTATGTAGTGAGCGCGACAATTAATGCATTTTACCTTGAATTGAAGAGGAGGAATTTTTAGAATGCTAGAGTGTTTTTATTAGTACATGATTCGCTGGCATCTACATCACGATAACCATTAATTATGGGTTAGTAATCCTAAGGATAATTCACACACAGGGTGCCTATGCCATTCTCCTGTTATGCCCCGACAGTATCGCCTTAAAAGAAACCACGCCGGTCGTGGCTCGACAGTCTTGATCCTTCGGCTTTCCTCGGAGTACTCGAAGCAACACGAAGTTGACAGAACCAATAACAACGTCTTCCTTCTTGCAATCCGTCTTTCGAAATGGTTTAGAAAACAGTAGCGGTCTGTATGTGATTTAGACTTAAGGGTCTTAACTATGCTCACCCACATTTTTCTCAACTTTAAACAAAAATAATCAATATCACAAATATATAAAGTGAGCCAAGCAGTATCTACAAAACACTGTAAAATAAACTTTCTAAATCTTTTTATGTCGTCCTGAAATTCGAGTGGACAATGATGTCATAATTGTTGGGTACTCGAATTAACACACTATATGAATGGCTATGAAAACAATTTTCAGTTTAATTAATAATATTTTGAGAAAAATATCTATCTGGCATTATAAAGTGTATATACTTCATTCTTTTCAAGTTATCCAATGATTTTTTTTTTTTTTTTTTTTTTTAAGTGGGGATCAACTTCGCGAAGAGCCTTATCTTAGAACGTGCAACGTCCTTCCGGCAGGACGCAACATCCTAAAAGTCCTATCATGTTTATCTTTAAATTAGAGTACTTTGTGTACGTCTAGCAGGACAGAAAGTTCTCCTGTCGGAAAGAGCATGAACTCTAGTTTTAGCGCAAAAAAGAATCATATTGGTATGACTGTTAGTTCAGTAATGGCAGGATGTTTTCTAAAAGTGATCGTGTGCATGTTTACGCTCCCTGTTTTGATCCACCAAACAGCAATTATTGTGCAGTAGAACGATTTTCGGTGATTACTGAGAAACACTAAACCTACTCTTATATATTGTTTATTGCTTTTTTTATTTTTTTTATTTATTTATTTATTTTTTTTAATACGTACTGCTGGAAAGCTTCCGTCTTTCCGGCAGGACGGCGGCTTGTGTACGAAGTCCTTCCGGAAGAGCCTTCCAGCAGGACAGACACTTGTACGTTCTATCATTAACTCATCCTTCATACTTTAACTTCGTGTCAGAAGATTTCATCTTTCCGAAAACGAGGTATTCACTCAAAGGATGTCAAGATGACAGTATGTATAACTTCTTTTCCAAAGTGAAACATTGACTTGGAACTAAGACTGTTGAATACAATAATCGCCCAACGAAGATCAAGTACCATCGGCAGCAATGTGACTGAGTATGTAATTCTATAGTTAAAGACTGGCAGTTGTTTATTCTTTTCCCTTCAAGACGATTGATGGAACATTTTGATATTACTCCAGGATATATTTTCCATTTTTTTTTGGGGGGGGGGGTCAAATAACAAACGATCATCACTCTGTGTTTGTTTAAATTTCCTTAAATTTTCGGCATAAAAAAGTGTCCAACGTTTCAACCACACACTCATAACATGCAGTGTTACAAAGCCTCTAAATTATGATGCTGGAACACTCTAGGTTATTAATGTTCCTGATTTATTCAGAACAGTAAATCAGAGTAAAATCTTTAAATAATATAACGCTCAATAGAAACGCAAGCATAATTTAAAGTGGTGGAACTTTAAACTGTCAAGCGAAGAAAGAAACATTGATTATAGCTTAAAAGGCCTAACATAAATACTGTACTCATGCAGAAGTTAGTCACTGAAAAATATGGTTAAAGGACAGGAAGACGTTCTTTCGTTCTTTATTAATCTGACACAGTTTCTTAAAGCAATTAATAGAAAAACAACTCCTCACTTTTAAGCTTTTCCAATAAAAAGGAAAGAGGGAAGTTGTTTTACCTCAATCAAACGAAACGCGAACCTTTTCTTTCTCACTGTCAGTAAGCAGTCGTGAAACTACTGTGTGTATAATAATATAAATATACTTACCCGCATACGTAAAATTCCAAGGTAACTGAAATTACACTCTTTGGATATATATTGTAATTTTCAATTGAACCTTGTCACAAATTACAATCAAGCTCTGATTACTATTTCACTAAGCTTCGTTTATATCTTTGCATGTGCATAAGCATAGTTAGAACACTTACTACAAAAATTAGAATATTATAGAGTACGAGAAATCACATCCAACTGTTAAATCCTGTGATGTTTAATCTTTCAAACAGGCCCACGTCCACTGCTGCATTATTAGGTGATTATGGACTACTATTGAATTTTGAATTTTGGCTTGTCCAATTGCAAACATGTTGAAGGAACATAGAAGTTCTGTGGAAAATATATAGATTCGAGGAGTCACGCGCGCACATTCCGTACAGGTTTGCATCAACACAATGCGAAATCTGGGATTTAGTTTGAGTAATCGGTATAAAAATGGTACAGTAATTACTTTTTTCTGCATGTTTTGCGTTGCATAGCTGTACTGTCAAATATACGAGGGTCATCCAGAAAGTTATGATTATTTAGTTATACAAAATAAAAAATATATATATATATATATATTGGAAGAAAATGCTGATACATACTTGAAGCTTCCTTCACATCTCTTTATTTAAACATTAGTCGTATCTGTTCATGAACTTCAGAATCCCCATGTTATATTCGTCTCCCGCCAGTTCATTAAGCCAGGTGGTCATTACATTCTCAACTCTTCATCACTTCCAAAACGTTTCCCGCCCAAAATCTCTCTCAGCTTAGGAAAGGGTGGAAATCGCTAGGAGCAAGGTCCGGACTATAGAGTAGATGATCAAAAACCTTACAATCCTGTCTTGCAAGATTCTGTTGTTCACTGCAGTCTTCAAGTCTTCTGTGATGAGTGATGGGCGTCATGGTCGAGTTTCATCGTGCACATTTATCCGTCCATTGTAAGATTTTACACCATTTTCTCACGTTTCTTTAGTTCATTACATTATTACCAACCTACACTACTTTCAGTTGCCGGTAAATTTCTGTGTTTCATCTTTTGAGTTTTTAGAAATCGAATAACACTCTTTACCTCACAGTCTGCGTGATTTTCAATCACGCAGTTCATTCTGACTACTCCAACTGCACAAGGGCAACTTCTTGCAATCTCCAGTCACAGTGTTATAATCACAACTGTTACGGAACCCAGTTGCCTTTGAAAAGAGAAAGAGGAGTGAGCTGCGCGCGGAAATGCGCGAGCGGTCTTTTGTTGAATGCAGTGACCACCAGGTTTAATAAACTTACGGAAGGTATAACATGAGAATTCTGAAATTCATGAACAGATACAACAAATATTTAAATGAAGGTAGTGATTATGTAGAGATCTGAAGGAAGCTTCAGGTATGCAACAGATTTTTTTTTTTTTTTAGAATTATTGTTTTTCATTTTGTATAACTTTTTCTGGGTGACCCTCGTATATGACAGTAAAATTTAGTTTATACACGTATTGCTATCAGTCGCTATTAAGATAAAAAGTAACATGAAAAATAACCATATAATATGACCATTCAATGTAGTTTAACTGTTGTACTTAGATCTTATTAGTTTAACTTATTAGTAATTTCGTGGTCAAATAATGAATATCAATTCTAAGAAATTCCAACTAAAAATACAGTAACTATCAAATAATTTCAACTAAGTTTTATTGGCCAAGTGATGTCTGAAAAGCAACAATCTCGATAGTTATATCATATGAGTTCTCAGAATGCTGAAGTTTTTCTCCACTTATATGCATAATAAACACTGATTCGTATTCATTATTATTTTTTTTTTATTTTTAATTACACAAATACAAATTCGTTTTGTGATAAGTCATTCCTGTTTTCAAGAACTGAAAATGAAATTAACATCAGAAACTTAAGTGCAACTAAATGTCAGTAACTTTACTTTTATTAAGTCCTATCCCTCTAAATAACTTGAAAATAACAGTAAGATACACTTGATGCAATACATGACTGGAGAAATATTGCTTTCCATGAAAGATTTCAGATAATTTTTATGATGATTTTCAAATGAAAGCAATTTCTAACGTAATGTCTCGTAGAGAACAAGAAGAGCTATTCCGTTTTCGATCTTGGTGCCTGCCTGCGACACAGGTTATTGTTTGATCGTTACATTTTTAACTCGTTAGAAGTAAACACAAACAGAAGAGACATGAGAAGAGTACCACACTTACTGCATGTAAACAATAACTAACGAAGACGTTATCATCATAAGGACGTGCTCCTCTCATTTGCTGGGCTACATAACCTCAAAATTTATACTGACGCCTTTCTAATTTACTACGAACAATACAAGAACCGCATTTCGTATCGAAAGAGACTAGTCAATATGTTAGGGACCTAATATGCACACATTATATGATTGGTTTGGTTTGTTTGAATTTAATGTCCCACGATTATGCCTACGCGGCTAAGGGAAACGTGGACCTACTGATTCTAGTGGTTTCCGAACTACATTTTTCGTTCAACTGTACCCCAGCGGGAATCGAACCCGGGACCAAGCACACCAAAGGCAAGCATGCCAGCCACTAGGCCAAGCGGGGATCCACACACATTATACAAGTATATTTTGGTGGAAATGGACTTACAAACATCCAGTAGGATATCACGAATCTGGCACAAAGTTGATATACAAGAAGTCAACGGTGTACGGTACTGATCTGAACATCCCGGATATGTTATACACTGTTCAAAAATACACAGTACTCACTTTAATACAATGTGTTATTACCCTGAAGACCATATGACAGTTATTCAGACAGATGACTCGTCATATAAATTATGAATGTCTCAGGTATAGTACCCACGCTCGCTGTCCCTTCTAGGTAGATCTTTGTAGATGGATGATGGTTGTTACAGGAAGCTAGTTGGTGGCCAGCTGCTGTCCCACCATGTGCCACACGTACATAGTGTTGTCAGGAGACATAGCAGGCTAGAGTAGAAGACGTATACCAAGTAGAGCACGCTGGGTTGTCCTTGCGTTATCGTGCTGAAAATGGGGTCCCGTGGTTGAAGAGATGTTGACGACGTTACCAATCTACGACGTCACCAATCTACGACGTGCAAAACTGAATGAAGGGAACAGTATGTACAGACCATATTGTCCTTATATCAGAATGCTAGATGTGGGTTTTGTATGATGAATGCGAACGCACAATGAATTTTACTCCTTAATTGCACGATCTACAAGAGCGCACACGGATGTGATTGTTGGAGAAAGAAATGAACCTCTGAATACTACAGCCCTCCATTCTTCTCGCCACTGAAGTCCATCCTAACACCACCGAAGATCTACGTGAGGAACTGGTCATTGCACGCTTGAGAAAGAAATACTGGAAAGTAGTCTTGTCTCCAAAAGTCGACTATTGTGCATGTTCTTACATTAGAAACTACGGTGACTCATTGGCTCTGACAAAAATAGTATCCTGTCATTGCACGGTCTTTTAGGACAGCCCGATTAATCCCGCGGTCTTCAGTGCGTCCAGGGACAGATGTGCGGTGAGAATCTCCTCTGCCTTCCATTGTGTATCACCGACAGGCAATTCAATGGAATGATTACATGGCCTTTCACAACCTCGCTATACAGCAACGTTCGAAATAACTTAATTGCACACTAGTTGCTTTGGCAATACAAGACTACGATCCAAATACACAATTGCTCTTGTCATGTTGTCCAACGATCTTCTAATTGCTAGCAGGATGCTTTTAGCCTGGCCGATGATCTGGGATTTTCTAAGATCAGAATGATCTCTTTAAGATAGTAATATTTTTTTTTCTTATGGTTAAAGTGTAACTAACGCAAAGTCAACCTCCAGTAAAAAGGGAGGAAAAAAAAAGAATGAAAGAATGAAAAAAAAAAAAAGAGAAACTTAGATGTTTCGGTCACATGGACTGTTTTACCTTAAGTATAAATAATAATAAAAATTGCTTTTCAGTATGTTAATTATCATACTTCTTTACAGTATTCGAAATTCCAATATGATTATTATTTCCTAGTAAAAATTTTCACCAGTAAAGTGCAGTGACACCAAGCTTTGAAAAAGGATTATCATTTTTTTCCCCCTGTAAAGCAATCTTCTTTCTTTCCTTTCGTTATATAATTTGTGTGTGGTGTGCTAGTTGTGCAATTAAACCTTTTAAATTTTTTGGCCTGTATACAGGCCATGGGGTCGACCTTCGGAATTTACTTTATAAATCTCTAGTAAAGCTTTTCACACCGGGTTTTTTCCATTTATTCAAGTATGCAAGCATCAAAGAACATGTTTTATGGGCATTTTGCAGTCATGTGTGCAATGCCTGGGGGCAGTGACGTCATAAACTCGAAGGCTGCTTTTAAAAAAAGGGTAAATTTTAGAGCTTTTTTTTAAAAAGTTCGTGACGCATCCCTATTAATCTTAGAAACAGTTTGTACCTCGTTGGTTTCGTTATAAAGCAGAGTTTGCAAATGTAGCATTCAAATTCCCCTATTCTGTACCAGAAGCGGGAAAATCCAGCCCAAATCGAAATAGGGACTTTTTCAGGAGAAAATTTCCTTTTCTTTTCTAAATTTCTCCCCTCAGGGACATATAGACATATTAGAAGTGGTACCGTTGAAAACCTACTCTTATTTGGAACAAAGCGAGATACAAATCATGATCCTTGTAAATAGAAATGTGTCAGGAAATTTTCCAATGTTTGAATTCTTGCTTTATTTACACATTTTTAGTCAGTTTAGTAAAGTTTCTACAATATTATCACTATTTATCCTAAAATCATGAATCGTACCTCGTTCTCTTCGGCATGAATCGGCCTTTCGAACGGTATAACTTGCATATCCGTATCCTGCACCTGAGGAGATAAAATTCCCCCAAAAGGGAAATAGCCCAAAACTGGAAAAGAAGGATTTTTTTTTTACAAAAAATTCCCTTTTGGGATAATTCTCTCCCCTCAGATGCAAGATACGGATATGCAAGTTATACCATTCGAAAGGTCAATCCATGCCAAAGAAAACAAGGTATGATTCGTGTTCCTACGACAATTAGGGATATCAGGAAATTTTTATCTAGAATTCGGCGTTTTTTTCATGCTATATTGTTGAGACATGAGTCAATATTTTTTCTCGCCCTTAGTTTTCAAGATATGAGATTGGTATTTCGTACAGTTATTACATACACTATATAGTATATTTCGAAATATTTTGCGCGCTGAGCGTTACCACCCGGGGCGCACAGAGCGGCCCAAAATTGAAAAAAGGATTTTTTTAAAACACAAATTTCCCTTTTGGGGAAATTTTCTAACCTTAGGTGCACGATAGGGATATGAAATTTATACCGTTCGAAAGGCAGATTCATGCCGAACAAGACGAGGTACGATTCATGTTCCTGCAATGATTAGTCTTTATGCTGAAGCGGATTGGATAGAAATTGACTGAAAATGTATTATCGAGGGAAAATTGGCAAATCGGCTATAGCGTCTCCCGTACATTCTTTGTTCCTCATTTTTTTCTTTTGGTACCATTTGCATGTGCGTGTCATATACCTGAGCGGAGAAATTCGCGATAACAGAGGATTTTTTCAAAAAATCCCTTTTCCCACTTTGAGCGGGAATTTCTCGCATTTGGTACGTAATACGGAAATTTGACTGATGCAGTTTGAAGCTCTGCTTCATTACACAAAAACGAGGTACGAACCATGATCTTAGCGTCAATAATGTTGGTACTGTAGCTGCTTGACTGAAAGCCTAAAAATTAACTAAAAAAAAACAAAAATTTAAAAGGGTTAGAAGGGAGAGAAAAAAAAAACAGAAAAGTTGGTTACCAACAAAACACATACATTGCTTTGTAAACACAGAACAATCCAATGGCGGACTATTCATCACAGTAACCTTGTGAACAATTTAATTTGTAATCCTATGAGAATCAGTAGCGTTAATTTATAAAGTTGTACTTTCATGAAAAGCCTTATCACTGTCCAAATTTTTAATACGTTTATGTCACCGATATGAATAAAACTTCATTGATACAATTACCTTAACACATTTTTAAAAAACTATAAAACTGTTACAAGCTGTATAGTGCATTTGAACCCACAATGTGGAAACAGCAGGGTTCTATTCCTTCCCGTAGCACTTGCTTGTAATTAACTCTTGACGAAAAAAAAACAAAACAATGTCTATGCCGCTGATTATGAAAAACTCGCTTCTCCAACCTGGACTATCGAAAATAAGTGTCTAGATACATTATAAACGGAATAATAAAAACTGTATACATTATTTTTCAGGAAACAAATATACAGTAGAGCATCTGTTAGAAACAAAAACTTAAAGATAACAAAAATTATACTAATTCTATACTTCTATGGGTTGTTTGTGTTTACTGTTCCTCAAGGTACCGCTTCAAACTAAGAATCTCTCAATAACACGCACTGACAGCTCTGGTGATTTATGAGACATCTTTAATACGAAATGAAGGACCGGATATGTCAGGGGAAGATCAAATTGGATGTAGAGTTATCACTAAGTTTTTTAATCCACAATAACACTCGAATCTCCAAACACACAAATATAACTTATATATTCATTGTCAGTGGCGTTCACTTAAAATATTTCTATTGCTGTTCAGCGCCGATTCCATGGATAAAATTATATGAGCTATTCCATGGATAAAATTATATTAGCTATTGTTGGTGGTATTATCAATTAATTGCTTTTTTCATTAAGATTTGATCCTATTCTAACTCGGGAGATAAAAAGGCCTACTATTAGCAATAAAATCATATACAGTGTCGATCGCATGAAATTGATTTTGATATTAAACAATAATTGCAACAAAATATAACTCAAGAGCGCATTCATTTTCTCAAGTAACAAAATCACTTTGTTCAAGATGATTGGATAAAACCCGATTTTGATACATTACACGACAATTTGAACAAAACATATTCCAAACGTTTATTTACTTACTCAAAAATTTTTGAGAAAATTAAGAAAAATTATCGTTTTGTAATTGTGACTGATGATCAAGTTGGATAAATTCAATGCATTATTTGCATGTTAGGATTTTACCTCCAATATTCTAACTGACAGTTAAATAATGCGAAACTTGATCACAAGTTTTGTTAAGAAAGAATTCTCTTATGTCTCAGAATTATGATTATTGAACATGCATATTTAAGGCAGGGTTTACAGTATAAAATATTCAAAGAATGTCTATAAAGTTACAATTCATGACATATGTAAACATGCAATATTTATTTCACGTGGAAAATACTGTTAAACAATACCAATATATTTTATTTAATATATTGCGAATTTGCAACCTTCCTTAATTATCCTCAGCCGCATTTTACTGTTATACAAACTATTTCATTCAGTCTTTTTGAATTGAATTAACTCTTGGCAAATGAATATTGTCACGCAACATATTACACACACACATGCATTCATTTTTACGATCTGGTGACGATACACGCCACAACGAATACTTTTTGATGATGTGTTACATAAACTTATCTTACAAATAAACGCTATCTCCAGCTAAAAAAAATAACCTTACGAAATAATTCCCTCTGTTTTGTTCATGTTCTTAAAAAAATAATAAAACATGCTTACATAAGATTAACCTGACTCTCATATCAATGTTTTTGCTTGCAAAATGGTAATGCAGACACGAAACAAATTTGGACTTACGACAGGGATGAGATTGTTCCACTGTGCCTGCAATCTTTGCACGCGGAAATTATTTTTATTTATTTATTTTTTAAAGGAAAAATAGGGTGTAAATCTCACGAACTTTTTCAACACGTTTTCAGACAATTTAAAGGAAAAAGAGGGATAATGCAAAACAAATTACGTCACTCGCTCACTAATACCATAACAGGAATTATTTCCTTCAAGCAGCTCGCATGTACGACAGAATTCTTAACGGTACAGAGTGCCTGTGCCATCTTTGTTTTTATCCAATTGATTTATATAGGAAATTACTATCTTTTCTTTTTGAAATAAACCGGAATTTTGATAGTATGATTTTTTCTTCAAGTCTAATGCTAGCACGGCTGAAATTAAGTCATTTTTTGATAAGTCACTTCCATGATACTTTGGGCTCTATGGTCAGAACATTTAACGCTGTTCAGTTATTTCTTATGAGGATAGAGTTACCATATGACAAACTTTAGAAAAATATATTTAGGTTTCACAAAAAGATCACGTCGTCTAAAAAGTATTGAGCATTTGCCCATGACGTGGCGTTTGTGTCCCAAATCTCAGCAGCGTATGAGTTGCAGCGGGTAGGACCTAACGTCATTTAACAGCAGATAGTTGAAGCTAACAGATGTGCAAACAGTATTGGCATTCTTTCAGATCGTATTTCGCCGTGAAGGTGCGTGAACTTTCCACACAACTATACTACGTTTTGTAATTTTATTTCGATAAAGGCGCAAATGCTGTGCAAGTTTATGAAGAAATTTGCGCTATTCATGAGCAACATAAGTTATCAAAGACAATCGTTTTCATTCCGGAAATGTCGATGTCTAAGATGCTTCTCTCAGTGGGTGACCTATCACAGAAAAAGTGACTCATATTCTGGCAAAAGTCGAGCAAGACCAGCATGTAAGCATTATGATATCGCCAAAGTAGAAATGCAAAAAAGCAGGCTTTTTGGAATCGATGTTGTTTTGCACATAAAAAGGCGGCTTTTTGGAGGGATAAAACGAGAATTTTGGCTTTTTTCCATTTTCATGATTTTTCTGTTTAAATAGCTTTCTTATAGTATACTCTAAAGTTGAATAAGATTTCATGACCTAAATGCTATATTTTGCTCTGGAATTCACCATCATGATGGATGGAACACATGCTTCATGAATTAAAGTAAACATAAAGTACGTAGTATCTGAGGGCAACTGTAGAAGATATTTAACTTTATTTTAACTTCTGAGTTATCGACATTTTGTTTCTTTTCTACATCATTTCTTTTTAGTCATCCGTGTTTCATTTTCTAGAGATTAGTAGGCCTACTCTAGAGTCTAGCACATAAGTTAAACTTTTGTTTTTCAATATATCCGTCAGAGCGTACGTTTGTCAGTATATCTGTCAAAGCGTACTCCCACATTCTTGTTATACTGTAGCTGTGCAATGATTTAGCAATAATCTTCCAGATACAAACTTTAATACCATTTTATACAAATAACACAGGGTTGCAAATTGAAAAAAAATCATGTTTTTTGATTAATAGGTGAACTTAGTTCTTTGTTCATAGCTGATTACGAATAATTAATTCGTTTTTCCCTATCACGTAAGGTTTTCTTACAAATTAATGTCAAAAGTTGGGCCTTTTCCGTATTCAATACTGCCTTATTATACCTTATTTTTTATCTTCTAGCAGACTAAACAGCTTATTACACTAAATAACTGAACATGTTTTGTTTAATGTGAATGCAGACAGACAAAAAGAATTACTTGTTCTTAAGATTATTTTCATTAAGTCTGGAACCAAGAAGTTCAGCAGATTCTTTAGACAAATTTAGGTCTCTAACTAGATCATTGAACTGGCTCTGAGTGAGTGGTATAGGGTCACGAGATCCACTAGGAAGGTTGTAAACTTCATCTTCTATTTCACTACCTTCTACTGAATCACTGTACGAACTAGGATCACTAACAAACTCAAGACTTGATGGAGATGTCGGAACAGGCAAGTCTGGGCCGTGCAGCAGAGGTCTCATTGCAGAGGGAAAATTGGGATACACTATTTTTGTCTTGTTTCGAGTATTGTGTCCTACAATTTCACAGGAACAGAAGTAGCAATCGTCGCTGTAGTTTTTGAGCTTTCTCCACACCATTGGAATTGCGAGTGGCATAGATATAATTTAGCGGATATCGTACACGTTTTATGATGTAAATAGTAACTCAAAAACGCGTGTCCTTACGTACGTAAATGAAACAAAAAAGACATCACAGTTCAATATGTCAGTACCACATTTTAAACTAAAGGTGTATATGGATTTCCTCAAGGATACCTTTCTTATTTTCTACCTGCATCTACAAAGTACGGTAATTTAGTAAGTGAAAATCGAAAATTGCAACTTTCCCGAATCGGATAACAATTTTGTTCATATTTCACAAATAAGTAACCTTTTAGTAACTCTTAGAATCTATTGTTTGTTTCTCTCAACAAAAAAAAAAAAAAAAAAAAAATCCATAAAATGTAAATTACTGCAAGAGTGAGTCCTTCTTGGATGGTTTCCTTCAAATGGCTCTAATGACTTTTCCTCATATATAATAATAATTCTACTAACTATCTTCAATATGGAAATCCATTTCTCTCGAAAAGAAACCAGGATAAGTAGTTTACCAACAGAAATATATTATTTTCTTTTCTTTCCTTTTTTGGACGATCTCGTAAAGGACTCTAACGATTTTGTTCATATTTCATGAATAAATATTTCATTAGTAACCCTATGTATGACATGTTTTTTTTTTTTTTCGAAAAATTAAAAAGAAATAATTCACTGAAATAGATCCTGGTTTGCTTTACCGAATTTTTTAAATAATTTTGCTCCCATCTCATTATCAATCTTACATAATGGTATAAGTTATGATTCAATTATTAAAAAAAAAAAAAAAAAAAAAAATTAGGAGCGAGAGAAAGTTAGTATGACAGTATGACTGAAAGTTAGTTAATATGAGAGTATCTTCCACTATTTTTGACAGTGTGCAAAGGCATGCAATCATCTTACATCACCTGTAAAAATGCGCAAACTGTATGAAGAAAGCTCAATTGAATTATTAATGTTCAATGGTTATTATACAATCATCAGAAGGAGAGGCAAATGGAAAAAATGTTGTATTAATGTGATGGATATTTCTATGCAAAGTTTATAATGCAAGTCTCAAAAGTTTATAATACAGTACGAGTATTTATCATTAGAACTAAATTTTAGTAACAGGCATTTTCATATGCGTATGTTATAGATAATTCAAATACTAGCCATACCTCTAGACAAAGCTTCGTTTATTTATTTCTATCTTTAGGTTGGACACAGTTAGGTATAAGATCTAGAAGAAATGAAGTAAAAAAAAAAAAAAACTTTTATCACATTCCAATCAACAATGGTATTTTAATGAATTTGTCATGTGTCTTATCCAACACTTTTAGTGCATATTGGTACTATCCAGATCAAGCGTAACTTGAATTAAAAGTGTTTGATTCTGTTCGGTGGTCAAAATATTAACAAGTGTCGTCAAGCCTTTATTTTTTATTTTGAAATGTTTGAAGTTATTAAAAGACACAGAACCGAAGAACATTAGTTCATGCTTGGCAAGCTGTTAACATACAACTTTTTCTTTCTTTCGTTTGACACTTATGTCCCACGATTGTGCTAACAGGTGAAGGAAATAATAGAAAATGAAGTGTAACTATGAAATGAATAGTGGAGTTACGACAAACAAGTATTCCTAACAACGCTCTAGAACCGAAGGCTTAGTACGTCTACGCTTTCTGACTCTAATGCTGCACATTATATGGTTCTACGTCAGCCAACAACATCTAATAGGAGCTCCTCCGTGGCTAAGCGGTTAGCGTACGCGCCTTTGATGTGGGAACGCTGGGGATTCCCGGCGGGAGCTCATATGGTTCGGATTCCAAGTTAATCAGTAGGTCCCGTCTCATATAGCCTCGCTGCTGCAAGGGACGTTAAAACCAACTCAACATCTCGCCTACATTATTAAAACTATATTAGCATATTTTTCTTACAGATATAGTGTTACCAGTTACCCATTTCAGTACAGATTTAATACCCTCACACTTAACGCTTCTCCGAGACATATTATGACTATAAAGCAACAAATTCTATACTACGAATATATCAAAAATAGAAATATGAAAATCTATATATATAAAAGAGAACGTACAAATCCTTTGTTAGCTCATCACGCTAATACGGCTGAACCAATTTCTTTCATTTTTGGGGGGTTATTAAGATTTGGACCCTAGATGGTTTTTATCATATCACTTTAATTTTCAATTACCAGTGTCTTGAGATAATTGACCATTCAAGTGTCCATAACGTAGAAATCCTTTGTTAGCTCATCATAGCTAAATCTAACCGTATTTATATGCAACCCACATGACCGTGTCACTCGGCGGGTTAACATAAATGACAGGCGATATAATGTTAACATTTACTGCAATCTTCTATGGTTTTTATCATATCACTTGAAAGCGAAAAAGTAAAAATTATCTAAGTAACAAAGTTTATTGCGTTCCGGGGTGACCCCAGCGAAGCGGGGTGAACGCTGCTAGTTTGATATATGCATAGAAGGCAATCCAAATAAATAAATCGCTGTTCGACGCGTTTGGTTCTCACTGCTGACATGGGAAACAGAGACTTGGAAATGCTCAATTTCAAATATTTACACAAATCATTCTAACGAATAAGATGCATTATCAAACATTTAGAGTCGATTACAGAATCATTAACTTTTAAAAACGACACACATACAGCGAGCCTTGTGACCAAGAGATTGATGCAGGAGACTTTGATTCGATTTTCTGTACGCTATAGAGTCACGACTCATACAGTATCAAGAAGTGCTCAACACGGACGTTAAGACTCTAAACAATAAGAAAGTCAAGTGTTAAACTCGATACTCATTGAGACACAACTTCTGCGAAACTTGTGTTCATTACAAGTTACATCTAATAATTAACTTTAGGTTCATACTACTATATAATTTCTACGAATACGTTCAATTACCGCAGATTATTACTGTCAAGTTACTATTTGGGTAACTATTATATGTACTAAAGTTAGATAATGAAATGTCATAGAGAACATTTATTTATTTATTTTACATGTCTAAGTTTTCTTTTTAAAAAAGAATCAAATAATAAAATAAAACATAACAAGAAATCAAGAACGAACTATTTTGTATACTATAAAACTTTAAAATTCAATATTTATTGCGTGAATTTTGAGTTACAAATGGCAAACAGCTACGTGCTTCCCTTTGTCGGCACGGATCGATTGGCCGGGCTTGCTCCGGCCAGGGTTACGGGTCCGGTGGAGGGTGGAGCATCTACTCGTTTCAGTGTACCAATATATAAACTGTACGAATTCTACCATAAAGAACATGAAATTCACTCTTACAAGCATCAAGATGAATTTGTATATGAACTCATTTTAACAATCATTTTTTTTAACGTACTGTACTATAACTTCGTTATAGCAAATCTTTATTGAAATGCATACTAAACTCTAAAAAGAAAGAAAAAACGAAGTTTTTCAGATTACTAGACTCTAGAACGTGAATACGTTTCTATTAAACAATAAATATTTTCAGCTCCTAACTAGAGTCAGATATTGATCCTAATATTGCTAATTTTTACACTTACAAGAGAATTTTTAATGAACTAAATTTATTCAAAAAATGAAATGAAATCTTTAAGTTTTACGACCCACGGTTATGTCGGTTAAGCTAAAGGAGACGGTGATGATGAGAGATGAGTGAAATGGTGGAATGAAGAAAGTGGGAGGAAACGGGAGAACCCCGAGAAAACCCACGAACACGGTGTTTGTTCACCACAAAGTCCACACGGCGCGAGCTGGGATCGAACGAGGGACCCCAAGCACCGGAGGTGAACGCTCTACCACTGAGCTACAGCGCCCCCTTACATTTACTCAGTTCTGGTGTGATGGTTTTGTTATTGTTACTATTTTGTAAAAGAAGTGACAAATTCTGATGTTATTGACGTTTTATTGATTTTGGCGTTTTTTTAAAGAAAATGATTATTATTATTATTATTATTATTATTTAGGGCTGCAAGACAGATTTTTATCATAACTAAACTTAACTGATTAGTTGCATACCGTTTGCAGATGATATAGCGCTTGTTCCAGAATTTGAAGAGAAAATCAGTAAGACGTTAGAAAACTTGAAGAAGGACTATGAAGAATATGGGATGAAAATAAATGTTAGAAAGACAAAAGCCACAGTGACTAGAACGAAGCGATCGGTGTCAAATATAGAAGCATGAGGGAAGAAAATAGAATAGGTTACTAGGTTTCGATAGCTGAGTAGTGTTATTAGTGATAATATGAAGTGTGAACGTATAGAATTTTATACTCAGATCAATCCATTTATTCAGAAATTAGTAATACTATTAATTTTTATCAAAAGAAATACTGACACCTGATTACACAGAATTAATTCAACATCCATATGCTGATATTCATAATACAGAGATTATAACCGTATTTTTTGGACTGTAAAACCCGAAAACCGAAAGAAAGAAACTACCTCACAATGTGCACACATGCTGAACCAGACCAAGGACAAGAAAGAGTTCTTGAGATTCCCCTTCAAGAAAGAGGAAGCGAATGAAACAATAGAAGTCGCTCGTAACGATGAAAGTGAGGACTCGTAAGTTACGAAGGCCAGTGAAATTGAGCAGTTGCTACATTCAGTTGTAGAAAACTTACAGCCAAGAGAATAGAGGAGTAAGAGCTCATTCAAAGTGATGCTGAGAATGACAGGGTTAATGATCAGGGGTCAGCATGAAATGACCAAGCTAAGTATAGAAAGATCAGAAATAAGAACACTAACAATTTTGCGTGAAAACGGACCCAGACAATTTCAGGTCTTCTTTTAGCACACGTTATGGTAGCTGTCCTTTGCGAATAGAGCTTAATAAACGTACTTTTAGCAGTCTCTTTCAGACACTCCTCTGATATAACATACACCGACACCTAAAAGAATTTCTCATTACTAGGGTTAGGATTTTATCGCAATATAAATTTCCAAAAAATGCAGAACAAAAATGCATTTATGCACTTAAAATCTTTCTAAAATGCCCTAAAATTGTTTAAAAATGCTCTGAAAAGAAAGCTGAAAATGTAAAAGGAAAGGAAAAATCTTTATAATACTGTTCTTTAATTTTCAGTAAAATACAAATATAGGTCTATATAGTTAAGGTCGATCCAGTTGCCTTTGTATTACTACTCTTCTGTGGTATTTAAAGCTGAGTTGCAATGTGTAGGGTGTTCGAAAAAGATGGTACCCTTTTCTTTATTATTTCTAGGTGTCATGTGTGGAGAGAGGTGTCAGTGAAAAGGGTTGCTATTAGTTTTTTTAAGTTTTGACTGAAATATCCGCAGTTCCAAAGACACTTTTTTTTTAAGATGGCGCACACACAACAACAAAAAGCAATTTATACTGTGGAATACGCAAAGACAACGTCCATTATCACAGTTCACCGTAATTTACTTTTGGCGACAGTTTGGGATTGATTCACTTGACAAAATCTCCATTAAGCGTTGGCATACAAACTCATGGAGACAGGTTGTCTAAGCAAAGGCAAAAGCACCGACCTTCCTTTGCATTCAGAGGAAACAGTGTATGGAGTTCGGCAATCCTTCCAACACAGCCCCACGAAATCAGCACGGAAAGCGGTCCGTGAGTTAGCATTGCACCACTCACCAATCTGGAACGCTCTTCGTAGGCGTTTGAAACTCAAGACTTACCAGCTGCAACTTGTACAGACACTCACTAAACATGACAAAATAAAAATAAATAAATAAATAAATAAATAAAAAACTTTACACTGACTTTAATGCAGACATGTTAGTATTCCTGGAAAATTATTATTTTAGGGACAAGGTACTCTTCAGAGATGAAGCGACCTTCCATATTAACAGGTATAATGTTCGAATCCGGTATTCAGAACACCCTCGGCGATTCATTGAGCATGTCTGGGATTCTCCAAAGTTGAACGTCTTGGTTGCCATGTGCAGAAAGAAACTTTATGGGCAAGGATGATACTTGTTTATGGATCATTTTGATTTGCAGAAAGAACTCTAACGAGACACTCGTATCTTGACATGCTCCAGATATGGCTCATACCATAACTTCAAGAGGACTCCCGAAATTTCATTCTCCAACAGGATGGAGCCCTACCCCACTTTCATAATGACGTGAGAACAGGGAGTAGAAGTGAGGGAACGCCCTCCCCGCCTTCAAAAAATATGTACGGCGTTCCCCTCAGTTTCTAAAAAAAAATACAATGGGCAAAGATAGGAAGGGGGACGGCGTGACGTCATGCCTCTATCTACCGTGCCCTTGTCTTATCAGATCCACTTTTACCCCTACAGTGAGAGGGTATCTGAATTAACATCTCCCATAGCGTTCAATAGCTCGCACGAACGGTCCTAACGAAGTTTTATTGAGATAGCCCCGATGTCACCAGACATGACGACATGAGACTCCTTTCTGTGGCGCTTTGTCAAAGACCGCGTCTTTGTTCCACCATTGCCTCGAGATTTGATGAAGCTGCGAGAGCGGTTCACAAAAGCCTTGCTGCCGTTACAACAGTTGTATCGAGTATGGGAGGAAATGGACTATCGACTAGATATCTGCTGTGTCATGAAAAGCGCCCATACTGATTCTTCATACACTATTCTACAAGTCAAAATAAACAGTCAATATATATACAGTGGCGGATTCAGGATGTGACCAAGGGAGGAGCTAAACCATAGTTTGCCGCTTTATCCAGTGTAAAGCAGGATTGAAGCCCATTTTATCCAGTGTATACCTGAGCGTCAAGGGGAGGCTATTACCATTAGCGCCTGGCCCCCTCTGGCTCACGAAAATGTATACGTAATATAGCAAACTATGCATATTAAATAGAAGTAATGGAGATGGGCCCTTGTCTAGAAAATTTTCTTCGGCCGCCCCTGGCTATAACCCCTATAGCCCCCTGGATCCGCGCCTATATATATCCACCATGTGGCATCGTCGCAGATAAAGAACCATGAGTAGATATACCAATCCATCACGTAGCTGAGTTGACTTTGAGTTTAAAGTCCCTTTCAGCAGCGAGACTATATGAGACGGGACCTACAGATTAACGTTAGGGATGCGCAGCGAGACGAGTTGAGACAGGATTTTCCTGACAAAATTCGAGTCGAGACAAGGCTCTTCCAATAGAGAAATATACATTTTTCGAGTCGAGACATCACTTTTACAGCACATTTTCGAGACGAGACAGTCACAAATCTTGTCTCGTGCGCATCCCTAATTAACGTGGAATCCGAACCACAGGAGCTCCGCCGGGAAATGAGCCCGGGTCTCCCGCGTAAAAAATCCATCAAGTAGTTAAATCCATACTTTCCAGATGGCAGTTAAAAGTCGATAGACGTTAACACTAGTATCAGCTATTAGCGTAACAATCGATGTAACTGCTCGATGGATTCGTAGAGCAATGCTAATTGTTTCAAGTTAATCTACGTCGCTGCCACACAATGAATATTTTAAATTTATTATAGCGGCTGAAGTAGGCCCCAGATGGTATACCATTATACAGCATTTTCGCTTTATTTTTACTTGTAGAATAGTACTCTGTTGTCCGTGGGCGCGATTTTTTGAACTATATATATATATATATATATATATATATACACTGGCACATGCTGCACTTCCTAAACTATACAGAACTCCAACAGCTGCTTTGAAAGGGATCGGTAGGAACAGCTAAGACCATAAATTTCACATGCAGTAAGAATACTAAAACAAATTAATGATAACTCCTAACGATAATTTAAATGCTGCACCCCTTTCCACTCGTGAATAAATCGTAACAACATGTTAGGAATTCTACAAAGCAACAACAGTTTTGATTAAATTCAAGTTTCTAACTTTCCACATTTTAAATCAATTTTACAAGGATGCCGAAAATTGTTTTATATACTTGATACATTTAATCTTTCTTGGACAATTTGACATAATTATGTAAGTCATGTGATTCAAGGTAGTTTCTACAAGCACTTAGTGCTGCCCATCGATATTATATATGTCTCTCGAGGAATTCTTCTAAACTTTTTACGTATTTTTATATTAGTAAATCCTTGTGTTAAATTATTTCATAAAATTCAAATAAAATGCACAGTGAGTCAAAACTATCACTTTATATTATCGAGTGTTCTGTAAATGGCGCCCACAGACAACAGAGTGCTATTCTTCAGATCAAAATAAGACAAACGCCGTGTGCGTAGGTTTTCTCGGGATCCTTCGTTTTCTCCCACTGTTCATTCCACCATTGCATTCATTTCTCATCATCACCGTCTCCTTTAGCCTAGCCGGCATAACTGTGGCACGTAAAACTGAAATATTTCATTTCATTTCAGATAAAATTAAAATGTCATATGATAGTATAATCTTTAAGGTTTCTTTCAGCTGCTATGATGAATCAAAAAATTCAGTATGTGGCAACGTCGTAGATTAACTTGAACCATTAGCATTGCTCTACGAACCCATCAAAGAGTGACATGCACCAATAAGTGATGTTAGTGTCAACGTCTATATGCTATTGTCAACGTCTATCGATTTAAACTTCTATCCAGAAAGAATGAGTTCAACTATTTGATGGACTGATAAATATATTCTTTGGTTCATCTGCGACGTTGCCACGTAGTACAATTCGCGTTTCCGAACAAGGACCCGAAAGGTATAAACCCCAGACACAGACTTGTAGAATAGTGCTCTATGGTTCATTGGTGCACGTTTAGAACACTCCTTTCTTTGGCATGAGAGATTCTGATTGTTAATCCTTATTAAAGTTTGAATTACGTATGCTTTGTGATCATGGATACGTAAACAGTTATCGTATTTTCTCTTAAATCGTGCGTACCTCGAGACTGAAATCCGTTGCCGATCATCCTAACAAGGAATTTTCCTTAGTTCCATCCTGTGAATATTGATATAGTTATCTTGAATGCACAAAGGTCCTGATGGATTTTCTTCACATCTTTTAGTGTTTGTAAATAAATAGATATAAAAGAAATACAACACAGAAAATACGAGGATATGTAGTTCTCTCAAACACACCAAATCATTAAATCGAGAAAAGTACAACTTATGTTAATAATCGTACATACAATATGTTAATACTAATATATGCACCTTCATTCCTCAGTGATATGGGCGAATATTTGCTCAGTTGTACTAAATATATTATAAAGACTATCCAGATAGTTAATGCACATAACTTCAAATGTGGATCTGCAGAAAAGTGCAGCATTTCCACTTCTAAAATATATCCAAGAAAAGCGTGAATGAGATGCTAAGAAGCGTTTACTTCTTCCGCGTTGTACGTTAACTTTTCATTTTTGATCCTCATTCTTTGTGTCAACTTTCTGATTATATTGTCGCCTGCATTCGTTTGTGCTCTAATTCCATCTTCAGATGTAAACACCGTGAAAGTGACATTGTTCCTGTCTCTTTCCAAACTCTCTACGTAACTTTTTTGAAGAAAGAAGAAAAAGAAAAGAGTAACATTTCTCGTTGGACAAATAATAATACTAATAAACTCAAATATTGAATTATAAAGGAGAAAGTTATTCACACCAACGTTAACGATACGATTGGAATGATGTTCCATGTATACTTAACGGCTTACAAGTTAACCTCATAGGAATGTCGCTTACGTATTAAAACAGAAATTACAAGCTAACAACACTCTCTCAGAACATTTGAACGCGTACGAAATTATGAGCCAAATATGGAAACTATATTACCACAAATGAATACACAGAGAACATACAAAACATTCATGATGATGATGACGTGTATAAAACACACATACCAACCATCTCAAATGAATATATATCATTATTATCATCATAATCATTGAATACTGAAGGCAATTGGACTAAATTTGATCATTCCTTCTTCAGAAATGGCATCATTATATACAGAATTATACATGCAACCGCTTGGAATCACAACACTCACGTTGTTTTATGCTGGACATTTGCACATAGTAGCACCTAACAGACTATTCTAAAGCACAATGTGCCTCCAGAATATCACGTAGGAAAGCAAATAGGATGATATCCTCAACATCAAGTGTACAGAACTGAATTATGTTTATATCTTTTTAATTCGAAGTGGAAGGAGACACGAAAAAAATTCTAAGTATCAAAAAATACGCATTTTGAAAAACTTAGTGCTTAAATAATTTAAATACTAAAAAATCAAGTGCATAAAACTACTGTAGCCACATGAGAAAAATAATATGCTCTAGACTTTACATTAAAAACAATTTTCGTAATCCAATCGCGAAAAAAAATGACATTCTCTTGCAGATAAATTAAGCCACACTTCATACATGAAAACAACACTTAGATAAAGTTCCACATATACTGGATTATCACACAAAAGCATATGCTCGAGCAACAACCTTAATTTTCTCACTTAAAGAAGTTTTCGTTTGTTTCGATTTGATTGTTTTTACACGATTAACAATATTTACAATTTCAATTCTTGCGTAGAATACATCATTAATAATAACTGGGTTACATTTAACAAATCATCTTAAATTATCAATCATTTCGTAAACTTCAGATGAGCTTGGCGTATGGTATTCTTCACTTCATCCCCTATTTTCTTTTCATCTTATCATCACCAAATGTACTATGTTTTTGTGTCACGCTTCGCTACAGCTGCCTCTGGATAACTGAAAATCAGTTAAAATTTCATTCTTCTGTTTGCAATCCGTCCAATACTAAAATTTTCTGTTCTGTATTACTACGAATTATCCATGCACAAGGTTCACAATTCCGATTTACTCACGATTTTTTATCATTGTTTTCAATAGTTTTTAAAGGGGATAGACTTTTGTTCGAATTATCCAATATTTGGAATTAATGAGAGTCCGCTAAAGATTAGTAACAATATGTATTTGCTTTGGTTAGATTTTAATTTTGTTTAACTATACGTAGTTCTAAAGCTTACTGTGTTAAATAAACATTATAAATATTAAGACCAATTCACTGAAAGCTATTTCTAAAATATATTATTTCTTCCAACTAAAATATGCAAATCTGGTCTTGAATTTCTGTATGTCCGCTGAAATGGAGAACAATAGGACTTTTCTTTCTGAAAATATTCTTCTGCTGAGTTTTCATCATGTCATTACGGCCACGGAAATCCTCCATGTTCATGTTGCTGTAGGTAGAGCAATATTACTTTTATCTATTTATTTATTTATTTATTTTTTACCAGCAACATTTCCTTTTTAAATTCTTGGATTAGTTTACACTTTCTGGGTGATTTTAGTTGTTTACTTAAACTACTAGGTTTTAATCTTACTGAATTATTTCCTTATGGCACGACGAGGGAAAAAAAACTGTTATTTATTTTAAACGTTTTATTTATAAATCAAAAACCTTAAACGCTTGTTTCGGCAACATTTCTTAAATGGATTTAACATTGTTTAGCTAGCAAAGTTTAAAAACGCTTAAGTTAAATATGTGATCCTATTACAACCACAAGATTATGGTAAAAATTGTCAGTTTTCTTAATAAGACAGCATCTAGGCCTACGATTCAGTATGTTTGTTATTGGTGACATTGTTAACAGTCATTGGTGAAATCGGTAGAAATTCACAAAAATAGTTTGTGATATGGACAAAGATTAAATTATCTATATTTCTACTTGCTTCTCAAAAGTAATATTCGAGAATAAATAAATATAAATTCCACTATATTACAATTGCATATACTTTCAGTTTCGGTTATGTGTTGCGGGTGGTGTTGATACACTCTCTTGAGACACTGACTCGATTTCAAATAACCGCTTGTCGCTGTTACCGATTTTGTTCACTGGTGCTAAACACTGAAACTGGAAAAAATTGATTTCTATCAATTTCGGTTTCAATAGAGGGTCGACGAAGGAGATGGAATATACTCTTGAGACCTTTAATCTACTGTGAAAAACAGCTTCTCGATATCTCTTATCGTTTTTGCTCTTATACCTGTCAACATAGACAGAAGGAAGGACGGACATAGTCATTCTATACGACTTCCTACACTTACGCATAACACAGTTTAGAAATTCAATACATAAATAAATAAATGAGTAATATTTAAGGTCTCTTTTCAAACTTCCGGTAATGAATTTTGTGAACGTAACTTGAAAATAAGGTTAAAATCGAATTCGCTCCATGCAGGACTCGAACATATGATCAAGCCACAAAATGAATCCATGCCAGAGGGTATTCGCAAGCATTATAAAATAATAAACAAGATGAAGACTACGGTAACGCTACCAACTTATAATTCTTGTGATATGCTTGTAAGTATATATATATATATATATATATATATATATATAATGAATCTGTAACATTTACGGAAAGTAACAGGTGAGAATACTGATTCTCCATCTGTAAATTCCAGCAGCAATGAACTATAAACTTTCTAGCTGTTTCAATCTTCTTTCTTACATTCATACAAACCTACTTTTATTATAGCCACTTCAATCTAACATTCACACATTATATACATTTAACTACTACGGAATGTAAACAAACTTTGCTAGTTTTATAACGAGCATTCCAATGCAGGCTGCTCGCAACTGTGTGCGTATTTAATGAACGAAAAATATAGCTTTCTCTGAGCATAACTACGTAGCTCAAACCTAGTAATCAAAATTATCAGCGCTGCTGAAATCGGACTAAATGTTACCAAGCTTCCACACATACATAGAGAAGGAAAATTAACGACATAGTGCGTTAGTTCTTCATCTCCATCAACCTTTCATCTCATAATGCTCCCTCCCTTATATCTACAGGCTCTCCTACAGTGATTTTGGAGAAATATGGTACCCTGTTCCCCTCCAAAAGTTTTAGTGCTAGAGTCAGTGATTAATTGCGTTATTTAGTTACCATCTGATACGGCACAGTGACGTATGATGTTTTGCGTTTAATATAGTAAGGCCGACTTTTAAATGTAACACTTCCCTCTATATATAAAACTTTCACTTAAGTATTACGCTGTTCTCCGCCATACATCATAAATCAAATTCGATGAAAAAATATCTATCCGCCTTTATTACTTGTTATTTTTCATCACCACTATTAATTATATGCACGCATATTCCCGCCAGGTGACTTGCAAAATGCAAAAGATGAAAAAGTCAAGCAAATCACACTTAAAAGGTTGAGTCATAAATATTTCAATGTTCTAGTACACAACATACCTGTGTATGTTACAGTGCAATGAAAGAAGGTTAACATTTAAAGTACTGCCCATTGTGTTGGACTGTCTGCAGCCAACTTCCTGTCAGTTCCTCGATTCCACATTGATATCATGTCTTACTCTTAGACGCAGACGTCTATTCAATCACTGCTATTTCCACCCATGCTGGTTGGTGAGGTATCGTGATATCAGGAGGTGCGCACGGACCGAAACAAGTAGTAATCGGAAGGGACAAGGTCAGAACTATATGCTGGGTGTAGCATCAGTTCAATACCATGAAGTTCTTGCATTTTCTTTTTTTTATATTTTGTTGTTGTTGCGTTTCTCAAGTTGGTTGTGGTTTACTGCCAATCTCCTGCAACATGATTCCCCTATGCAGGACATTTTGACACAATGCAGCACACATCCGCTTCGACTGTTCGCAAGAAAGGTTATCATTGACGGCACAACCGTTAGGAACGAACTCAGATCCATCGCACACAAAACATGACTTTGCGCTCGAAATGGCCCTATTTGACGGCCAGTTCTAGAAGTTGCCCTCGCTCAACTATTGTTTTTGCATATTCGGATTTCGAAAAACACAGGTACTTTTCGTCATTGACCTGACTACAGTTGGTCCCATAGTTTTGGAGCTATGGACCTTTAGAATTAATTTTTTCATGTTTTCGGCAGCCTGTAACACGTAAACGATGGGGTTTTCGCCCTATAGGATTTTTTTTGTTTGTTTTACTCTCAGGAATCACTCCTCTGCTTTTGTACAACGAATTTAGCGCCATACTAATATTATATATATATATATATATATATATATATATATATATATATATATATATATATAAACATCCAGAAAAGCGTGTCCAAGCTTGGCGGATCTAACACCTCTGTATTAAAAAATAAATAAATGAATGAATAAAAATTAAAGATGTGCACTTATGTACAAAAATTGTTGCTTTAATGAAGAACTAAGATCTCAATTAGGTAGAATTACAGATAAATCTAAAGATTCAAGAACTTGCAAGGTGTATCTTTAACAGTGTAATTAATAAGTTAGAAAATACAAAATAGCAACAAGCACTAGGCACCCCTTACCCTCCCAACACCGTCTCAGAAAAGTATACGTATATAAAACTGTAAAGTTAAACGTATGTAGGAATGTAACTGATTACACCAGACTCTATGTTGCTGCTAAACTAGTCCAGTGCGGCAATGTTTAAAAGGCTTTGCACCAGAGTGAAAAATGGCTCCCAGCAAGTGACGTAATCCACTGATTGAAATGAGGTGGGAGGGAGTGAAATTTCTATGGTATGAATATATGTGTGTGAGAGAGAAAATGAGACGCTAGAAAGGGAAGCATGCATAGTAAAAGGTCGTGAGGGGAGACAGTATATAAATCCAACATATATATGAGGGTGAAAGACAAAAGCGAGGTAGGGAGATAAACATGTCCTGCGACTGTAACTAAATTATCCGTGTATCGCAATGAGGACATTCACAGACACGGAGGACATCACAGGCTCCAACTTTAACACAAGCAAATTACTTACTTCCTACACAGAGACTCCAGCACCTAAAAGCAACAACGATATCTTCGAAAGCCATTGCGGTTAAACATGGAACATCAATGAAAACCACAAAACATATACAGCTGCTGAACAGTACAGAGTGGATATTGTATTCAATTTATAGTAGGCACTGTACTTTACCATTACTTAAACTATTTTTGCTCCCACTGTCAACTTAGAAATGCAGACTTTCTCGCTTCATTTGTATTCCAGTTCTCAATGTGCGTGCACACAGGCTATATATGTCAGCTATTTGTATTACTGTATGTAGTTGTATATTAAAATATTTTCGAGTGTTTAGGGTGTAATGATACGTGATCTATATTTAGCCGAAGCTATGATACGTGGATCTATATATTAACATATGATCCATACGACACAAGTTTCTACTAACAATCAAACTCTGGTCTCTACCACAGGAGAAACCGCTGACCACATTATCAAGATGGTGCTCTTAAAAGTAAATATTTCGTATGCATACTGTTGTTATTGAAGGACAAAGAAAAAACAGTTGAAATATATAGCATTCAATCTCAAAGGCCGGTTTTAGTTTCATTAATATCCATTTTCATAATACCCATATTAATAAAATATATATACGGAACGAACCTCATCCTTTCCCATAGTTCATATGCAATTTGTTACGGAAGTACAAAATACACTTTAAACAAGTGTATGTGATACTTCTCGATCCCGTCACGCGTTTTTCACTATCAATAACCACCTGAAATATTGAGAGTTAGCGTACTGGAAATTTTTAGGTGTATCGTTACCAAAATGTAGAGTAAGTATAAATCAGTACGCAGGTATGCTGTAAGCAAGTTTAGAAAAAAATATTACGAGATATACATTTTTTAATTAGTGTATCTACCATCGGTGATTCACGGTTCTACACCTTGTACATAAATACTTTGATTTTAATTGAAAAATTTTCTTCCTAAATATTCTCCCAGTAATCAGGATGAAAATGAGAGAATGATTGAGACACTCTTTCCTTTCGCTAATGAGAACTGCTTTCAAGTACAATCACGTGACAAGTTTGACACGAATTATGAATGCCTTGAGACGTAACATTCTCATTTACTATTCGAAAACAAGCAGCACATACTGACAATCCTGGCCAGACTATAGTAATAGTAATAATAATAATAATAATAATAATAATAATAATAATAATAATAATAATAATAATAATAATAATAATAATAATAAAGACTGCATATATTTTCAGTTTCATAACAAGCCAATGGTTCTGCGTATCAATATGATCATGTCAAGAATGCATCAGTATTACATGGCTTAGAGGTTAGGACAAATATAAACATTTTGTAAAAAATCATAATAAGGTTACTATGCGTTTTTTTTTAACGTATAACAAATCTTTTATCAGACCAAAGGTTTCCAACCTTATTTATCTTGCGTCCCCCTTCGTAAACCCTGCATACTTAAGTTTCCTTCTCGTTCGTTGGTCATACGTGTTTCTCTCTCTCTCTCCCTCTCTGACTCCTCTGCGATTTCAAATGCAGCATTAAGTTCTCAAATTTTCAATAATAATTAATTCACTCTTACTAGATAAGTTGTTAGAAATCTGTATTCTAAACTGAAATAGCATTTTGTACTATTTTTTATATTTATGTAAAGATTTTTAATTTGCTTAATTATTTAGTTTTCAATAACGCAGAAATCTTCAATAAGTAGGAAAGACAAACTATAAAACATGTGACAATTGTGAAATATGCTAAAGTTCACAAGTAAATGGACAAGTGGTGTCTTATTCATAATTTAAATTATTTCTCTTAGTTCCTTGCGCTCCCTTTGCTCGATCTTCATGTATTTCCCCTAAATTTGGATCCATTGTATTAGACAAATACACTACTTGTCATCGTTACTTGCTCTTTCTTACTTTAGTCATTGTGTATTTCAGTTTTTAAATCAGGGTAAGTTGAGAGAGTCTTTAAAATAAAAGTGAATGACTCTTTTTCAAAAAGCAATAACACTTAACCTGGGAAGAATATGAATGTATTGCTTTATTATAGAAAAAAAAAAAACTTTATCTTCTTGTTTCCAAGTTCTTAAAATATAACTCGTTTCTCTGACGACTTGTTAACCAAACGTGTTTCATACTACTGGTTTCAAGATTGATACTTGCACCCTTCATACTGTTTACGTTGGCATTGTTATCGGCGATAGACAACTCGGCAAATTGTGCCTGAACTGTCTGCAACCCGCTTGACTTTCTTGCTCGACTGAGTGGAGTAGTCATTAGGGTGCAAGGTCGTTGGTGGCTCCGAATGAAGAAGTTCACTGCAATTATTATTGTTATGAAGAAATATTTCTTGATTTTACAGTCGATGGCCTTCACTAGAAGTCTCTTTTGTTTTGTATAAATATAAGTTGTAGAAAACTCCGAAGTAACTCGTTTGCAGTAACACTCTTCGCATTAACGATATTTTAAAATATCAGCTGTGTACTTACACAAAAAGGAGCTTCGTACAGATTTAGTTTATCACTTCTCCATACTCCTTGGTATTAGCGTTATGTAACATCTGCAATTATTGCATCCATATTGACTAGCAGCTCTGAGTTTATAAAATCATTTTCTTAAACTCTCCCCTTGAAACACATTTTTCGCTTAAAGCATATTCCTCAAACGTAACACTGAAAAGTATATTACGTATTAGAGGAAATTTCAACCTATCATACTATACAATACACTACTATGCGTCTTGCGTTTTTTTTTGGGGGGGGGAGGGGGGATTCTTTTAAAAAAGGCTGTCGTAGTTCTGTGATTGATTGTGGTTGATAGTCGTGTGAAGATGAGCTGGATGGTGGCCCACCTGCAATTGTAATTACTTCAAAAATGACTATTAAAGAACATGACATTAGTTTTTCATACAATGTGATGTGTGTATATATATGCATCTAACTAGTCAGAAACACTTATAAATGACAAAGTTTTGCGCCCAGGAGAGGAAACACACATGACTAGTCAAGAACCTGATACAAATATAAATATTGATAACTAAAGCTTTCCCCTCTCCCGCAGATTTACGACTATAGATGAGACGTAGTAAGTGCACCACTTTGACTTCTACTGTAGATTCTTTTCATGTCTTTCATTCTAAGGATGTCACCATTGATATAAATTGGTACGTCACTTACTATGTACAACCTTTGCTGATCTATTCGTTTCAACTTAAGGATTACTTCCTTTAATATTACGTATTAGTGTGCGATCACAGGTTAACGGTTAGTGTTCGTGTTTCGCAATCGGTAGATTCCTCATTCGAATCCGGTGATCGCCCATCATAACTGGGGTTTTCCCAGTTCTTAAATTCAATTTCACAACACGAATACCGGGATGGTATCTTTAAATATAGACCCTGGTTCTTTCCTTTCCCATAATAGTTTTCATTTTTGTAGATTGTTAATAATTCCATGGTTAATTGATCTCGTAAGCTGTAACTCGAATTTTTTTAAATGAACATTGTCTTTTAATTGCATCCTTTCCCTCCCCCTTAAACCTACTGAGGATGTGACGAGTTATAAACTGATCGAAAGGTGTTGCCCAGTGGACAAGTTAGCTAAATGAACACTAGAATTCAAACAATTTGAATATCGCTAAACACGTCAGATCGCTCTTCAGGAATTTAAATAATATTTAACTAAATTCTTTACTTTATATAAATATATTGCATTATACTCTGTCATTAAAACGAATAAATGACAAATAATGCTTGTCACTGTTCAATGCAAATTTGCTCAATTACTTTGAATTTCGCTATTACTTTACTTGCCTGCGCAGCGAAACCGACTTCCGTGTTTCTCCAAGCATGTGAGGTACTCTTTTTCTTTCTCTCCGTAGGACCGTTGCCACATAGCGTCGTTATTGCGCTATAGCAGTAGTGTGACAGCAGTTATAACAGTAGCACCTTTAGCCTGCCAGGATCATACAATATCTAGCCAACTGAGAAGCAGAACGAGTAGCAACCACATGAAAGAGAAAATAAAAATTGAATTCATGAGATAAGCAGCCACCAACCACAAGAGAAGGATGCCAAGCTAGGCCAAGCTTGGATAGGAAACTCGTGCAGATCACAACAACAAAGAAAGCTTTGCAACAACACGAAACTATGTATACACGATGAAAAATTACTAGCACAGTGCTCCCTAAATGAAAATTCTGTGCAAACTTAGCCCTCCTTTGGTGAAGAATATTTACTGCAGGAATAATTAAAATCCTTCGAAAGAAAGGCGTATCTTCACACTCCATGCTAATTCTTAGGAAATTTGCCAAGTTAGTACGACATACTTCTTTCGTTTTAAAAGCTTGATATGCTCTAACTTTTTCATCAATGGCGTATTAATTTCGTCGAAATAATGACAACAAATATATGAACACAACTACGAGTCTTTGAAATAAGCGCACACAAATTCGTAACACTTTTTCTTTTTTTTTCTTTTCTTTTTTTTTTTATTTATTTATTTATTTATTGAACAAATTCCCAGATACAGCATAACTTTGCCATTTTACACAGGGACATTCTAACAAAAGAAAGAAAAAAAAACAAGATAACAATAACAACAACATAGAAAGAAGAGTGTAAGAGTAAAACTATTCCGTCAAAGCTCGCTTAATTGCTCTTTCAAACACTGGGTAGCTCGAAAATATGTCCACATCAGTTGTTACTTGATTATAACAGTTTGGTATTCTATAAAAAAGAGACCTCTGTATAACAGCCAACCTAGGACGGGCAAGATGGAATAGGTGGGTATTCCGGGTGATGCGGGAAGGGACACGTAAGGATAGTTCCTGAAGTAATATTTCCGATCTTAAGTTTCCATTAACTATTTTATGTAGATATTTCAGGTCAGAGATAGTTCTGCGTACTTCAGGAGTCTGAATATTAAGATGTCGCAAGAGTTCCTTCTTAGATAATATTCGAAGTGCAGGAACACGAAAACGGACTATAGCGATGAAGAAATTGAGAACAGAATCAAGTCTGGAGAGATGTGTAGGTGCTGCCATGGCCCATATGGGAGAGCAATATTCGATCTTGGGCGCTATTAATGTCTTATAAAAAGTTGCTAGTGAAGAAACAGTGCGTAGTTCGGTGAATCGATTACGTAAAACGACAAAGCAGACTTTTAATCAGATTCATTAAGTTTCCATCTTCCCATCATGCAAGACGCCTCCTCTCATATCTGAGAGGACACCAGTACAATAATGACGTTGGCCATTCTACCGGAACTTTTCATTGGTATATAAAGAGAACTTCAACCATTCTACTAACATACATGTGTCTTTCTGAGTTCCACGATACCTTCCACAAAATTTATCCAATTTTAATGAAACTCGGTATACATTTTCCTTTATATTTACGTACTATGCTATTGCTTCGGACTGAAATCAGTGAATATAAAAGGGAAGGAGTATAAAATCAACAACTTGAAAGTTTACATATAAACATCATATAATACAATAATTTTCCGATTTTCGTTATCGAATTTGATGCAATATGGCGGAAATTTCCTTCAAGGTTTTTCGGTCATTTCCACCGTTTGGTACTGAATAGCGGCCAAAGACTAGAAGAATAAAAGAGCTAATTCAATCCTAACTTGAAAGTTCTCTAATAGGTATATTGCTACACCATGTGGTAACAAAACTATTTTTACAACATTACCTTCCGTAAGAATTATTAATTTTGATCTAAATGGCGTATTTTTCTTTTAGGTTTCCCTATAATTCCCATTGGTTGAGATTGAGAACAGTCAAGAACACTGATGAACTTTAAAAGAATGAGTCCTCCTTAAATTTCGTAATTCTCTGATTTTCCTGAAAGATAATGCGTTTTGAGATTAAAGAATTACTCCTAATGCTTGGGCCTCAAATGAATAAGAGAATAAATTCACATAATCTTAGAAGACATGTTTATAACGATAGTTTTTTCTAAAAATCACCACATTTTCATTACAAATGGTATGTTTTTACTTTGAGGTCTCCCAGTGGAGCCTATTGCTTGCAATTCAACTCGTTGACAAGCAATAAATTTGCATCCAACTTAAAAAAAAAGAAAAAATGTTGAAGATTAACTTTCGTGAAAAATTACCCAATTTTCATGCAGCATGGTATACGCCCTTTTAGACCTTACCCTGTTTGTTGAAATCGGTCCTGGTGAGGTATTGGTAAAGCAGCAACTTTATACAGAGTGGCCCAAAAGTAGGTATACATCCCTGCATTGATCTAGTGCAGTGGTTCTCAAATTTTTTGTTATTGCGACCCACATTTAATAATAAAAGAGTATATCGTGTCCCAAATACCTTTATTCAAATGCACATTGACATTCTACGTAATGCCTATATATTTTCAAAGCAATTTGTTTTTTTAAAATCATATATCTAATTCCAGTTTGTTCAATAACAGTCCGTACGAGTGATTAACATGAAATTTATTTGGGGATGTTGAGAACACCTCGAGGGATCACAAATATTACAAAGTAGAGATCGATGCTTAAATTAGAATAAATCAAAATTTAGTTGGTTTCTATCGTAAATATCTTACTTTCAAACTAAATTGTAATATAAAGTTATGAAAATAGTGGCCCTGTCGGTACGACAATATCAGTCGGTGACGATCGAGCACGTGTAATGCAAATTTCTTTCTCAGCAACTGTATCATATGAAATTGTACCCACGCTCAAAAAGTGTTGCAGCGCATTTTGACTGTGATACCTTCCCTATGACACATTTTGACTCATCCACTCTCTTTCCATCCTAACCAGCATCTCTATTGACTGTATACAAGGGCAGGGTTCTGAATAACCACTTAGTTTTCACATCATTAACAAACGCTTCCAATTTTTGTTTACTGAATAGTACTTTTCTCAACACATGTTTCTGCATCGAAATAAAATTTTCATAATTAAAGGAAAATCTCGCGACCCACCAATGGGTCGGGACCCACACTTTGAGAAACACTGATCTAGTGTAACATTCTAGTTTATGGATTTATTTGCTTCGAGTGTTCCGCGCTTAAGTTATAAGTAAAAAGATGTTAAGAACAAATAATAAAGAAATTAGGTCTACCCGTTTGATAACAATAAGAAATGATATAAAATTCGGTACGGGACTGTATACCTACTTTTGGACCACCCTATATATATATATATATATATATATATATATATATATATATATATATACGCGCGGATCCAAGGGGGGCTATAGCCCCTCCTTGACGCACAGGTATACACTGGATACAAATATCGCTTGCTTAAGTGAATTATTACAAGATAAGAGAGTATCCGTTAACATTCGACTCAAGTTACATTTGTATACCGTACTAGTTTCACAACAACTTTTGTAAAACTTATCCAGTTTTAATGAAACTTCGCGTGTGGTCACTATTTTGAATCTTAAGAAATAAGTCTACTACTAATGGGTCTAAATTTGTAAAGAATCAGGGAATAAAATGGGTGTAAACTTTGCTCATATACATAATGTAGCTAGTAAAATACAGCATTATGCGATAATTTCCGTTGAAATATTCAATTTTGACGAACTAACTTGAACTGTATTGTTTCAGGGCTTTCTGAAAATCTCTTGCCTGGCTCTGGAATCAGATATAAATAACGGGTTAAACCAGATATTTCACCACACATTTCGTAAAGTTCGTCCACTTTTTTCGTGTAACATAGCATGTATTTTCTTTGAGTTTTATGGAAGACTCTTGTTGGTTTTGACTGATTCCATCTTAAAAGTACTTACTATCTGAAATTTCATATTCTTCGATTTCCATGAAACAGTGAGAGTTTCCTTAGATTTAAGGATTACTCCAATTACTTCGGGTTAAAATTAGTCAGGGCCAAAGAAGTGAATTAATCGAAAGTTTAAAGAGTAAACGAGTTTTCCATTCCCATTTTACTTTCTATGCTGCACCACCTAATAAAATTGAAATCTGAATAGCAACTATTTATTACTATTATAAATCGAATATTTTCTTTCTCATGAACAGTTTTGTGTGTCATTTCGCCACAAAAATTAAGTGTTACTTAAGAAGTTAAAGTTTCCTACAAATATAATATATAAATAGCAAAATAGACTAAAACACTGGAGAAAAATAATCTTTAAGTTTATATAATAAACAAAATAAAATGGCATGAAATCTGGTATTATAAGTACAGGTCATTAAATCTAAGTGAAAGATAACTGAACCATGAAGTGAATCTAATCAGAGAAACCCCGACTCCAGCATTATTTACCACAGATATACGTAGTTTCACGAAATTTCAAATGTATGTTTCAAGAATGAGTGCTCTACTATTGTGCCATTGTGGTATTGCAAAAGTATTATTTCAATTGTTTTCTATCATGTGGCCAATAAAAACAGGCATCTTATATTCAATATAAGTTGTGACATTAATTGTATGCACACTAATATTACAGATAATAAATTCTGATCTCATGAAAATTTAGCTTATATTCGCAGAAAGTGCGTAATACAATTCATAAATACGTTCATACAACAGGAAACAGCAACATGGGTTGCTATACAAACATCGATCCATGACCCTATTTCACAGCTTCGTATTCATACCAGAACAAAACAATAAGCCATCGAACATACACTCAATAGACAGCGAGCCACTATCATCATCCATCCACATTACCAGATATTGAACCAGTTCGAGCGTTAAAAATTAATAACTTACGTAACACTTTTAAACTGTCTAAAGTTGAAATGCATTTATAATCGCATAAAAAAATAACCTCAATACCGTAATCAAAACTACAATTCAGATTCGATTTTATATACTGTTACATTGTAGTGGCCCCGCGTAGCGTAGTCCCTAACGCTCTCGCTCTTAGTGCGAGAGGTCCTGGGTTTGATTCCCGGTGAGGTCACTCGGTCGAAAAAGTGTAACACGCTTTTTCAGGCCAGCCACCGTGAATGAGGTTTACCTGGGTTTTCCTCATTCACACCAGGCAAATGCCGAGGTGTTACCTAACTTATACCCGGGATGGGCCGCTTCCTTCCTTCCCCCAATCCTTTCTTCCTTCCCTTTCCCCGGATTTCCTCGCCCAGGGACGTCATCCCTCAAATCGTGAAGAGCTAAATTAAATAGCCTTAGCTGCCGAAAGCCCAGAAATCTAATATCCTAAATCATACTGTTACATTGCAGGAAGATTGTGGTTTTGTTTTCCAGAGAAGGTAGAACATAGATCGGTACTGTTGGTTATTAACTTATCCTCACTACTATTACGTAAAGAATTGACTTTCGTAATTATAAGGCAAAACTAACAACCCCAATTATCTCCATCTTTGGTTACGAATTATAACGCTAATTTTATCAGCTACAACGTACGTATAAACATCAATGTTCAAGTTTCTTCTAAACAGTTATCTAAGCGCGTACATTATCTTTACCTCATTTTGCTCAAATTTACCACTCAACTTTTATGGAACTACCCAAGACTTTACCTATTAACCCTATCAGGTCAAACTAAAAAGGTTCTATCAAAGGGTCAGGATAGAACTTATGTTTTTCAAATATTTGGCAGGATACAATATCGAACAAAATAATAATTGAAATACTTGTTATTACAAATAAATTATCGAAGAAATTAACTGATCAAAAAAGAACATTTGAATATCAACGAACTACTTCTAGCTCTTGCCTACTATATGCCGGTTTGGGCTGAGAATCTTTTAACATTCCAATGCTGTTTGTGAAACCTTGCCTGCAACTGGTTTCCAAGAGCATTCAATTTTGTCAAGGTTGATTGTAAAACAACTTTTAAAATCCTCCGAATCTTAAACTTTAGAAAGCCTTAGCAACAACTGATTCGAAACCCTAAATTTACATTGAAAATATTTAAATACAGAAAATTGTATTCCATGCACAAAACATACATAAAAATAATGTATGCATAAAACATTCTTCATATTCAACGTGGTTTTCGCGGAGATATTTATGATGTAAAACATAAGATTGAATTCTGAGAATAAAAGCACTAAATTGATTTCGAAATGTTAGAAATTAGACAAATCATGGACCTACATTATACAGGGGTACCAAAATTTTTTTAAAAAAGCTGTTTTCCGAAGTATTACACGTACAAACATGAGATATACAGGGTGTTCATTTATTATGTAGCCAAAATCCACTGGTGAAATCCTCACACCTAAACAATAAAAAAAAAAGTCCTTATGAACATAAGGCGAAAAACGCGTTGTTTCAAAGTTACGAGATGCCGAAATCGAGAAAATTGTAACTTTGACGCCGTCTAGCTCGGAAACTATGAGAGATATCAAAGGCGGTTGAAGAAATATTAGTGGAACTAGTACACTGTCTATCTAAATAACCGTGTTACAGAGTTGGGACATATCGGCGAAACGGATTTTTATAGAGGGAGCTGAACTATAGGTTCCGCTCTTCCACCTCTCTCTCTTTCTCTCTAAAATCATGTACGTCGGTACGACCTAACTCTGAAACATGGATATTTAGATAGAGTGTACTAGTTCCTCTAACAGTTTTCTAACCGCCTTCGATATTTCATAGTATTCGAGCTAGGCAGCCTCAAAGTTACATTTTTCTCGATTTCGGCATATCGTAACTTTGAAACAAAGCGTTTTTCGCCTTATGTTCATATGGACTTTTTTTTTTATTGTTTAGGTATGAGGAATTCACCAGTGAATTTTGGCTACATAATAAATGAACACCCTGTATATACATGAAAATAACCACAAACTTATCAAGTTTTCTGCACCCTTTACATGGCGAATCTCTTTCGTATTCTAACACACACACAAAAACAAACTCTTTTCTTGTTTTACCTTCATTTTGGATATGTACTAAACTCGTGCTGCCACCTAGAATACCCAATAAAAACTTGGTAAGACTGTGATTATTTTCATATATCTCTCATGTTTATACGTCATATTTTTGAAAATATAGCGTTCTCAAAACGAATGAATCACTTATAGTAGCCCTGTATTTAATATCAGGGATTTGATTCTTTTTTCAACACGATATATATTTTTACTAAATGCAAGAACACAAAGTTAAACAAGGTAGGTAGAGGAAAAGCTTTATTGAAGAATCCCTAACACCTGGTAACAAGAACACACTATTAAGAAACACAACACTTTTCTTACCGTATCAACATGTCTAAGTATGAAGCACGTATAACAACACAAACAACTAAAATAGAGCAGAAAATGTTAAATCTAAACATAATTCTTTGAACTGATGTAGGTCAAATTTATAGGTGATCTAAATTTAGTTTTGTTCATAAAATAACAGCAAAGGAAACTGATGCACCGAAAGAAACACAGCATTCCTTCTAAACGAGAAGAAGCATGTGAAAACAAATAATGAAGGAACTAATGACTGTTTACTGCCAAAGAGTTTGGCTTCGGAGTGAGAAAATGCACCAAAGTGAACTTCTTACACATCTCCACATATGATGCACTACTAATAGTTCCCATAAATATGCAAATAGGAAGAAAATTCATTAAAAAAAAAATAAATGAACATAGTTGTTGAGTTGTTCCAGTAAAAAAAAAAATACAGCTCGTCTATCTCCTATTTCTGACATGGACTTGAGATAAAATTGGAAAAACGAACTGTGCCAAGTAAGAAGCATGCCCTATAAATACCACTTGCTAAGAACCCCAGCCACAGCCTGACATTAACTAACATAACTTCCCCTTCCTATTTTCATTTCTTCACATTACCTGTCAAGTCACGTAATCTCCATTATGCACTGCAACAAAATCTAATAATTTCACATTCTACTTACTAAGTATACACTAACTGCTCCAACTGAAACGAAGATTATTCTTATTGTTTATCTCAGTTCTTTAACTATAAGTTTCTCAGTGTTGACAATATAAAATCAGAATTAATATATATGCCTGAGAAGTCTCTATACTCCTAAGTTTTGAGTATCACAGAGGGCGAGTTTAGTTGAGAACTTACATATACTACGAACTATGCATCCAGTAGATTCCTATGTACTTCTTTGTGCTGTACATACAATGTATGCTTCACCATGTCCTCTTTGACATGTTGCGACGCATCTGAGAAGTAATCGTTCAAAAGGCTTCCTTCAGACTTTTAGGCAGTTCATCTGTCCTATATCTACGATTAAAGACACGTGACTTGATTATTCCAACAATGAATTGTCTGTTGTAAAGTTTGAGCTTCGCGGGCGCCAGAAACATCCGCATGATTTTTTTAAGGGGGAAGGGATAAAGAGCGACAGACAAATGAAGTCGCGAATATACTCACTTTGCTGCACATAATACTTTATATAAAACCATTATTATTGACCCAGATTGAGTAACTATTAACTACATTAAATATAGGGTGGAGCAGAGGAAACGCATGTTTTATAAACCGCTAGTACTCGGCGACGAGTAGGGGGTATTGATTTTGAGTGACCGTTGGTAGATAATGCAGTTTCAGTCGCTATCAAGGAGTAATTTACACCCCCCAACACCCCTCCAAATTTCTTTACACACACCTCTGGATGGAAAAGGAATACTCCCCCAAATCCAATTGTATCAATCAGTATCATATAAGTCATTTATTACACCGTTAAAAAAAAAAAAAAAAAGTTTACCGTTTAGGAAAGAAGGCAATATTCTTATTTATTTATTTCACTTCAAAATACGAAGCGACATCGTTCTCATGTACGGTTTCGAGAACCACATGAACTCATTGTTTCGGGCGGTGTTTCGATCAAAACAATTGACAAAACAGACACGCTCATACCTACCTCCTAGGCTCGCAGTCGTTTCCGAGAAAAGAGATTGATGGACAAATGCAGATGACTGAAATTGGCAACGTCTTGTGCGGTCATTCCCAACTCCTCCTCAATAAGGAAAAATGTGACAATATAGTAATAAGTCTGTACCAGATTCAGTTGGTGAATGCTACTCTGCAAGTGCTGTATCAACGGACCGAAGTTAGAAGGGTGTAGTTAAAACGTTTTCAGAAATGAAGAGATCGATCGAGATAAGAATTTTATATATATATATATATATATATATATATATATATATATATATATATATATATATATATATATATATATATTCGACTGAGTCTAGTGTTATGCAGGAACGCATTTGTTGCTAGCTTAATTTTTTGTAAAGTATATTTTTATTCACGTAAATTCATTGGGCGGATTATTAAAATTACATTAAAAAAGACAAAACAGAAAGATACAAAATATGTGTAAATTGAAAAACTGGATTTCTGGAAAACAATATATATATATATATATATATATATATATATATATATATATATTGGCATATTGAGCTCCATAAATGAAAGCTGCGAGTATGGGGGAACATCGAACCAGTTACTCTTGCTAATAGTTGCGTAAAAATAATGTACTGTTTTCTTTGAGTTTGTTTAAAAATATATATCACTATTCTGAGAACATTCCCCTTTTTATTTTGAACACCCACCAAGTAAAAATTTCTGGCGTACTTACTGGTCGCTATGGGGCATTGGAGCGTAGGGCATTGTGTATTCGTGGTCGAGAAGTTCTTTAGAAACAATGATTCTGTGGTCGAGATTCAACATATTTCCCGTCGTAAGTTTAATGTCGAACGTCGAGGTACAATCCCAGATCGAAACAAACTCCGATGGGTTGCAGCGTTCAGAAGTACTGGATCTGTGATGAAAAAGAAACCATATGGTCTTCCCCGTTCAGTTCGAACTCCGGAAAACGTACACAAGCGAGTGAAAAAGGCAGTTCTTGTTAGTCCGAAACGATCCACTAGGCAACAGGCTGTATCGCTGGGTATGTCACGTCGTTCGCTTCATCGCATCTTACATAAAGATCTCAAGTTTCACCCGTACAAAATAATGATTGTCCAGCAGCTAAGTGAAATGGATTTTGTGCAGCGCAGAGAATTTTGTGGTATAATGGACGCTATTCTTACGGAAGATGCAGATGTCCCAGTATTTATGAGTGATAAAGTCATTTTTTATCTGGATGGTTATGTTAATGTACCGAACTGATCTACGCTCCAACGCTCCATAGGGACTGACATTGCATTGTCTGAGCCGTCTACCAACGGTCGCTCAAAATCAATACCCCTACTCGTCGACGAGTACTAGCGGTTTAAAAAACATGCGTTTCCTCTGCTCCACCCTGTATATTAAACACTGTAGTGGGTTAGTAAGCAAATATAATATCTCCTTGTCATGATTTCCGAAGAAGCGAACCCCTTTCGAAAATCCAGAAGGACGTAATGCCATCCCGGCCTATATTATAACATGAGTCGGGTTTCAACTCTTGCATATATTGAGAAGTTTCTTTAGATCGTAAGATCACATTCCTTCTGTGAAAACTTCGATATATCGCACATTCATCTGAAAATACCACTCGGGAACGACACACAGCGTTTGGAAATTGTGTCAACAAAACACGAAAGGCTCCAAAACGCTGTTCCATGTTGTCGAGCAAATCTTTTTCAATGTGGTCACGCATTGTTGAATGTGGTATATTCAGTTCAGCTGCTCTTTTGCGTTGTGATTTATGTCATGGAAGACATCGCAACTGACCGAGTGACAGAAGAACATGTTTCCTCACGTGTCTTACGTTCACTTCGCGGCCTGTCCTGGCAACATCCTGATGTAAACGCATGTTTTTCTCAATCAAGACGGGTTGCTTAACGAAGTGAGCACTTGCCAAAGCGATATCTAAACGCAATCATTACCTGTGTCATTGTTTGCCTTGTGTGTGGTCATTAGTGCACCTACCTGCACACGCCTTAACTGTGTAACTGCAACTACTCACACTAGTTATAGCTTCACAACTGAGATGCTCCACGTGACCTTGAACATAGGAATCTAGACAGTGCTGACTGTGACAATACCACATCTAAATTTCTACTGGCATTTTTCTCTATGATACTCAAAATTAGGGGTACGAGGACTTCTCGGACATCCTATACATAGTCAGCCTGAACACACTATTCATTTTTCAGAATTTCTCAAGTACGGCACTGCGTCCATATAAAACCGTGTTTATTGGACTCGTTTTTTCAGTTGTTTATACAGTGTCCAAGATATGTTACACAGCTTGTGGGTAAATTCGTTGGACCAAACTGATTAGGTTTTCTCAAGACCTTTTGCGCGCCTGCGGCGTCGTTTTCGAGAAACGTGGTTGCAGAATAATATACAGGGTTATTATAAATGATGGACCCATTTTTAAAGATGTGTATTTATTAAAGTACAAATCCAAAATGAACAATCTTTATACCAAAGGAAAGTGGGTTTCAATTTTTTTTTCAATACATTATAAATGTTCAATGTGTCCACCGTCTGCTGCACGCCAAACATCTACGCAGTAGCTGAACTCGCCCTACACACTCGAGCAAGTGTATCTACTGTTACTGAGTGCACGGCAGCTGTGATACGGTTCCGCAGATCGTCCAGAGTTATTGGTAGAGGTGGGGCGTAAACAGTTTCCTTAACATAACCACATAAGAAGTAGTCACATGGGGTGAGATCAGGAGATCTCAGTGGCCAGAAGTGTAGAGCCAGGTCTTCATTTCCCCTGCGGCCTATCCAGCGCTGAAAAAGGGATGCATTCAAAAAGCCTCGTACATGAAGGTGCCAATGGGGCGGAGCTCAGTCCTGTTGGAAAATGAAGTCCTGTGAATCTTCCATAACTTGAGAGAACAGCCATTGTTCCAACATGTCCAGGTACGTTGTTCCAGTTACAGTTCTTTCCGCAAACAAAAATGGTCCATAAACCTTTGTACGGGATACGGCACAGAACACGTTTACCTTCGGTGAGTCTCTTTCGTGTTGCAATCTTAAATGTGGAGTTTGCAAACTCCATATGCGTACATTATGTCTGTTGACTTTTCCACTAAGGTGGAAAGTCGCTTCATCGCTAAAAATTATGCGCTGCAGAAACGCGTCATCCATCATCATTCCTAGTACATAACCACAAAATTCGAGACGCATCTCTTTGTCATTAGGGTTGAGAGCCTGCACTAGCTGTAATCGGTAGGGCTTGTACACCAAACGCAGTCTCAGAACTTTCCAGACAGTTGCTTGGGGTATTCCAAGTTCTTTACTAGCTCTATTGGTAGACTTTACGCGGACTGAGAACAAAACTTTCTTCAATACGTCTGACATCACCTCTGACACACGCGGTCGGCCTGTGTTTTTCCCTTTACACACACTTCCAGTCTATTGAAATTGCGTAACCCAACGCTTAATGCTTTTTCTAGTTGGTGGTTCAATACCGAATTTTGTACGACATGCCCGCTGCACTTCAATTTGTGACTCAGTTCTTGCGAACTCAACGACGCAGAAAACCTTGTGCTCCACGGTAGCCATCTCACTCACAACTGAGAGGGAAACGAATGGCGGCCTATTGCCGCGCGAACTCTACCGGCCGCTTCGGGAACCATCATTGCCCACCGAAACTTTCAACCTTCCTCTTGCCATTGGTATAAAGATTGTTCATTTTAGATTTGTACTTTAATTACTACGAATTTTTAAAAATGGGTCCATCATTTATAATAACCCTGTACATACCTAAGTATATACGAAAAGGAATGCATTTCAATATTATACAAAATTTCCTAATGAATTACTACATTTCATCTGTAATAATTTAAGGAATTCCCCCTCATACTTGGTTATCATCAAGTTTATTTAGATCAGTGGCCCGCGAGAATCTTTTATCCAGTCTTGAATAAAAATGAGAGATATATTTGTTCCTTTTTTAAACTTCACGCGTAACAGGAAGGTATAACTGGCCATAATAATATACCTGAACCGAAACTTGATTTTTACCTAAAAATTCTTAACTTGTTCGTTACGAAACCCATTCTGCAAGGTAGTATCGTTGGTACTAGGGATGACCAGAACCGGTTCCTGGTGGAGCCGGTTTTCGGGTCTGAACAGATCCGGTTCTAGAAGATCCGGTTTCGGAACCGGTTTTTCGAATCCAGGTCTGGAACCGGTTCTTCGGATCCAGGCCTGGAACCGGTTCTGAAGATCAGATCTCCAAAAACCAGTTCCTCGCGGAACCGGTTCCGCTGTAACCGAAACTTTGTGACCATCCCTACGCTAAACCCGAACTGCTGGCAGCCTGTGAACAGTGTGCTAGACGAAATGGTGGAAGCGACAGGCAGGCGCCCAGGCTAAATAAACTGGGTAGCTGGAAAACTCATTGGCTAAACAGGCAAACTGGCCAACTCATTTGGCTAAACACCCACTGGTGGACCAAAATTTTTTTCTGGGGGCACAAGCGGGTCTGGGGGGAGGGCACAAGCGCATGGTCCTTTTTGCAGTGTTTTGAAGGTGAACTTGGCCATCCTTTATGGGTCTTTGGGGGCTTTCGGTTCTTAAGATCCGGTTCTGGAACCGGGTTTTCGGATCCAGGTCTGGAACCGGTTCTTCGGATCCAGGCCTGGAACCGGTTCTGAAGATCAGATCTCCAAAAACCAGTTCCTCGCGGAACCGGTTCCGCTGTAACCGAAACTTTGTGACCATCCCTACGCTAAACCCGAACTGCTGGCAGCCTGTGAACAGTGTGCTACAGTGTGCTAGACGAAATGGTGGAAGCGACAGGCAGGCGCCCAGGCTAAATAAACTGGGTAGCTGGAAAACTCATTGGCTAAACAGGCAAACTGGCCAACTCATTTGGCTAAACACCCACTGGTGGACCAAAATTTTTTTCTGGGGGCACAAGCGGGTCTGGGGGGAGGGCACAAGCGCATGGTCCTTTTTGCAGTGTTTTGAAGGTGAACTTGGCCATCCTTTATGGGTCTTTGGGGGCTTTCGGTTCCTAAGATCCGGTTCTGGAACCGGGTTTTCGGATCCAGGTCTGGAACCGGTTCCTAAGATCCAGTTCTGGAACTGGGTTTCGGATCCAGGTCTGCAACCGGTTTCTAAGATCCTGTTCTGGAACCGGGTTTTCGGATCCAGGTCCGGAACCGGTTCCTAAGATTCGGTTCTGACAACCGGATCTCCGAGAACCGGTTCCTCGCGGAACCGGAACTTTGTGGCCATCCTAGTTGGTACCGGACAGATTTTTTGAAACATGTAAATTTCATATAATTGCTTTCAAATGTTCGTACCTCTGGGCCTAACTGGCCTAGACACATGAAACAAGAAGAACATTCTGGTAAGGTAAATCTTCTGTTAGATATTATGTTAATTTGTGGAGGACAACATCGTATTCATGTTTTTTTCGTGATTTTCCCGTTTCCTCCCACATTAGAATTCCACTAATTCTTATATAATGATTCACTGTTTGTCCTTTAAGCTAAGGGCGATAAGACTACATTGTTATCTCATACTGAATGAAATATTGCTAGTACATTTTATTTCATCTTCGGGTCTGTACTTAGGGTGTTATAATCAACAAAGTTTAACTCTGCGATCATGCGCACTGTTGTAGGCGCTCTAGTCATGAGGCTACGAGCCATTTCCATCTGTGTGATGAACATAATTCTTGTATACACCCCTGCACCCTATTTTTGAATTTTCTAGTTTTTGACCCATAAAGGAAAAAGTGGCTACCGTATCACTGCTTTATTGGCTTAGTGACATTACATAACTATGCTACCATAAGTCAGAATTTTGTTTGGGCAGAACACTAAGAAAGAACGAATGAAAGAAATGACAACAACTTTTGAAATAATCAGTACCTTCTACTTATTCCTCATCACTGATTTAGGCAACGAAGTGCTCTAGAATTAAAAAAATAATTTGCAAGCACTATCTGAATTATCTCGTATTCAAATATTTTAACGATTTAACAATTATTTTACTCATCTACTCGTGAACCTTCAAACTGTGATATTACTGACCCTCGCATATCTTATTCCAGACAGTCACAACTTTACTGCAAAACTATCTTTGTAATTCCATTACCACAAAATCTTTATTGAGGAAGACAATAGACAAATAGAGAAGTCAGATGGTAAGGAAACTCAATCCAGCTGCTGTACAGTATACTCCAATTGCGGGGCAGAAACACTGAACCTTAATAGTTTTTCGTATATTAAATTAGGAAACTGCATACTGTGTGAGACGACTTCTGCTGAAGGTACTGAAAATAACACAAAATAAGCAGAGAAAGGAAGCGTTCTACAGCACGATTTACAGTTTTTCATGCTGGGGGAACTGATTTACATAGGTAATTGCCAACAGTGCGAGTCATGGAGCGTGGAATGAGGCTTAATTATGAACACACAAAGTAGCGTGAAACGAAGGCGTCATTTTCAGTGACAATGATAGCTAGTAACGTCGCAACACAGCAGAATTTTGCTTCATACGCTAACACGTAGATGTCAACATATGCAAGGTCGGATATGTGAAAGTAGGTAAGAACTACCTCCCACTTAATACAGAACACGGCAACAAGACGTATTTTGTTTCTTCATTTCCGCACCTACGATTTCGTTACAAACAGTAAATGTTTTGTGCGAAGAAAAAAAAATCATCAATAGATCAACATCCTAAAGCGAATATATATGATTCAGAGACGCTTTTTGTGTTATTTATAATTACATATTAACTCACAGAAAAGTGATATAAAATAAAGTACATCACTGATTCTTTACGAAAAGAAAAAAGTAACACAATTCGAAAGAATATTACGATAAAACTCCTCTCAAAAGACATAAAGTAAGGAAGCATACCTTTTTGTTTACCATGGATATAATAAGACAAATAAAAGCAATCTAACCATCACAGTGCAATTACAGAGAATTAAGAGAATACACCTTATCACTATCAAGAATTTAACAAACTACAAAAAGAAATTAGAATAGCATATAGGCTAACAATTTCGTAGTAAATACGGGGACTACATTGCAGTTGCAGATTATTATTCAAAGCAAAGCCCGGTGCCTATTTCTCTAAGCTACTAGACTAGTAATATTTGTTCATACGCTTGTAATAGTAGTGTAAATATACGAGTATACGTTTCACGAGCCTACAAGAGTAAAGAACTAACAACCAGTCTGTGGACTAGTGTTACAAGAGCACATTACTTCCTTTACCAGTGATTCTGTTTCATAAAACATTCATGTGAGGCAGTTATCCTGTATTTACTAGTAAATATCCACAAGAAATTGAAGACCCGTATCGTGTTTGTGTAACTTTAAAGTATAAATAGCTCGTTGTCTTCAAGTTTAAAGAAATAAGAGCCTGCCTTACTAAAAATAATACAAAATTTACCATTCATAAGTGAAAGGAGATATTGAAATGGGACATTCCATATCAAATCAACAAGTCATCAGACTTGACCATCTCAGATTTGTGAAAAAATTGGTGTACAGCTTTATTACAGTGGGAGATGAAAAAAATCCAAAATATTACCTCTCCCCCCTGAAAGTGTCTCCATACAGGGTGTTCAAAATGTCAAAAAATTGCATTTTTTCAGTTACAGTGATTATTAAAAATTGTTATAAAATGGTTAATATGTGCACTAGAGACGTGAAACAAACATCACTGGAAAGCTTAAAGATTGCTCTACAAATTGTACTATATTAAAAAAAACTGTAAAATAAAAAATAACACTTCAAAAATTCAAATTAAGATTTGAATTTTGAATTTCGCATAAAAATGTCCCTCTGAATTTTTTCAAAATTGTCCAGATTGTAGTCTCATATGTGTACTAAAACAACACAAAGTTGCATTTTGGGCACTCAATGGGATCTGATTCAAAATTCAACATAAACCAAGCATTGCACGATATTGATCATGTGAATATCTGGGTTCAGATCGATAACCATTCGTCTGGAGTTATTTACCTGCAGCATCAAAGGAATTTATATTCAATTTCATTTGTTTCTTGATGTATTCATTTGAATTTACACAATTATCCACCTTTCGAGTTATTTAGAGAAGTATTACGTTTCCGAAAAGTACTCAATACAAGTCATTATTCTTGTTAGTCAGTATGGATGTTTCTAAGTTTATTTTGGCTACATTGATACAAGTTATTTTATTCCTTTGTTTCAGGATTGCTGTCACAGATATGTGGAAGTGGATAATTGAAATAGGAAAAAGAATTTATTGACTAATTGTTTGTGCTAAAGTGTGTGAAGTGATTGTGAACAGTGTCACTGTGTTTCATAACACATTTGATACAAATATTGTGAAAGGGAAGCAAATATATCCCTCCCTTTCATAATATGTTCTGTAATAGCAATTTTAATAAAGAGGAAAGAGGTGCACTATTATAATACTAGAAAAAAGAATGCTATTGATAATGTTAATACAACAAAGTATGGTATAAATAGCGTTAAGCATAACATTACTCAAACTTATAAGTCTGGCTAAAGATATAAAGGATATAAAAGTAATTTTTTATTTAAAAAAGAAATAAAAAAAACAATTTTGGAATAAATTTGCTGAATAATCTAGTAACCATAAAAATGATAAATGAAGACAGGGGATACTGACACATTACTACATAAAAAAAAATAGCAAAAAGAAATACTTAGTCCCTTAAAGTGAGCTATTGCTCGTTGGGACAACATTTTCCATCTTCTACTATCCACATGTTATACCTGTCAGTCATAGGAAACTTGGAGGACCCGTTCCCTTTATAATTTAGAAATATTAAGTGTGGGAAATCTGGAAGACCGATTTCCCTATTAATGACGTATATTGAGTGTGAGAAATTAAAATATTATCAAAATAAATTGTAGGAAATTTGGATTTCCAATTTCCGTATAGTATGGTATTTTTGTTACTCTTTGTTTTTTTTTTCTTTCTTCTTCTCTTATTTTTTCAAAGGATTTGTGTTAGTAAAAATATGTTTTGATTGTAATGGTATAATATATTGAGAACAAATGTAGATATCTTGTATAAATCTTCCAGCACTGGTCATATTCTGTAGCGTCTCTTTTGTATAATAATATTATACATCGTATATGGGATATCAAAACTGTACAAGTAACCCTTGGAGAAGATTTATATTCGAGTCTCCCATTTATGCATGCTTTGTTAGGTTGTGACACACATTCGCAACTGCTCAACGTCGGGAAAGACCAGACAATAAAGCTGTTAAAACAGGATCCTGAGCTAGTATGTTACTCTAAAATTTTCAACACCACCACATCTAATGTGCAAAGTATAATTTGAGCTGGAGAGAAAAATCTGGTAGCTGCTTATGGTGGCACTATCTCAGATTCAATAGATAAACTGAGATATAAGCGATTTTCCTCTAAAATTGCAAGAAATATGTTTTCCGTATACCCACAATCACTACCACCAACATCTGTACCAGTGAAGTTTCACAGTCTTACAGTCTATTTCCAAGTTCAGGAAAGGCTAGGAAGCTCATTTTTGGCACCAAAAGACTGGGGTTGGCGAACACAAAGTGGTCAAAATCTTCAGGTTCTCATGGACATGCAACCAGCACAAGATGGCATCCTTTCTGTTATTCGCTATAGTTGCAGAACTGACTATTCGTCGACAAGATGTTAGTGTTGTAAACATAGTATCAAATGTTATGTAGCGTGCAAAGAATGCCAAGGCGTATCATGTTCAAACTGTATAACTGACAATGTAGTAGCTGATGATGACAATGATGATGTAGTAGTCAGGGAGAGTACTAGAGTTAAGAGTTAATTACAATGAGAAAGATGTGCCAAAAATCATGACTTGTATCGGTAATGAAGGTAGTGAAAATGTCTTGCTTTGTACCGATTACTGTTTATTTCCTTTTCTTAATATGGCTAATAATTTTTCTTTGTTCTGCTGTTGACAATACAATAAAATTGTATACCATTTTTTGTATTTGCTCAAGTAAGGCTTTAATTATGTTTTAATAATAGAGTTTTTAGTAGTATGTTAGAACTTTTTAACATGTTTTTTCATTGCCATAATCAAATTGAATAGTTACAGCTCACAGATGACGAGAAGAACCCTAGCAGAAGTAGTGTGACGTAGGTATGGGCTCGCCCACTTTTCGCACGGGGGTTTCAAATGACACCACGGAATAGCACAGAGATAACTACCCGGAGTATCAGACCACACCTCAAAAACCGAAAATGGACTTGGCCGTGTCGTTAACCTTTCCCCGCTGCCCTTATCTTAGGGTTTTTCTCGTCATCTGTGAGCTGTACACGAATAGTTATATTTTATTAAACATTTCAAATTTTCACTGTTAACTTTCCTTTCCATATTATTTATATTTGCCAATGTTAACATGTTGAAAACGTTTAAATTTACAAGAGTTCTGTACAATAATAAATAAGTGCAACATTTTCAGAATTTCAGCCCCCGTATTTAAATAAAACTACATTACATAAACGTTTTTTTACGTTTCCTTGATTATACTATTCATTAGCTCTAATTCGACACAAAAACAAAGTTTCTAGCTTGATTTATTGGGAAGATATTGAAAGAAAAGTATATCATAACTGTTTAAAGCAATATCCAATGACGGCCCAAAATGGCGGATTTTGCCTGGTCGGATTTTTGTAGACTTTTGATATGTTAATCAGGACACTTCATAGAATTCGATACCACAAAAACCATTTCTGTTGCAATTTGTTCTAGGTTGACCCCCTCCCCTTTTTTTTAAGCGTAAATTGACTGGACTATTTAGTTCGCTAAAACACATATGAGACATAAAAACATTTATTTTCTTTATCATGAATGTTCCCCATCCGAGTGACAAAATTCTTTAATGATCCTGATCCTACATACAGTCACAAGTTACCAAAGTACTTGAAACATACAAGTGCAACCTTCTTCGTAACTTCATAATCTTGTGTAACAAATGTGAAACTTAATATGGTATTTAAATATAAGAAAGCAGTGGTGCCCACCCCCCTTATGTCCATGACGCACCCCCCCCCCGCAATTGTCTATCCATAGGTGTTCTTCCATGAAAAAAATATCTTTTCGATTAATTTTTACACCCCCTCAAACATATTTATATAGATGTTTACCGCCCCAAATATTTCAATGACGCAGTTTGCGTCATAGCCCCCCTTTGTTGGCACCCCTGAAGAAAGGACTGAGACATTCCGAAGTCTTTCACGTACGCAGTAAGTACGGAATGTAATTTTTGTTTTGCACTGATACGAAACTAACTTTTGCGTTATAAACTCGTTTGTCAGTTTCAAAGTTGTAAACATTTCACAAAAGACAATAAAGAAACAGACAGATAGTTGAAGAAGAATAACAAAACCTCAAAAAAGATTAGCATCAGAAAACGTTACGCAAATGGTTCTGAACATGCTATTAGCATCTGTATGAACCGCAAGGAAACTTTCTAGTACTGTAAACTTCACCGCTTGTAGTTACTTCCTATATAAAAATCATCTTTATTTGTGACTGATATACAAGTTGCTTTTATATTTAGTGTGTTCATCTGCTATTTGTCAAACTAGTTATTTATTACGGCAAAAATGTAAGATAATACTTTATCTGCAGCAATCATCCTTACCTTTTAAATGTTCCTGCGTATCTCCTGCACCTCGCATGATGTCGTTCAAGTAATGTTCTAAACTCCTCATGTTATCCAACGGACTGGTACCATTTGCATTACCCATCGTTCGATCCTAGAAACATAGAAAGAGAATATTATCAATTCTAGATTCATATCAATTCGAATGGAAAAGGGAGTGATACATATTTTAATAGTTTACATGGTAGTTCATAATCTAAAATGCACTACATATGAATTCGTATCAAATCATAATACCAAAAGCAATATCAGACTAAAGCACGTCTTTTCTAAACAAGAGGTGTTTGTTATATTCGGTGAAAATAACATATGTATCTTGTAAATATAATATTATGTTTGGACATATTTCTTCCCTTGGGATTGTTAAATTAACGTTTTGCTATTTGTATGGTTAACTGATGACAACGCGCAACAACACTAGATAGAGAATACAGAAACAAAGCGAAACAATTGCAATTCTCAACTGCAGTCAATATGTGAACAAGTTTGATAAAGATTTCTGACCCATTTTCTTCGTCAAAACAACCATTAACATTACTTTAACCAGCTCGACACTTTCGTTTTCTCGAATCGACAAACAGGAATTACACAGTCTAATATCATTTTTCAATATGACGATACACCAGATCATTCTGGTGATGTCATGTCAAAAGCGTGTGTACCAGCACATAACAGTATTGCTCCGAACGTTTTTGCTCAAAATACACAAACTGAATACACCTAATACACCTACTATAAATTGTGCATATACAGAAACTGGGTAAAGTCAAAAAGTTGTCAGGAACTTTTTTGGATAATGATAAATTTATTTCAGTTATTAAAGCACTTGTTTATTTATTTTCTTTCTCTCTCTCTCTCTCTCTCTCTCTCTCTCTCTCTTTCTCTCTCTCTCTCTCATATATATACAGGGTGGTAGGTAACTCCACCAACAAACTTTGGAAGGCGATTCCTTATACGAAATGAAAGAAAAAAGTTCTAATAAACATAAGCCGAAAAATGCCTCCTTTCAGAGTTATGATCCATTGAAAATTCGAAAAATCATTTTTCAAAACTCCCTAACTTAGAACTATAGGACCTATCCCAGGCGGTTTAAAGAATTACACAGGAACTAGTATGTTCTCTATCTAAATATCCATGTTTTACCATCTTCCGTTATCGGTGAAAGGAACTGTGAAAAGGAAGTTGAAGTATAGGGATACTCCTTTAAGTACTAATAGTGCGTTCGTTTCGCTGGTACCGGTGAATACTGAAACATGGATATTTAGATAGAGCGTATACCAGTTCCTGTGTAATTCCTTAAACCGCTTGGGATATGCTCTATAGTTTCTAAGCCAGGATGTTTTGAAACGTGATGTTTTGAATTTTCGGTAGTTCATGACTCTGAAAGGTGACGTTTTTCGACCCATGTTTATTAGAACTTTTTTCTTTCATTTCGTATAAGGAACCGCCTCCAAAAGTTTGTCGGTGGAGTTTCCTACCACCCTGTACACACACACACACATATATATATATATATATATATATATATATATATATATATATATATATATATATATATATATATATATATATGAAAAGGTGGTAGTATGGGACGGGGTTGGAAAATGGGACACTTGAGTATGTCTGGATGTACTACCGCATTCTGTTGGTGGTGCTCTCATACTATTTAGAAGGCTACCAGAAGGTCCTAGAAAGCATCGCGCACCAGTTGGTTGAGAAGTGTTGTTCTAGCAACACGACAGAAATTTGTGCACGAGTGAAAACTTTTGTAGAAGAGGATTGTAACACAAATATCCTTATTAACAGGTAAGTTGTAATAAATAATTCGTGTGTTTTTCTGTACTACATAGTGGTGGGTTAAATGTAGTAGTAATGTGAATCCGATAATTTAATGCATAGGTTAGTGGTAGTGTGTTAAAATGTTATACACGTGAGGTGGTATTATGGGACACACAGGTAAGAGGTCTCCCATATTGAAACTCCCCCCCTTTTTTTTTTTACAGGTTGCCACGCTGGTGTATATCCGTGGATATGCCATGCAAGGGTAAGTTAGGACCAGCGCCTAAGAGAGTACTAAGGAAATGGAAACAGGTCAAAGAAATCAAAACTGAATGTCCGTAGCAAATTCACCCAGCCAAAGCAATCATCTGATTCCGACGACTCAGATATGTCAATACCTTCAGACAACACAGTCCTATCAATTCTAATCAAAGCTGAAACAGGAATAAGTGATGCAGATGCTGAATTCATGCTTTGTGGCGTAAACTATAATAATTCAAAACCTGATGAAGCATGGATTCGGTGTGTTGTGTGCTGCAGATGGACGCATGTGGAATGCTCTGCAGACGACAAAGATATGTTCGTATGCGATTTTTGCAAATGAGACTTTATTGTATGTCCCTCCTCCTGGAAGAATGGAAAACATTTCTCTCTTTGATCTGTAGTTAAGAATTAAAATATAGTTCCATAAAGATGCTACGTGCAGCTGCATTATCTTTCATTTCGTCCACTGCAAGTGTTTCGTCACAAGTACTGTACACACGTTTATGTTTTAGTTACATATGTGATCTGTCCAATATTACCACCTCTTTCTGAGGGATGTAAATTTTGAAGCATGCTTAATTTTTTATTGTATACTCCTGGTATTTTGCGATTTTCAAAGTGGAACTTTTCGTCTATGATACTCAGACACATGACAATAGGATCTTACTTAAATACATTTTCCCTTAATACTTCCGATTTCTGCCGAAGAATAAAAGACTGTCCCATACTACAACCTTTTCCGCTCTCTCTCTCTCTCTCTCTATTATATATATATATATATATATATATATATATATATATATATATATATATATCGTATATACACATATCAGCAGTAACCTCTTCCTTCAGCAGCAACCAGTTCACCTGTGAGTGTCGTGGTGTGGTAAAATGGTCGACCAGACTCCCAAAGAGGCATGATCATTGGTGCTCGTCTGGTTGGAGCTTCAGTGCTAACAGTGGCAAACATTGCGGAGGTATCGAAAGGCACTGTGTCCAATGTCACAAGGGCATACACAATTCATGGGTAAACGACGTCTGCAAAGCACAACAGTGTTCGAAAGACAATCCTGTCAGATAGGGACCGGAGGGCATTAAAACGGATTGTAGCAGCTAAAAAGAAGACCACTGCAATGAAAATTACGTCTGAACTCAATTCCGGCCTACAGAACCCGGTTTCATCGAAAACCAGGACGGAAACTTCATAAAATGAAAATGCATGGCAGGACCGATATCGCCAAACCCCTGGTCACAGCAGTAAATGCGAAGTGGCGTATCCAGTGGTGCAAGGACCACAAGGCGTGGACTCATGAGCACTGGAAACACGTAATGTGGTCCCATGAATCGACCTTCATCTTGTTTCCAACAACCGGTCGTGTTTACGTATGGAGAATACCGCCGCAGGTCTATGATACAGACTGTCTGCTCCCAACTGTAAAGCATGGGGGTGGTTCTGTTACAGTATGGGCAGTGATATCGTGGTTTTCTGCAGGTCCCATCATAGCCCTGCATGGAATGATGAACGCTAAGGCGTATGAGGCCATTTTGGGGGACCAGGTTCTACCCATGGCCCAAATATTGTTCCCTGATGGTGATGGCATCTACGAAGATGATTTGGCACCCTGTCACGCTGCAAAAACGGTGAAATCATGATTTGAAGAGCATGACCAGGAGCTATCACACCTCTCCCTGGTCCTACAATCACCAGATCTGAACATCATTGAGCCATTATGGTCTGGGTTAGAAAGGAGTTAGAAAGGCGTGTTCGGTCTTATTACCCTCCACCAGCATCCCTTAAGGAACTGAAGCATGTTTTGGAGGAACAATGGTACAAAATTCCACACACCACGATTCAGGAGCTGTATACGTCCATTCCACGTCAGATCCAAGGTGTTTTGGACGCAAAAGGAGGCCCCACGCCATACTAGGTATGATTTTCACACTTTTGGAAACGTTTTAGATTTTTTTGTCCAACCCATATTATATATACCGCTTATTAAGATGGGCAGGTCATGTAGCCTGTATAGGAAAGTAAGAATGCTTGGAAACCCAATCGGAAAACAATTATTAGGAAGACCTGGCGCAGATGGCATGGCAATGGATGGATATCGCAGAAATAGGAATACAAAGTAGACAGAAGTCAACGGAGGGCCTTTTTGTGAACACGGCATTGCACCTCTGAGTTCCATAGACCATAAAGTTTGTTTCTAACACACACATACATACATACATATATATATACAGGCTGTCCACATGAAACCTCCCTGATTGCATGGAAACGTTCCTTTTTACCAGACTTTGATCTAACATTTCGTTCTTGAGTTATGGCTGTTTTTTGCATTTTTCAAACAAATTTTCGGCTGGGCATAGCGCTGAAAGGAAGCATTTCTACACTCAGAATGGTCTATACCAGGGCTGTCCAAATGGCGGCCCGCGGGCCACATACGGCCCGCCAAACCATTTTCTATAGCCCACAAAGCTTTCATGATTTACGATTGTTATAACTGATAATATTTTAATTTATATTTATTCATTTTTTTAATGTTCACACTCTTCTTTCGGAATAAGGCATCCATTTAGCGCTTCTATACAACAAAAAGGCGCGATCATACATGGCAACACTGGAGTCGGTAATGTAATCGTTGCTGAAAGGGACGATTACTTCAATGAACGAATATATATTTGATCTAACTTTTTAAATCAGACCCTTTCTTCCTCGAACTTTGCCTAGAAGCCATAGCTTGCAAGAAATACACCACTTCTTGTGATAAACACAATTTAGCATACTTTCCAAGTTGCAATCGTTTGACATTAGATTTTGAAAATGAGGCATTTAATTTTTCAGAGTTCTGTAGAGACATCGAGAGTGTCACGAATGGATTCAATGCGAGATTCTCAAATTTTGACAAACTAAAACACGACATTGCATTATTTACTAATCCATTGACAATAGACATCGAAGAACAATCTCCAAACTTACAGCTCGAACTCTGTGACCTTCAGACTGACCCATTCTTTCAGACAAGAACAAAGAAAAGAGTAGATTTTTCAGGCTACTTTCTAACAAACGTTTCCCTAACATTTGTGAGTTGTGTCGGAAAATAGTGTCAATGTTTAGTAGTACTTATCTGTGTGAAAGTGCATTTTCCACCATGAAAATTATAAAGAATCGCTCCAGAAGCTGCCTTGGAGATCCTTCTCTTTTACATCTTCTGCGGTTTACATATTTTACAACAACAGGAATGGATGTAGATACCCCAGCCCTTGTAAACGCTACTAGTCACCCTCATTAGTCACATTGAATAGGTATATAATATTTCAAATATATTTTTTTATATTTTTCTTCTGTGGTGTAATTATTATTATTATTATTATTATTTTATTATTATTATTATTATTATTATTATTATTATTATTATTATTATTATTATTATTATTATTATTATTATTATTAGCTGCGGCCCTCCACCTTACTAGTAAACACGGTTATGGCCCTCAGGCTCATTATAATTGGACACCACTGGTCTATACCTTTCCCCTTATCTCGATGTCAGGAATCACCTCCCAAACACTGTCAGTGTTCTTTCAAAATATGCTGTACAAATAAAACTATATACGTAACTAAGCATGATACACTTTGAAATTCACCATGTTATGTGTCTTTCTCGCTACATTTACCTGTAAACGTCAACACTCAATACATTTATTGGGACCGACCGAATATAAACCAAGACTTTTAATAGGTGTGTGCTGCACACCCACCGGGGATCCACTGGGTTCGGACCAACAATCTTCCTAACTCAACATACATTTGTATATTTACTCAATAAAATTATACTTGTTTAACAGAGAAATGATTAATGTACTATGAAAATTTGATCTTATACTTCATCTGTACTTTCTCTCTCATAAAAGCAATCTAGTTCTATCATATTTTTTATCCCTGAAAATATACGTGGAAGTATTTTACAATTACTTATCATCTTTTCGGATGCAAAATACTATCCATTCAATACTATACAGACGTAGTAGCTTGTAATATTGGACCTCTCCTCAAAACAAAAAATTTTGAGTGTGCGCCTGGTTGTGCACCCTCGCCTATGATTTATAATAAAATATTATCGAAGATTATAGATCCACACACCATACTTTTATCAGTTGTCTTCAATTCAGGGACGTAATTTCTAGAGGGTAAGGAGACGATTTCCTCGTCCCTCCCGAGTTTAAGAAAAACGTGTTTCTTTTAATAAAGTGTATACTTATTATATTAATAAAAAACGTTAAACTTATGTCGATGGACAATCTTGTCCTTCCCCCTGGAAAAATCTGAAATGACGCTACTGCTTCAATGTAGTTGCAAATAGGCTTAATATTGTGGAGCTCATTTAATGACCATAATACATCGTCAATGCCGTGCTTAACGGATCAGGACCCGCTTTACTTCCGTTGTAGACGGTTTCCGTTTATACAGATTGCAATGAACAATAAAACTTAATGCATGTGGAATACTGCAGAGAGACAATCACTACATTCACTGCATTTGCATATTTATTAAACCAACTTGTAAAGTCTAAAAGCCAAAAGTGAATAAGTATAATAAGACATCAACACGGAATATCGTCTACTACTAGTAACTGCATAAATAATAATGTTGTAAATACACTGAAATTAATAAAAACGTTTATCATACATTATATTCTAGTTGTTCTGGTAACCTGGTGAGTTAAAAGAGAAAACAAAACATCAGTTGTCTACATTCGGATCAGTTTTTTGAAGTCCAAACACAATAAAAATATAGGAAACACAGAACTCGTATTGTATTGAAGAAGAGTTAGACTCACTGCAGAAGTGAAATGAAATCTTTGTTTTACGTCCCACGGTTATGTCGGTTAGGCTAAAGGAGAGGGTGATGATGAGAAAGGAATGAAGAAAGTGGGAGAAAACGGGAGAACCCCGAGAAAACCCACGAGCGCGGGACTGCAGGAGTGAGACCCTTCACTGGTGATGCCCATGAGACTAGATTTGAAGGTCTTGTTTCGAAAAGGAGTAGTGAAAGCACTTTCTCGTCTCAAAAATATAATTAGTCTCTATTGGAAGAGTTGCATCACGTAGCGTATTTCACCAGGAAAATTTTACTTTGTCTTGTCTTGCCTTCTAGGCAACACTACCCTTAATTTCCCCGTACCGTCGCGTTCTTCCAATATCTGCAATAAACAGCAAATATCTACACTTCTAAACTAGTCGCATTTAACTTTATTCCGGGTTAAGATATGCTTCCTCACCGTTCGCTTGCATGTACTCTTTTAGCCGATTCCTATCTTTATCAAACGACTAGAAACATATTTCAAACCTTAAAAAAGTAATGGGGGAGAGATTTACAAGGAAACTGACTTACTGCAGTGTGGATGTTAAAGCTGCTTTCTCGTTAGGCGGGTTTCGCTTAACACAGATTTAATTATACAGAATACTAGAATATGCTAAATCATTGGATTATATGAAGACAAATCTCTGCTGAAGAGACAAATTTCACTATATACCATTCTGTTCACCTGAAACTTTATAAAGCCTCTTACAATTACCAGAGCGTAGTTATTATGGTTCAACAAACGTTACCCTCTCCACATATACTATGGTGAACATGATTACAACGTTTTATTGAAGAACTTCGAGTATATTTGACTTGAGCCTCGTATACAAAAAGTAATACGTAAAATTTAAAAAAAAAAAAATCAGTGAAAGAAGTACAATAAAAGGAAGACATTTCAACGGATTGTCACCTATTGTAGAATCTATACATAACTAGAGGTATCTTTTAGTTTCTGTGCAGATGGAGGTTAAAATGCAGATATTCGTGAAAAGATAAGAATTTTAGTGATCGTTCATCTAAACATCATTAATTATTTATATCTTGTAATAAGGTGTGATTACCCTTTCGGAACAAATAACCACCAGAACAAAATAAGAGTTTCGTTTCTCTCTCTCTCTCTCTCTCTCTCTCTCTCTCTCTCTCTCTCTCTCTCTCTCTCTCTCTCTCTCTCTCTCTCTCTCTCTCTCTGCTTCTTAGCACTATAATCAATATAAAATGCTAATCTGACTTTATAAGTTTCTGAATGGTGGTTTATTCTTCCTTCTGGAGAGTCTTTTTATCTCAATTTTGCCTGTGCGTTCTGAGTGAAGACACTTACATATTATGAGCTAGGAAAAACAAAGAAGTTGTTTTAAAATTAATTGGCAAATATGATATTATCAATTTGACAATTTTCATTCTTAACGATTTGCATTTGAAATAATATTTAGTACGTAGGTATATTTTCCATTATTTTCGTATTTTAATTTGTATGAATTTTATTTGGCGTAGTTGACTTACAATAGGCAGAGACAGTATTGAATATCTATCTTGAACTTTATTCATATTGTATTACAGAACTCATGAAACTACAAGGAGTTATTTAGAACCGTTATTGCAGGAACAATTTCTAACATTGTAATTATCATAGAAGAAACAAGATTTATGTATTTATCTCATCTGTGAATGCGGGTGCGGATGTGATTTTTTATATCTAAGCAAACCTCTATATATAACCACTGTAAGTCACAACAATTGGTATGAAGTGAGTGAACTCCTTTGGAAGAAAACTGAGAAACATATTCAATGTTGCATGTTATTGTCCTCGTGTAGTTGAGTGTCATAGTGCAAGATAAAACCCACCGTAGTCCCACGTTTAATATAATCTTCAGTGTTGACCCAGCATTATACAATAATTGAACAGTTATCTGAAGTCAGAAAAGCAAAAAGCGGTTTAGAAAAACATAAATTATGGCACGGGGCCCGATGTATTTACCACATTCACCCAACCAAAAGCTGTCTTGCTGGCCAGCCAGCTCAGACCTGTAGACAGCCCAAAAATGTAGGGGGTGGGGCTGATCTAACCATATTATAATTTATTTGCAAGCTTACCGTGAAATTATTAGGGGACCGGCCCCCCGTGGATACGGGCCAGCTTCTAGTGGATAGTCAATGAATAGCTTCTAGTGATAGTCAATGAAATATAGAGTGAAGTGCTTAGTATTTAATATTAATAGCACATACAGTATATCGTGACCTAATTTTACAACATTCATAATTGATATTAAAAAAAAAAAAAAAAACATTCGTGCAACACAGGCGAGTGTTAATCAGTTTTTGCATCTACAATCAATAAAAATAACTGTAACAAGAAGCCTTAGATCGTTCTAGATGTTTTATTTAATCAAGTTCGTAAGAAAATTGAACTATTTTCCCATTACAAAATTCTATGCTTCCCTCACTATTTCCAAAACTTTCTTTTTGTAATACAGAGTTCTGAAAGCATTTGCCATCTTCATATTACTATCTTTTCCTAATAAAAAAGAATGGTAAATATTTCACAACTAATTATTTCAAATGTAGGGTTAAAAAAAAAGTTCATAGATTCGATAAATGTATTACCATATCGCAGAAGAAAGTATATTAAGTTTAGCTCCCTTGTCAGAGTACAGAGACTACATGAGTCAAGTCATGGACATGAAGAGCGCATAAAATTTTTTTAGGTTTTTCCACCAGGGATCGAACTCGGGACTCAGAGGCAACAGACCAGCTGAAAGGGCGTGCAGAATAAAGTCTACATTTAAGAAGAACTCGGCTGTTTAGACTAATATGATCCTAGCCAACTATTTCAAAATATTAAAGACCAAACAACTTTCGTGTATCCAATGACACTTTCTAACCACTTTCGTGTCCCCAACAACATACAATTTAAAGACCTAACTGCATAAGCACTTAAAAAGAATAGAATATTATTTTAAAGACATTTCGATTTTTTAAATAAATACTGTAAAAAGAGTGAAAAAACGAAGAGCACGAAATTACGAGCTGAAAAAAAATTGAAAGAACTGCCCTTGGCACAAATTTGATACGATTCCAGATAGAATTCTTAATGGGCGGATAAGTGCAAATTCCATTTGATATTACATACAGTGGCAGAGATGACCTGTCAAACACACACACACACACACACACACACACAAAATGGAAGTAACAAGCTAGCCCAGCTCCACCCTTGTCAAATAAACTTTTTCTTTCTTTTATCGCACACAGGCATATTCACTTTATACATCGCTACTTAAAGGGAGAAATTAAACGTCTGCAAAATTTCGCGAAATATTTAATGGTTTGGGTAACGTGAGTTCAGATATAACGATGTGGAAACAGTAGGGACCACTGTTTTACTCTCCGCTAGAAACAAAAATTTCAACTACTCTACGGGAAGCTTGTAATCTCAGCAATATGCTGAGCCCACAGAATGCGTAATGTATCATCCACCCAAGACACACACACACATATTCTCTCACTGCAAAACAATAGTACTTCTAAATGTATCAAAAAGTTCGCGAGTTCGGACGAGCTATATTCAGTTTCTCTCAACGCTACTGATACATGAATAGGGCAAACAAGAGACCGGAGTTGTTAATTAACAACATATGTTGACTTTAAAGAGGAAATACTGTTAACAGAACATGGCAAAAATTATTTAGGTTCTGACCAGATTAAAGAAAGAAAAAGAAACATACATAACAATGCTTATCCACATGTGTTTCCAAAATCGCGTACAGCATCAAAAGGAAGAAGTAATTGAGTAACAAAAGAAGAACGGCTAATTTGGTTTCCTGTAAGGACTATGGATATCTATACTAGTTATACGCACCACTACATATTTACTGATATGACATATTCGGTACCCATTAGATTCAAGTAAAGAAACGAATATAACATTATGGATTTTCTATGTTGTAATCCACTACGTACTGAAGATTTGCTCAAAATTAAATCAAACAATTAATTTTGAAATTGTTATTATTATGAAAATAACACATTTTGGTTTTCCGCTAACCTCAGCCCCCTTTTTTTAAATTTTATTGAATAACTTACAGATAATAATGAATACTGAAAATGAAGAAAGTAAGTAGGTAGGTAGTACCAACAAAACGCTATTATCTATATATTAAAATGCTACAATAGCAATAAAAGCATCTGATCTCCAACCTCTAACGTTTGATTTCAAACCTTTGATTTACAGTTATTTGTGATTCACGGTTAACAGATACAAATACTTTAAAGTATGTGTACTTTTAATAAATCATTTTTAAATCATTTTTCTATCTAATAAATCATTAGATCTTTTTCATAAAGTTTATATTTTTAAATTGTTATCCAAAGCCTTTGTATTTTAAAAAGCCTTCTCCAAAATCACTGAAAATGAATTGTGCTGCCAGCTTTGCAGTTCTTTTAAACTATACGTTTGTGGACGTTTATACGTTTGTGGCCAATCCTTTCGACAATGAGATCTCGGAAACTACAGGCTCTACAAAGATGACGTTTTCACTGATCAATTGCAAATTTTGTGTAGATTGTCCAGTTTTAATTGAATATTTTAAAAAAACATGGCCATTATTTCTTTATTACATTTTTACGGGTACACTGGAAGTGTTGAAATTAAAAAAGAAAAAACTAAAGCATAATATCCTACACATTATACATTCCAACACAACATAATTGTATACAGGGGTTGCATACCACATAGACGTTTGTTTCATGGCCAAATGATAATGAAAAACGAAGGATAACCATTTCTCCACTCCAACAGTAAGTTGAATCTTTATTGTTTGGAGTGTTTTCCCCCATGAACACCATATATCACTGACATTATAATTAATTGTGTGTGAAATGTATTTGCTTATTACGTACTGAATGCAAAAATAAAGAAAACATTAATCACACGTGAATAAACTCCAACCGGAAGTAGGCTCAAATCTTGCAAACGGTAGGAGATATAGAAAAAGTAATCGACAAGATCTCCCCTTTATGGTATCTGTTGCCAATTTTTATCAAGACGTCTTTCACTTGTGTCTGTAAAGGGACATATACATATGTGAGGAATAACAAGGAGATTCATGCTCATATGTGAGTGATGCGCTGTGTAGAGAGCGCAGGTTCAGCTAGTCTATATATTAAAATGCTAAAAAAAAGTTTATACGTCTGTGGACGTTTACATGTTTCCTAATCTTTTCGACAGCGAGCTCTCGGGAACCATAGGCTCTAGAAAGATGCCGTTTCCACTGATCGATTGCAAATTTTTTGTAGATTGTCCAGTTCTAACTGAATGTTTAAAAACAAACATGACCATTATTTCTTTATTATATCTTTTAGGGGTACACTGGAAGTGTTGACATTTTTTAAAAGACATCAACCATATCCTAAGAGCTATACACCCAACACTACTTTTTTGTATACAGGGGTTGTATCTCTCTCAGATGTTCGTTTCATGGCGAAATGATGAAAAATGAAGGATAACCAATTAACCATTTTGCCAATCTAAGATGAATCTTTATTGTTTGGAGTGTTTTGCCCAATGAACACCATATATCACTGACATTATGATTAATCGTATATGTAATGTATGTTCTTATTACACACTGCATACAAAAAGAAAGAAAACACTAATCAGACATGAATTAGAAACTTTAACCAGAAGTAGGTTCAAATCTTGCAAACGGTGCGAGATATTGAAAAAATAATCGAAAAATCTCCCCTTTATGGTACCCCTTGCAGATTTGTATCAAGGCTTCTTTCACTTGTGTCTGTAAATGGACATGTACGGATGTTATGAGGAATGACAAGGAGATTCATGCTCATATGTGAATGATGCGCTGTGTGGAGAGCGCAGGTTCAGCTAGTATGAACTCACAATTGTTTCCAAGATCGTTCGTCGGGTGTACAAGTTTAGGTGTCCAACAATTACGACGTCCTGAACTGCGCCCCGAATTTCTGGTCTATAGGAAGAGGTTTCGAAAGGGTTACTACTTTATTTTAATAGCGTTTTGTAGATGTTACCTGGCTTATTGTTTACATTTTTGCTATTCTTCATTGTCTTCAAAACTTCAATAAATTCAAACAAGCGAGTTTCGTTTCACACGGTGAAACTACGGTAGACTTCCAAACTACGGGAATTCAATACTCAAACATGAACAAGTACATTTATAACTACTGGCTGCAATAAAGTAATAAGATCAAAGACAGAACTGTTCCTCGGACACTTAATCCATATCAAGAATACATTACTCGATATATCTTACTCCTTTTGTTCTATGATTTGAACACAAGATGTAACCTATTCTTGGAAAGCTGAGTAGATTGCAGAAAACTCCATCTAGATATCTCTTCCTGTTTGTGCTCTACGAAGATCACTATCGAAACTAAAAGTAGCAAAGTAGCAGTAAATGTCCATCATTTGTGGTTTTAGTAGAATGCTGCGAAAAGTCATAGTATATTGTCTTGGAACGATAAATCGTTTCTAACAAACAGTTTCTCGGTATATGTTCCCGTTTTCGTTATATAGCAATAAACATCGAAGTCGGAAATTATTAATTTGAACCACTTCCGCTTTTGAACCGAGAGCTAACGGAGGAGATGGAACGTATTCCTGGGACGCCGAATCGATTGCAAAAAACCGTATCTCGATATCTCTTACCGTTTTCACTCTATAGAAATCAGTACTGAAACCGGAATTTTAATTTCAACACTTCCAGTTTTGAAAAGGTGTTGCGGATTGTGATTATATGTTCTCCTAAAACCTTGAGTCGATTGCAGAAAACCACTTCTGTCTATTTGTACCATTTTTATTCTATGACGTTGTTAAAACCAGGAATTGTTCATTTCAGCAACTTCTGGTTCGAATATAGGGTTAACGGATAAGGTGAAACCTATTCTTTGAACAATGATTCGATTAAAAAAAAAAAAAAAAAAAAAAACTATCCCGATATATCTTACCGTTTTTGCTCTGTGAAAATCAGAATTGAAACTTGAAGCAGTAATGAATTTGAAGCACTTCCGGTTTTGATAATGCTGTAGCTGGTCCTTATATCTTGCCCTGAGACTGAATCGCTTGAAGGAAAAAAGCTATCCGTCACCGATTTTGTTATACACGATAAATCTCGAAACAGAAATGGCTAATTTGAGCCCCTTTCGATTTGAATAGTGTTACCAGAAGAGATTAAACCTATTCTTGAGACACTGAATACTTGGCAGGAAACCGTTTCTCGATATCTCTTTACCGTTTCTGCTCTGATACCTGTCGACGGACAGACAAGCCGTTCTATAAGACTTAGACACGTATGCAAAGCATAGTTTGTTAAATCTAAAAAGTGGAGATGATTTTAGCGAAAATAATTAAATATGAAATTTATAACATTTTTATATTTAGAAATTCGTAAAATAATTATTATTTATACAGAGCGTTCCGGGAGGAGACGGGGGAAAACTTTGTATAAATGTTCAACATGTAAAAACAAAAGGAAAGTTTATCTTTTGCTTTCGCCAAATTTACTTTCGTCTCGGTTTAACTACTTGCTGCATTGTATTTGGTAATATATTCCGGATGCACATTATACCACACTAATAATTTAAACACTGGAATCATCATTTTTTTTCCGGTAGTATCCGATCAGTAATGCAAAACAAAAGAACAGTATGGAAAAGAACAGGAAAATTATATCAATAAATATATGTTATAAGTTATCAATTTTTGCGAAGGTTGAAAAAATCATATTACTACATAAAGTGCAGATATTCTAATCAAACTGCTCGCCTTTAACGCATGTTGTACTGGATTCGATTCACAATAGAATTAAGTCTTATTAGCAAGTCACTTCCAACTAGATGCTCTCTGACGCCACAGTTTGCAGCTCTCACAACAGAAGATTGTGACAGACGGAGAACCTAATGAATTGATAAAGACAGTAGAGGCTGGTAAACAAGAAAGTCGAAGGTGTATTTTTCTTTCAGGAGCGCTACTCATGAATTCATGATTACTCGTCCACTTATTTATTCCATTCTCCTACGTCATCCCCTTCCCTCCCTTGTCTTATCTGCCTCTCTACAACTTTTCTAATCGTAAAAGTGTGCTCTTACGTCACACAACGGGCAATTGGAAATGGCAAGTCAATGCATTACCATAGAAAATCATGAGAAAAATATTAAGCACATTATTTCCTAGGTTCTAAATATGCAAATATATAATTTCTATAAGTAGGGAGGCCTAGCTGAACTAATAATTTTCGAGACACGCATTTTGTGTGAAAAAAACTTGAATATTATGACAGTCACTGCCGTGAATTGACTGAAATGCTGTTCAAGTAGCCTTTTAATGCTATAAAAATTACTTTGATTTAATCTCGTATGTTTGGACATAGACAGATGACCGTGGCGCTGATGTTCCTATTATAACTTCCCAATCAATCAAGTCTAGTATGCTGAATATACACAGGATTGAATACGTCTGTAAGACTCCATAATCAACACCAGAATTCATTTCAGCTTATTAAGTTCTAAGAATACAATACCCTATTTAAACAAGTGCCTGAATCGTTCAACTACATATACTTTCCCTTCTTCTTTTCTTTTCTTTTGTTTTTACATTCTTAAATTTTCGTGTACATAATAGAGCGGCGCCACACCATTTTCCTAGTTAAATGCAAACCACAGATACTGTATTGATGTATGTTGTGGAATTTGTACGTTGCGTATCTGGTTAACCTCGGAATCGTACAGAAATAACGCAACGCTGTTATCATGTTTGCTTACATTGTTATGTAATACATATGTCTCATGTATTCCCTGTCTAGATAACTTTATCTATTAGTGTTCTTAGTTCCTTTTACTGATTCCTACAGCACAATTGATTGTTATTATTCATCAACAAAGAACTTTCTTGTTATATATTAGGTCAAAATATCAAAAACTATACCGGATTGCGGTTTGTAGTAATATAAGTCATTTAACAATATCCATGACTGACCAGGTTTACAGTCAGTCTGTACTGTAATATTGTGATAAACAGTGGTGTATGGAGAATTTCAAGGTGGGGTTCAAGCTCTCAATCTCTTTCTCTCAGGACAAGCGTGATAATATATACAAAAGCTGGTCTGGATTTAGGGGGGTGCAAAGGTGCACGTGCACTCCCTTCGCTGTAAAAATACACTATCTAAAATGAGAAGCTAGGTCCCTTTTGGGCTTAAAAGAAAGCAGAGCTTTGCAAAAAGTTGCAAGAAAAGGATTCAAAAAGCAAAACAATATAACATTTGTCAAGTAGGGAAGAAAATAGAAACCAGGAGGAGAGAAGAACTTTTTTTCTGCATAACACTTGCGACCCTCTTTAAAATATTCCCCTCCCCCCTTCTATGTATCAGTGTTGTCAGGTGTAAAGAATATTGTCACATGTCACTTTGAAGAGTTTCAGTGTGATTGGTTATTTTGGTAGTTATTGGTACACCCCCTCAGACAATCCTAGATTCGGCCCTGTATACAAGTATATTAAATGTTTAGTTTTTCATAGTATCTTGTTCAAGGGGAGATATTTAAACCTCGAACCTCTCTCCTTGTGTATGCCACTGGTAGTACGGTGTATTTTCTATATATGTCACATAACCTTTAACTGTTCTGTACTATGCAATGATCTTAATTTAATTCAACAAAATCAACTCTCCAAATAATTTTCTTCTTATGGTTTTGTTTTCATGAGATTTCAGATCGGTATACATGGTACAGTCACGGTTCCACAAACACCCACTAGATATATTTTCACCGAAAAATCACACAGCCTACTACCGAATGATTGAGAGATTTTCAAACTGAATGTAGGTGCTCTGCCAGTGAGCAACCATGAAAGAGTATTGACAGCATTTCAATTCGGTCATATCTGTTATTGACTACTCAGAGTACAAAACTCAAGTCCTCATACTAGTATACAGGGTGACGCAAAATCTACCTACCAACTTAAATTATAAATAATTACTGAATGAAAAGACATAAAGTCCTGGTTTAAATTACTACATATCCTGCTATTTATATTACATTCAGAATGTGTTTTTCTGAACTTGAAGATTTTTCGTAATAAAAAAAAAAAAAAACTCTGAAATTAAAGAAATTTTACGTTCTATAGCTGACATTAGCTCTTCCAAAGATTTGGAGTTGGTTTGCTAAACTGGTTTACAAACCGCCTGGTACACATACGCTGTCGCATAAGTTTCGTCAAATGTTATAATTAAGCTGCAGAAAAAAAAAATTACTTCTAAGCCTTTAGTTAGGTTTTGCGCCACCTTGTAGCTACAGCAATACTAAAAATGAAATGAAAATTAAATCTTTCAGTTTAACGTCCCACGATTATGTTCTGTAGGCTAAGGGAGGTGTGATTAAGTGAATAATGGTGGAATAATTGGTGGAATGAGAATGTGGAAGGAAGCGGGAGTAGCCCGAGAAAACCTACGGACAAGATGTCCAACACAAATTTCCTTGGCCAGGGATCGAACTGGACACCCTACGTACCAAAGGTAAGCCCTCTACCACAATCACCACACCAATCCTAAATGACAGCTATTTTATTTCTCTTCTAGACCACGGTAAAAGGATACGTATACGTTTAAACTGCCTATTACGATTTTCATTTAAATTGAAACAAATAGTACGCACATTTTTAATTAACAGACTTCTACTAGACAACCTTACTGATGAATACAGAAAGACTACAGCTGGATTACGATTACTTACTTCACTGGCAGAATTGGAAACTAGAGTTATAATGCTTAAGTAGCATAGAAAGCAATTACACAGTCAAATATAGAAGAGAGATTGTTTACTCTAAATAAATGCTAATAATGTGTTAATTCTAATTATTTCACTGTCCTACCACGTCCATGTAGACAGGCTACAATGGCACTGGCTTTGACCGCCACTCTGCAGTACTGCAGGCTAATTAATTTCTGTACGAACTAATCGCAAAAGGAAAACACATTAGCAGTTAGTACAAACAGAAATAACAATTCTATTTATCAGACCTGTCTTTTTCATTACACTGATTTTATTTTATTTTATTTGTTGAAACAAACTTCCGAAGCAACACCAGAATCTACAGAAAAGTGTTCCATTTACAGTTCATTAATTGGAAGTTAAGGTACAAACAATGGAAAGGTCACAGCAGACGTAGTCTTATTCATCTTTACATATTTAATATATCCACAGAAGGTCAAGAAATCAATGACAATATGACGTTCTGGTTGCTTTCAAATACTACATATCAACTTAAACTATCTTTGAAATATTAACAAGGTTTCGTCAGACAGTGCGTCTTGTATATTGATTTGCTGCTTCAAACTTTTCAAAGCTCACTTTCACAGTGGTCAGCACATGTACTACTATACTACAGTGCTGAAAATTGGTATAAAGGCAGAGGGACATTTGATAGAAGGAGGCAAGAATGTCGAGGATGGATAAAGATGATATATTTACAAAGTAACATTGTAGACTGTACAAAATTAAAAGCATATCGTTTGCTAATATGTCACTAGCACGCATAGTTTACACAAAAAGCGAAATGAGACGATTGTCGGGTGGAAATTGGTATAAAGGCACCCACGGTTACTTATTGTTTGGCGCCCTTTACACGTTGAGCATTACTCCTGATGTCACTTTGAGAATCAGCTGACATAGTGGACTCGTTTTTGCATAGTGGTTACCTTCACTTTGGAGGAAAACATTTTATAAATCTTTGTTTTTAACAATATTAAAGTCAAAGTTTACTGATATTGCGAGTCTAGAGTTGTAATTTTTAAAAAAATAATTAAGAAATGTTTTATTTTAGGACAACTGAATGAGCCGCCATTTTTTCTCTAAAAGTCTCTAAAAGCAAATAGAAAACATAAAGGGTGCCAAGATTAGCTTCTGATGTAGATTCTCGGTTTTAGAAGATTCGGAGTGCACTAATGTTGAGGATACTTGGATTGAAATTAGAGATAGCATTAAAAGTTCAGCAAAAGAAAAACTGGGACACGCGGAAATACGTAGGAACAAACCATGGTTCGACCAGGAATGCATTAAACTAGCAGAGAAGAGAAAACAGGCAAAATTACGCTGGCTACAAAATCCGAATGAAATAACTACACAAAAATTTCACAGATATCAGGCGGGAAACTTTCAAAACCTTTAGAACAAAGAAACGCGAATTTTTGAAAGCTAAAATTAAGGAAATTGAAGATAATAGTAAAAATAAAAATATTCGGGACATGTATAAGTGGATCAGCGAATTTAAGAAAGGTTATCAACCTCGTGCTTATATATTAAAGAAAGCTGACGGAACAGTTCTCACTGATACGGATAGCATTTTAAATGGATGGAAAGATTTTTTTTTAACGATTTGCTGAACACGCAGCCAAAAACTACTGTGCGTGGAGAAAAGGAAATACACACCGCAGAACCGTATATTCCAGGAAATACACACCGCAGAACCGTATATTCCAGAACCCAACCGAATACAAGTAGAAACCGCTATAAAGAAATTAAAGAAACACAAATCTCCAGGTGTAGATGAAATTCCGGCTGAGTTAATTTTAGCTGGTGGCGAAAAAATTGTGGAACAAGATACACTAACTCATTCTCCTTATCTGGAACAAGGAAGAATTGCTACAAGAGTGGAAAGAATCAATCATTGTTCCAATTCACAAGAAAGGCGACAGAACTGACTGTAATAATTATCGAGGCATTTCTCTTCTGTCAACATCCTATAAAATCCTTTCAAATATTCTATTAGCAAGATTGACCCAATACGCAGATTAGATTGTTGGAGATTATCAGTGCAGATTTAGACGAAATCGATCAACTATTGACCAAATATTTACCATTCGCCAAATACTCGAAAAAAAGTGGGAATACAATACCCCGGTACATCAACTATTTATTGATTTTAGAAAGGCGTACGACTCGGTTTGGAGAGAAACATTATACAACGTTCTTACAGGACTTGGAATACCGAGAAAGCTAATTAGATTAATTAAGATATGTTTAAATGAATCCGAAAGTAAAGCCCGGGTAGGAAAATTTCGGTCCACGAGCTTTCACGTCGAAAATGGTCTGAAACAGAGAAAATGCGTTTTCGCCAATATTAGTTAACTTTGTGCTGGAATACGCTATAAGAAAAATCAAAGATAGCAACCAGAGCCTAGAGTTGAACGGTATTCACCAGGTTATGGCATATGCTGATGATGTAAATTTAATAGGGGATGATAGGAGAACAATAGAAAGAAATGCAGAGATCTTATTAAACGCTTGCAGGGACATGAGTTTAGAAGTAAATGCAGAGAAAACTAAATACACGGAAGTGCGTCGGGACCGTAATACAGCAAATTATGAATACGTTAAAATATTAAATAATACTTTTGATAAAATGGATCATCATCATCATAGGTATTCTGCCTTTATTGGCAGGTTACTTGCTGCAGCTGAGAAGCTTCCATGCTCCACGGTCCTCCGCTATGAGATAAAATGGATACTTTCAAATATTTAGGATCAATATTAACAGACGAAAATCATATTCACGAAGAAATTAAATGTCGACTAAAAGCAGGCCATTCGTGTTACTATTCGGTTCAAAATCTCTTGTCGTCGCGAATTCTATCGAGGAATCTGAAGCTTAAAATATACAAAACAATAATCATGCCTGCTGCTCTGTATGGTTGCGAAATATGGTCGCTTACTCTGAGGGAAGAACATGGACTGAAAGTATTCGAGAACAAAATCCTGAGACGAATATTCGGATCCAAGAGGAACGGAAATGGGGAATGGCGGAAACTTCATAACAAGGAACTACATAATTTATAGGGGGGTTTACCCAACATTGTTAGGGTCGTCAAGTCTAGGATGCTTAGGTGGGCAGGTCATGTAGCTAGAATGGAAGAAAGCAGAAACGCTTTCAAAGTCTTGACTGGAAGATCAATCGGAAAACAACCACTAGGAAGACCTAAGCGCAGATGGGAGGACAATATTAAGATGGATCTCGCAGAGATAGGAATACAAAGTAGAAGCTGGATCCAATTGGCTATGGATAGAAGTCAGTGGAGAGCTTTTGTGAACGCGGCATTGAACCTCCGGGTTCCATAGGCCATAGAGTTTTTTTTTTTTTTTTTTTTTTTTTTTAGATTTACAGAAAAAAATATAAAATTCATTCTTACTCTCCATATTATGTTGAATCAAATTAATGAAAAACTTGTTATTTAAAGTGTATTTTCATTTCAGTTATATTAACAATTTGGAGTCTTAACATTATAATGAAACTATTTAAAAAATAAAAACTTATTTAATATCATAGTACATTTTTTTAAAATTTCTAAAAATCCAAATGAACAATGAAAACATAATAATGCATTCTAATCTCTGGGTTGGTTTTCTATAAATTATACGTGGTGTGATTGGAAAGTATTAAGACAGTTGGCATCACTGCTCATGAGGAGTAGATATAATCGCCCGTTAGCATGGAAGCGGTGGCTTGGTGTGTCGTTGAGACATGTTGAAACATGCACCGAGGTATCTTTTTTCAGTACGGCGTAGCAACCAGTTGAGTGCGAGCGTGTGTGTGCGCCTTGGCGGATTTTTAACGCAAAATGGATGAAAAATTGGTACAACGCGTTTGTGTGAAATTTTGTTTTAAAACTGGGAAATCTGCTTCGGAGATTTACGAACTCTTAAAAACAGCTTTTGGAGACAAATGTCTGAGCCGGTCAAACGTGTTTATCTGGTTTCACAGATTCGAAGATGGCCGCGAGTCAGTAGAGATTGACCCCCGGTTTCGCCGGCCTTCAACATCAAAACCTAACGAGAACATTGCGAAAGTTGGCGATTTAGTGCGCTCGAACCGTAGACTTACAATTAGGGAGATGGCTGAAGACCTGCATTTAAGTTTCTATGCGGTTCAGTCAATTTTAACTGATGATTTGAACATGCGTCGAGTGTCCGCGAAATTCTTCCTAAAGTGTTGTCACACGAGCAGAAACAACACAAACTAGAAGTGTCGCAAGAACTGTTTAATCGAGCCGAAATTGACTCAGATTTCTTGAATACGGTAATAACAGGTGATGAATCATGGGTTTATGGGTATGACTCAGAAACAAAGGCCCAATCTTCTCAGTGGAAGAGCTCATATTCACCAAGAACAAAGAAAGCGCGACAAAGTCGGTCGAATCTGAAGACAATGTTGGTGTTTTTTTTTTTTTTTTCGATTCTATGGGTATCGTGCATCATGAATTTGCCCCTGGGGGCAGACAGTCAACCAGAAATACTGTCCTTCAGTATCTGCGCGAAAATGTGTGGCGGAAAAGCCCTGCCCTATGGAAAGAAAAGAATTGGATTCTCCACCACGACAATGCACCAGCGCATTGTGCGTTCTCGATCCAGGAATTTTTAGCCAAATTCAACATTCCTGTGCTTCTGCAATCCCCGTATTCCCCAAATTTGGCCCCGGACGACTTCTACCTCTTTCCTAAATTAAAATTGTCATTGAAAGGGAAGAGATTTGAATCAATCGAGGACATTCAAGCAAATACGGAGAGAGTGCTTCACACCATCACGGAAAATAATTTTTAGGAATGCTTCCACAAGTGGAAACACCGTTGGAATCGGTGTGTTCATTCACAGGGGACTACTTTGAAGGAGATCCATCACAACAGCTTGTAAGTACTGCCATTTTTAAATTACAAGCCGTTTTAAAACTTTTCAATCACACTTCGTACATAGGGAGTACCTTGATAAAGAACAGCATCTGATTCGCATGCTGTCTTCTCTATGTAACAGAAGAAAGAAATTCCGGTTATAATTTGAACGTCTTCCATATTATATATATATCGATATATATATATATATATATATATATATATATATATATATATATATATATATATATATATATAGTTGCGAGAAAGTTTTCCATCAATTTTTGCGTCTATGGAGTATATTTTTAAAAAATGTCGCTGAAAGTGGACAACAACAGTAAATTGGATGTCGAGTGACACAAAAACTAAAATAAACTGTTCAACTAGCATCGCTAATCAAATTTTTATCACAAATATTGTCATAGTAGTACTACATGTATTTTTTTTCTTTCTTAAGCAATACAATATTCAAAAGTGGATACTTTATATGCATAGTTGATTGTAGATAGTTCAAACCAATTCACTGCACTGAATGCATATGATTGAAAGCATGTAAGTATAGCTCCATTTGTTACATCCATTTCTGACTTTTTACTAGTTATCATTTTAGTTTTTTTTTTAAATACATGCACTATTTTTTTAACTGAAAGTTAATAGCTTAGCACATTTTTTTTTAAATTTCTCTTTTATATTTTTATTTTAAACAAGTCTTATCATCACTGATTTATGTAGGAAGTATTCACTTTCGACCGAACACCGTTATACACACAATTTAATCTTTGTCTTCCTTCGCTTGCCAATGAATACACATATACGGTATACACAATGTGGCTATCTACAATTTACAAGTGAAAAAAGAAAAAAAAATAAATACTGAAAACAAAAGTGAAAACAATCCAAGCACGTAAACAAAACGATGACAACTGTCGCGCTTCTTGGCAGGCTTCCAGAAAGTTTTACCTTCGCAGTCACCTTCTGGCATCCTCCCGTTTGAAGCAGTATTATCTGACCTACTTTTGCTTATAAGAACATTATGTACAGAACATAGACAGACGTGTCATCGCGTAACATGTTAAATGACATCCGTACAGAAACCAAACAGGGAACAAAACTGAATTAACTAATACGAACAAATAAAAGGAAAAAAATGCATTGCAATCGTTAAAAGAGGATATATCGACTGCTATGTAAGTGTCTCGAATTATCGGACACGGAGCTTCACAAATATTTAATAACTTGATCAAGGTGCTTTTCAACAACTGTGATGGGGTTGTGGGGATTATTATTGGAATTCGAATTGTATATTGCATTTAAAAAAAACTAAATGAAAATAGTAAAATTAAGTAAAGTATCACTAATTCTCAAACTTACTAAATCTAAGAGCAAAACAACAAATCATAACCTACTTCAACTTCCTGTGGTCGGATATAATCAGTAATATGAAAATCATTATTATTATTATTATTATTATTATTATTAAAAACCTAATTCAATTTCACACGACCATCATTTTTCGAAATGCATTAAAATGCCAAAAATATGTAAGTCCCTAATTTACTGCACGTGAATTTTTTGTAAAGTTCTGAGATGAGAAGTACCTTAGTTTTCTCACTCATACTCGACGTCGCTGTCTAAGTTCAACTATAAAAGTTCTTTCAAAATGTTATTTACCTGAAAATTTCAAAGTACATGAAACAACTCTCTTCTTGCATGATCGTGTCACTCGCTGTACAGACGCAGGAGAGATGTATTTTGGATAAGAAACAGGTATTATCTCTGTTTGATCACAATGAAATCAGTCTCATTACTTAATTGTCGGACGGTGTATTTCGTTCTTTTCTTTTTCCCTTTCTTAAATAGAATTGATTGAACTGTTACTTCACATACCTCTCATAATAATAATAATAATAATAATAATAATAATAATAATAATAATAATAATAATAATAATAATAATAATAATAATAATAATAATAATAATAATAATAATTGGATAGTACAGAATATTTATTGATGACACAAATGAAACAGCAGCATTGGAAGTGAGGATTTGAGTTTTAACGAAGCCAAAACTTCAACAGACGCCAGGAAGCATGAAAGAGATCTCTGATTCAGTTTAACTGTTTCTGACATTGACTAGTTAGGCGAAACTTATTGAAGTAAGAAGCAGGAACGACCAGGCACTAAAATGAAACAAGCAAAAACCGAAATAGAACAAAAGTAATATGGTTTTGATATTATGCACTTGAGTTTACGATCACGAAACAGCCAGAAATCAATGAGAAATTTCCTTCTTGGAATTCTCAAGCTGCCTAAGCCATATGCTTATCAATACATACGAGAAAAAAAAACTGTTATTTCATGTCCACTACTAACACGGCTGAATACTGCAAATGTTAGGAAAATAAAGCTCTTGTGACTTTGAAATTTCCATGCTTTGTTATTAAAAATCACAACCTATTGTACTCATGAAGTAAGATCGAAAAGGAACACATACTATCCTCTCATCTTCTTCCTATGCAGGGTGCATGTAAGGTTTTTAAGTTGACAAGCACCTAATGTGAAATTCACGCTAGAGATATGTATACTTAGATAATCTGTCGTCTTTTAGAAGTAGTCAAAGTCATAAGTACAAGTTGCAGTAACACTTTTATGAGCTACACAAAATGTTTCGACTAAGATTTACAAAAATCGTGGAACTGTTTGATGGTGAATACATGGACTGTAGATTGCAGAAGCATTGCCAGATCCTACAGTTTTTTGGAATGGGCCGGGTAAACTTTACCGATTCGCCTAGTTTCGATCCACTAACATAACCTATGCCAACTCCATCTACCGTCAACAAGGCATTTTGGAATTAAGTATAAATTTATCTTGAGTGTATCAAGTGGCAAAGAGGACTAAATTTAAACATCTCTGATATAGAAAACAATGTTGATTATGTGAATACCAGAAATACAAGTTACTATTGAGAAAATGAATTAAGTCAGGATATCATTTAAGAAGTTGTACCTTGAAGATGTGGCACCAAGTAAGAAATGATGGATGAAGAACGACAAGAAGAAAAAGATAGCAACTGATAGATTATATTAAAGGAAATAAATCTTCTTTCATGTAAAACTAAGAAATTAGCAGTGGATCGTACAACATGAAATCTAAATGCTTAGGATGTTGATAACTACGAAACCATGATGAAATAGATATGTATTATTTATTAGTATAAAAGTTGTCACTTGCATAAGTTGGACATTTTATGTAGAATCTATGATGGTCAAATTATGCTGACTGTACGTTATTATTTATTTGGGGAATTTGATTTCTGGGCTGTTTCGGAATCTATGGCCTTGCGAGCTCGTCACGTATGAGGAATGAAGTCCTTCGGCGATCACACTATCCGAGGAAGGGAAGGAAGAAAGGATTGGAAAAGGAAGGAAGCGGCCTGGAACCAGTACGTTAGGTACCATCCCGGCATTTGCCTGATGTGAATGAGGAAAACCTCATTCAGGATGGACTGGCCTGGAAAAGCTTTTTACACTTTCTTGACCGAGTATCCCCATCGGGATTCGAACTCAGGACCGTTTGTTATTTATTTATTAAAATATACAGTTTAACTTAGCGCCTTCTGTGCCACAATTTTTCTACGAGAGGAAAGCCCAAACTGATTTAAAGTTACAGTTTCGTACTCCTGTAGTAAACCTAATTCCAAAGAATGTATAGTTTGTGCCAGTTCTTCTGTACCAAAAGAAACAATGCAAAACATTTAGGCACGACCAGCTTTTGTTAGAATTTAAAATGAAGTTTTTTAATTTAACGTACCACAGTTATAGCCTATAGGCTAACGAAACGCATGATTAATGAGTGAAATATTATGAAGAAACTTGTGCAATGAGAATGGGGAGGAAACGGGAGAATATCCAGAATACTCACGGAAACGATGTTGTTCACCATAAATTTACTTGGTATCGAACCAGGGATCTCTAGCACCAAGTATGAGTGCTCTACCATTGATTCTCCGCGCCCTCTACAGAATTCGAGTCGAACAAAGGGCATAATAAGTTAACGTGTATATGCATCAACAACCCTCAAACGTTATAGGTTCCCTTTTTTTCTAAGTTCTCAAGTATTCATAGCAGCCATAAACGTTTCTAACTTCATTCTTCAGATCAGAAAAAAATAAAAATAAAATTATGAGTTGTAATATATTTTTGTTTTCGTATCATTTATATATATTCAGTTGTTCAAGGAAAAATAAGAAAAATCCTATCTTGCTTTGCTCGATGTTACAGAACGCAAGATTACAAAATTCAAAATTTATTAGGATCACAGAATTCAAATTAGTCAATTCAAGAAAGCAAACTGAAGCGGCAAAAAACAGAGTTGAAATAAAATATACGATAGCTGAAGTTGGTGTTTCTCGTGTTTATTTAATTACAACGACACTTCAGTCTTAAACAGGAAATATATATATATATATATATATATATATATATATATATATATATATATATATATATATATATATATACTACTAAAACGAAACAGTATACACTCCAGAAGTTGTAATTACATCGTTAGAATAGATACTTTTTGTTCTGATCTTGTTTTCATAGTAAATGAGGTTTCTGTTTACTTTTCATTTCTTGTTAGCTCTTAAAGAAACACATAATATTCATAAATGGAAGAGAGAAAAGCGACAAATTCTATCTGTTACCACATAATAATTAAGAGATTTGAGTAACTCAAACTATGTAATTAAGAGACTTATATAACCCAAATTCCATGTACTATTATAACAGTTAAAAATCTTAGAATACAAATAAAAAAAAATTTCGTGATGAAAATGGGACGCAGGTAGCAAATGCCTTTTTAATAATAATAATTTTGAACCTACTCAATCCTCGCTACAAAATTACGACTAGGCCTACCCTCCATAGTTTACGTACTAACAACGATCAATATAATAATGACACAACTTTGTCATTCACTAAATCTTTATCGCAGATCATATTCAGCATATTAGAATATTCATTAACTATGTTTTGAGTTAATAAGGATTCAAGTATAATATAGATTTCGGAGTCTACAAAAACACTCGTATAAAAGATTGTATGTACCTTTGTGTGTGTGTCGACGACATTTCAGTTGAGTTCAGTTGATTATCAGTTTAGCGTCCCTTTCTGCAGCGAGGCTATATAAGACATGGACCTACAGCTTAATGTCGGCTTCGAACCACGTGAGCTCCCGTCGGGAATCGAGCGTGGGTCTCCCACACCAAGGACGCGTACGCTAACTGCTAAGCCACCAGAGACCTCTCGACGACATTTAAGAAGAAGTATAGGCAAGGCTTGAAATATCTTGCTTGCAAGTACTAGCCAGCCAAAAATTCTACTCGTCAGACCATTTTGCAGTCACAGTATTTATACCAATAAACAAAAATCACTTTGCGATACAGTAAACATATCAATCCATTTTTTATTTTGTTTATTGGCATGTCTCTTACAAATAAAAAAAAAAGAGTGATATCTGCTTTTATTCTTGAATTTCTTGTGGAAATGTCCAGCTGTATGGCGGACTTTACTCGCCACGTGTAAAAAAGTACTCCCAAGTGGTGAGTAGGCGAGTAGATTTTTCAAGTCCTGAGTACAAACAAGAAGGGGCATGTCAGGTGGTCTGGCCGCAGGCGTTGATAATTGTTATTTATTTCGCCCATTTCCTTATTTTTGGTAGGTGCGGCAACGCCGAAGGCGCTTCCGTGAATTAATGGGATCAATGCCAAAGACGTTCTTCATTATTTATTTCATTCATTTCTTTAATTTCAAAGGGCAATGCATTGCTGAAATGAAATATACGTCTTTAAGTTTTACGTTCCACGATTATGCCGGCCATGCTAAAGGGGATGGCGATGATGAGAAATGAATGAAATGATGGAATGAAGAAAGTGGGAGGAAACGGAAGAATCCCAAGAAAACCCATGCACACGATGTTTGTCCACCACAAAGCTCACTTGGCGCGAGCTGGGATCGAACTAAGGACACATGAACGTTCTACCACTGAGCCACTGCAGCCCGAGCAATGCACTGCTCTTCGTTATTTTCCCTTGGTGTTGTCGGGGAATTCACAGAAGCAATTCGTATAATAACTTGTTTGCTACTGTACTAGGATGATTTTCCTCTCCTTTCATCCAGGTTCTGACTTAAAACCTGGCGACGAAGATAAGCATAAATCTTGTTTATCTTCGGAATTCAATGAAACATGAGCTGAATTTTACACCTTCATCCTACAGGAAAACAGAGTGACTGTGTCACATTAATGATAAGTTACAAAGTAATAACAGAATACGAACATTTGCACAGATATGTTGCTAACATAAGGTGCCAAGTTACAGAATGGGCTCGTTAATAGGCTTTACTGTAATGTGCTTGCTAATTGACATTATTAAAACAATGTGAAGAATACGCAAGATACTCCTGCTTTTTACAATCTGTACTAAAACTTTCGTATTTTTGTTCAAGGCCATGAAAAGCAGGAAATTACAGAAGAAAAAAAGGTACGTTTTCCTCTATCCGGATGCGCTTTGGTTGGTACAATTCCAAGAGTTACACAACGCTTCCAGTTTTGTTACATAATTCACATTCCCATGTTTTCTTCTGCATTCTATATCTAATATAGTAATTTAATCACTCATCTCGGCAATACTAAACTAAATGATAAAGTTCTACGAATATATGAATGCAGAAGAAAACTCCACAAATTGTGAATTTCAGGAAACATCCCTCTACATTAAAATCATTCACTTTTTTCTGTGGCAATGGATAGGCTATAAATTAGAAATGAGGAACCATTTCAAGTACTTTAAAGAAGGTGTAACAAACAACCCGGGATTCATTCCGTGTAAGTTTGAGTCATCGCAACACAACACAAAATGCTAGGTTTAGTTTGCGATAATAATCAGTAACGGACTTACAATTCTTTGTTCCAGCTTTTGCGTTGCTTTACGCTTTTTTTTTTTTTTTTTTTCGAAGGCTGGTGCCGAATGAGATCCCCGGTGACAATAGAGTACAATTTCTTTCAATTGAAAGGAATTACCCTTTCTGCGCTCTTTCAGTTTTTCGATTACGTATAGTTGATAATAGATGGATGTCTAACTGTAGCTAAGTTATAGATGCTCAGTCATTCGGACTCTTGGCTCAGAAACTTATTAATGAAATTCTTATCTCCAAATTGGTCATTATTTAAACTTAAAAAGAATGCTATTGAATAAATTTTTAGAATATGCTATAATAATGAGTATCGTTTCACAGTGCGCAAATTTATTACTCAAATTTGAAGTAGTGCATGCATAAGTACTGGCTGCAATGGGGTAACAAGATGCTCACCCAATTCTTTGTAACGTTGGTTTGGCAAGAAATCGACTTCAGATGGGATTTGTGCCGCATTACCCACGGAAGACACATTGATCCCATTTAGGTATACGATTTTTTTTTTTTTTTTTTTAATGATGCATTTTGCTACAAGATGATACCAAAACCCATTATGTATGTCAGCTAAACAAATAAATCAATATGAATTTTCAAAGTTGTAAAGTCCTTTTTGATACACCATATATATGTCGGCTACTATAACATTTAAAAAAAACTTACAGCAGCCATTATATATATATATATATATATATATATATATATATATATATATAACCTGAATGCAACGTTTCCCCTGTCCATTGTAAAGAAAATGCACAGGAATATTTAGGTTTAGGATTAACATATGCTATTAAATATAAAGCATTATTTTTTTTATTTCACCATAACAGTATATTTGTACTTAATTATATTACTGAATACATATCTAAAAAAAAATGGTCAGTTTGGGTTGAATGAGCTAAATACCAGTAAAAAAACAGTTTTATATTATTGTTATGCACAATACAATAGTTATATCTACAACATTGCAACTTCGTTTTGTTGAAGACCTGGTTTCTGGTTTCTGGTTTCTCACTGATTCAAGGAGAAAAAAAAACTAGTATATCCATGAACGTCAACTATGCTGAGAGCACTGTTACTGCAGTGGTGCCCACCCCCCTCATGTCCATGACGCACCCCCCTCAATTGTCTATCCGTAGATGTTCTTCCATGAAAAAAAATATTTTCGATTAATTTTTACACTTCCTCAAACATATTTATATAGATTTTCAACACCCCCAAATATTTCAATGACGCAGTTTGCGTCATAGCCCCCCCTTGTGGGCACCCCTGGTTACTGGAGAACACAGAGCTGGGAATACGCGACAAAACGTACCACCGACAAAACGTACCACTTACCCTGAGGGATGCTTGTGAAAGGTTTTCTAAAAACACTTTAAATAATGACAAGCGACAAAACGTACCACTTGCCTAGAGGGCTACTTGTGAAGAGTCTTCTAATCAGTCATCAAATAATGACAGGCGACAAAACGTACCACTTGATAGGACGGTATATACATACCGGCCAAAATAAGGTTAAAAGTTGAACAGATTGCTGGTGAGAAAAGTAGCGATGCAAGACCAAGACTAAGACCATGCCTGCAAGATTCTCGCAACACCAAGACAATACCTGCAAGATTCTCGCAACACCAAGACCAGCAAGAATCTTGCATATGCAATATTTGAATATTTGCTGATTTCCATCACACTTTATCCAGGCTTTGGACCAGAGACGGATAGGCATTATTAGAGGGGCGCAGGCGCTTTTTTCCCCACGAGGGCCACCAGCATCTCAATGTCACAAATCAATTTCACAGTTTTCTTTCTACAGTAAGTCAATAGTATTAACAATTGACGATTAAAACCTGATATTCTTTCATCAGTATACTATTCTGAATTGTTCAAAATATTATATAAAGTTCAAGGAGAACGTATACTATATTACAAAATTAGCAGATGTTTTAGTGTACTAGTTTTTTATGCTACTGTATCTATCACTTTTGTATTCGAAATATTTTTTAATAAATCTTTTTCAATAGACATCAACATAAATGTTTTCAAATGCACCTGAGACATGGTACTCGTTATTCTATTTTTAATGTACAGTACAACCCCTCAAATCCGAACTAATTGGGGCTAAGCCTGTTCGGATTTCGGGGGGGAGTCGGATTACCCGGGAAATAATATTACGTACTTATTTCGTCACTGAATTGGCAGTAAAACAACGACTGAGGTTAGACAGGGTGACCCAGTGATCGAAGGGGCAGTGACCTTGACTGGCGGGTGTACACTCATGTCCAAAATGATTGTCGCATATCTATAACTGTCTTCTTGTAAGAATATAATTAGATAATGATTTTGAATATAAGCATTAAGTCTAAAAATGTTAAAACCTTTAAAAAAAAACTAAATTTGTGTGATTAAATATATTTTTTCTTTCATTTTCCAGCTGTAGTTATTTTTTTGGGTTATATGCACAGGACCGACACGGCGTAGGATCGACACGGCATAGGATCGACACGGCGTAGGATCGACACGGCATAGGATCGACACGGCGTAGGATCGACACGGCATAGGATCGACACGGCACAGAACCGAAACGGCACAGGATCGACACGGCATAGGATCGACAGCAGAACTTTCATACGATCGAAATAATAAAAAATACATTATTTTATAATTACGCAATATTAAGTAACAATTATTTTCTCAAGGATATATAGGAGAGAACCGTCATACGATCGAAACGGCATAGGAACGAAACGGCGTAGGATCGACACGGCATAGGACCGAAACGGCACAGGGCCGACACGGCACAGGATCGACACGGCACAGGATCGACACGGCACAGGACCGAAACGGCATAGGATCGACACGGCACAGGATCGACACGGCACAGGATCGACATTCTGTAGGGTGGTCAACACTTTCTGAAAATATCAATATCGCATATCCCTCACCTTGAATTTGTGGATATAAAAAATTGTAAGAATAAATAATTCTAAATGGTCTATTTTTAAAAAAAATATATATATATATATATATATACAAATTGTATAAAAATATTGTGCGTAATATATCCATGCCGTAATAAATACACCTTTAATTTTGTGATATTAAAAAAAATACGCTAAATAATTCCAATAGTTGATTCGAGGTTTTCAATACCGAATAAATAATATTATTTGTCTGATATTTTTATAATGCTGTAATTTTTTATGTATACTAAGTTGAAGTATGTACATGTAACTGCAATTTTAAAACTGTAGGCTTAGAATTTGCGTTTGGATTTTTTTTTTTTTTTTTTAAGCGAAGCAATGCACCTATGTTAAGTTGCCTCCTTTCAAATTTCGAATTGAAATCGGAAGCCAATCGTTTGTTTTTCGTTTGTTATTGACTTTTTTGAAGAAAAATAGTAAAAATCGTATCTTTCTTAAAACATAAAGAGATGTTTACAAAATAAAGTTGGTATATGGCCAAATTTACCCTTGTTCCTCCACTTAAAATTTTGATTGAAAATCAAAATCAATTGTTTGATATGCGTATGCTACTAATTATTTTGAAAAAGAATAGTCTGTTTCGAAAAACATAAAGAGTCTTTTCAAGAGAAATGGGTGATGGAATTTCATATTGGCTCCACTTTAAAGTCTCGAATCAAAACCGAAGCCAAGCGTTTCTTATTGGTTGTTTTTAAGAGCAAATCGCTTGTTTCGAAAAAATAGAGAAAGAGATTTACAAAATAAATTTAGAATGTGATCAAATTCAATCTGATTCCTTTACTTACAAATTTCGATTCAAGACCAAAATCAATCGTTTGATATGGATTTGTTGTTGCTTGTTTGGAAGAAAAGTAATTTGATTCGAAAAACATAAGAATATAATTAAGAAATAATGTTGATGAAGGTGATTTGTTTCGGGGCGGTTTGCTTATTTTGAAGAAAAAATCACTTGTTTCAAAACAACCAGTAAAATATATCTATTTCCAGGATACATTTGGTGGTCAACTTCATACTGTTTTTTCAGCTTTTAAATATCGATTCAATACTCAAGCTAATAACATGTTTTCCTTTCTTATTGATTGGTTTGAAGAGGAAATAGTTTGTTTTGAAAATTATTAAGAGTCATTTACAAAATAAGGTTGGGTGGGCCAACTTTTTGGTGGTATTTCAAATTTCGATTTAAAATCAAACTCAATTATTTATTTTTCGTTCGTTATTGATTGTTTTGAAGAAAAACTAAGAACCATTAAAGAAATTTTTATAGTAAAGGTGGTCACCTTCACAGGGTTCCTGCACTTCAAATTTCGTTCAAAGCATAAAACGGTTCAAATAATAAGAGAAACACAATCAGTACTCTACGCAAATGTTTAGGGGGTTCAGGGGCTTTAGGAACACAAGTTTATATAATATCAAGTGTTTATATATATAAACGTGCTAATATGATAAACGTGCTTAATTTTGCATAATACCTTGCTCAAGGGGGGTTTCAAAGTCCTTAATCCCTTTACTTCAGTACGCCACTAAACATCAATTATAAGTCATTCGTTATCCAAATTGTACTTCTTGTACTGATTCAATCCTTAATTTTAAAGTTCAAAATTATATGAGCACTTATTATGCTATTGGAAAAGAGCACATATTTTATGACAGTGCAAGGTAGTTTCTTGTTTTAACAATTGAAAGAAAGGAAAACACCAATAAAAGTAATAATAATACCTGACACGAATTCCGATAGTAAATCATATTTTATTATCTTATTTGAAACTTTGAGAAAATTGAAGCTCTACACCGAATACAAATTGGATAATAAGCAATGCTTTATAATTGCTTGATAAATTTCAAATTGAGAACAAAGAGAGTGATACTGTTTAAAAGAAAGATTGGATAAAAACAAGAATTTTAGGAATGATCTAAAAAATGGATCAAAGTATTATGATCTTGGCTAATATTAATTTTTGGATCAGTTACCATAAAATATTCGAACGGTCTCTAAATCGAGTTTTCTCCAGATATGTAGTTCTCCAGGTATAAGGAGTAAAAGAAAAATTTCGATTAATTAAATATTTTGGATTTTTTTTATAACGGGCCACAAAATTTTTGGACGGTCCCTAAATCGACTTTTCATATTTTTTACGCAATAAGCATATCACACTGAGTTAAGTGATATCTTGGGTTGGGTTACACTATATGTAGTTCTCCATATATAAGACATACAATAAAATTATTGATTGAATGAAATATATTGGACTTTTTGGATCAGGGGCTACAAACGTTTGGACGGTCCCTAAATCAAGGTTTCGTATTACTTTCGGAATAAGCACATCATGCTGAGTTAAGTGATAGTTTTGGTTTGGCTGCACTATATGTAGTTCTTCAGATATAAGACGTACAATATTTTTTTTTATTGAATGAAATATATTAGATTTTTTGGATCAAGGGCAACAGAATTTTTGAATGGCCCCTAAATCGAGCTTTCGTTTTATTCAGGCACTAAGCACATCATACTGAGTTCAGTCATAGTTTAGGTTTGGGTACACTATATGTTGTTCTCCAGATATAAAGCCTACAAGAAATTTATTGTCTGAAATATATTGGATCTTTTGATCCAATAATAGTCCTTCATCCTCCATTTATACATTAAGAAGTAACAGTATAACGTGTACATTACGTGATACACTTTGTATTTTATGGTGTGATGTTTAATAATAAATTATTAACAGAATACCCGTTCTTCGCACGGGGAGAATAGTTTCATTTTGAGCATAAAGGGCAATGGAATCTGAGTATGGATTTAAACTGCATCGGGAGTGTTACTGTTCGTCTGAGTGACTCCAAATACTATTTCATCGACACTAATATCGGTATTATTTTTTATCATTATATATATAGTGTGTAACTTCATTAATGTAATGAACGTCTGGAGGTGATTCCTGGACTCGGAAGAAGAATTTAAATGAAACGAAGTCTTTAGCTTATCATAATTATAAATTCTATGCCAATGGTAACGGATGATCAATCAACGGCTTCCTGTTCAACTTAAGAGTGTGTAAAAATGAGAAAAAAATAACTTTGATCCAGAGTAGGTTTATAACGACTGTGCATAAGACAGTCAGGGGCAAAAGATCATGTACGATGAACTAGAGTATAAGGGATTCTTCACATAACAACAGTGATTCCCACAAATTATGTGAATATAATTTGAGCCAAAGTAAGCTAGATTAAAAGATTTCCTCCCCGTAATGCGTAAATCCGTGGAAGATAATAACTACGAGTACAGAAGGAATGAAATTCGACGATACTCAAGGTGTTGCGCGTGTTGCACAAGGAAAGAAAGAAATACAATTTCAAATTATCGATTTATTCTGTTTCGTACAAGGTAGGATAACTGTGAAATACTCAGAGGTACCTTGTACAGTATTTGCGCAATGCAGTATGTGTACACGAGACAGCTATGAAGAATAACAGTTCACAGTCTGATATTGTCGACCGTTGACCGCATTGCAAAGATGACATCGGCGAAGCAAATTTTTCCGCCTGTGATCAAGCACATCTGAAATTTCGTAGATGATTGCCGCAGCTATATTACATCGAGCTACAAGTTCTTCGACTGTCGTGGCCGGAGTTTCATACGTATCCCCGAAATAAAAAATCAAGCAGCGTGAGGTAGAATGAACGAGGTTGTCATAACACAGGTTTTTCTCTCCCAATCTGGGAATGTTTCATTTAGGTAAGTCTGCATATTCCTGTCAAAATGTGCAGGTGTACTATCATACTGAAATCACATCTGCTGTCTTATGTTCAAGGGCACATGTTCTATCAATTTTGGGAGACAATTACGTAAAAATAAAAGATACATACTTCCACACAGGCAGACCGATAATAAATAAGATCCTACCACAAAACTATCCACCACACCACACCAAATTTCTGCTGCTGATCGTTTACTAGAGTTGCATGTGGGTTTTTACGCCATACACATGATAGTTTCAAGACGGTTTTGATCATTCGACGTACGCTGTCTTCAAGTTCAGCTGTCCATATGGGGCTATTTCCTCCGATTTCACGTACGAGAAACCGAAGGGACCCCTCTCTCGAAGTCGAATATGGAGGCGTGGAAAAATACAAGGAAAGTTACTCTCTTTTGAGGGCGACGGTCACGATGTAAACGCCTCACTTCTGGGCTATTGCCCTTTGCTACTCCATAAATGAGTTGCATATCTGCCAGCTCGTGGACAGGGTAATCTTCCATCGCGCAGGCGTGTACAGGTTAACACAATCAATTTTACTTAAACACCAACGTCTACACTTTTACACGACCTTAAATACCTGGACACAACCCTCTACCGTTGAACACAACATTTCCCATCCTGTTATACAGCAATTACACGTGTAACAGTAGAGCATCTGACTATGTATATCACTCACAAGTTGCGTAGATGCTTATTACAACTCAGCTATGCTAACTGAAGCCATTCCACAATAAAACTTCAGGACAGCCTTCTGTAAGCCACTCGCAATTGGCACACAAGGGACGATAGTTCCGTAGGTATTCCTCCGTGTAGGTATTCCATACAGCTCTAAGGTATGTACATTAGAATGTCGAAAAAAGACTATCCTTTTTTTTAAATGTACTTTCAACGAGCTTCCTTTGAGAAAATTTCTCCGGCAATGATAAAATCAAAATGTAAGTGGTCTACACTAGGATAGTATTTTGGTATATTCACAATAGCAATGAAGATTTTCATAGCTCAGGGAAAAGTTGAGGTTTGCCAACTCGAAGGAAGGGGAAAACGCCATCAAAAGTATTCCTGGGAGAAGATTCATCTAACGAATAAATCAAGTATACTATTCCAGCGCACTTCTTGGTATCGTTATGCAACGTGTACAACATCCCTTGTTTCCCCACTTTTGTTGCTTCTGTGCACAGAAGTACCATATTCCACGGAATTACATATTACGAGGAAGAAACCGTTTAATGCAGCTTACTTTTGCCCCATATCTATTCACACAATATTTGGAATCCCTGGGTCATGTGGAGAATTCCTTGTACACTCGTTCATCACATATGATCTTTGCATTTTTCGATGTTATATTTATTTACATGCCGCCTGACTGTCCTACGCACAGTCGTTTTAAACCTAATCTGGATCAAAGTTATTTTTCCTTTTTCACACACTCTTGGACAGGAAGCCGTTCATTGATCATCCGTTACCATTAGCCTAGAAGATATAAGTGTGATACGTTAAAGACTTCGTTCCATTTAAAATCTTCTTCCGAGACGTCATTATGTACTGAGACAAAATAGATGAATCACACATGTGTATCTCTCTTTCTTTCGAATTCTGAGTGTTCTTCTAACTTGAACGATGCACTATTATTTTTTTAATGTTAAATCTTGTACTTGATTGATCATTTCTTCATTCAACGTTTGATAAAATACTCAAAGGAATACTCCAGTTTCTTTGGAAGTCATCCTTGCATCGTCACTGTACACTAATCGAATCTACGACTAAAAACAATGGACATTCTTCTGCCCGACTTCAATCCGACGTTTTGTTCATGAGTTATGGCGGTTTATACATTTTTCCGACAAATTTTCGGGTGTTACACCCAGGTTGTTGTATAGTTTTTGTTTTATTTCGGTGTCAGGAATCACCTAACGACGTTTGTTATATTAATTAAGTTACACCCTATATATATACGGGCGCCATTTTATGTATTAAAAAAACCAAATTTGTTTAGTAACGTAAATAGCTAAACTATGAAAACGTATTTACTAGAGAAACACTTTTTAGTTCTTGTAATAATTTTCTCTCAAACAAACTGAAGGTAAATATATACCAATAAATCAATACAGCTATATTTTAGAAAATGAAATGAAATCTTTGAGTTTTACGTCCCACGCTTATGCCGGTTAGGCTGAAGGAGACGGTGATTATGAGAAATGAATGAAATGGTGGAATGAAGAAAGTGGGAGGAAACGGGAGAACCCCGAGAATATCCACGCACACGGCGTTTATCGACCACAAAGTTCACTTGGCGGGAGCAAGGTTTGAACCCGAGACCCCATGCACCAGGGGTGAACGCTCTACCACTGACCCACCGCGGCTCCAGCTATATTTTAGAAATACAATAGGCACTGATTTTTCGAAGACTGCTCTAATACATAGGAACAATCAAATTTGTAAATAGAGAGTTTTCTTTTTAAATAAAACAAACTGAATTGCTTAAACTGCGCTATATCGATTGGTTTCAGCATCTGATTTTTTAAAAATAAATAATTAGCAGCACGAAAAATTCCTATATTATCTTCGAAAATAGACCTACATGTTAATTGCTTTACTGGCTTTATACATTTTTTTTTTTGAAAAAGTGATTGTAGGGGAAGATGGGGCTAGTTGCAACAATTTTCAGGTCTGTTTTTTTACTCGAAAATTATTATAGATATAAAAACTATATTGAGTGTACTAAAAGGTACATGCCTTAACTACATACCAAAAAAAGAGAAGTGCAAAACATCGAACGGCAGTTTTGATAGCATCCACTTTTTGAACTAAGTCCGACTGTTGACACTTGCCCCACCCATGGGGTAAATTGCAACATCATCTGGGGTAAGTTGCAACAATCGGACTTGATTCAGAAATTTAATGCTATCAAATCTACAGCTTGAACATCGCTTCACTCATTTTCACTGTGGCAGTCAATGTCTATAATCTATACAGATGTAGTACGGATTTCTCTCGGAACACGACCAATGAGACCACTTCTCACAACATAAACACTGTACCCAGTCTTCTTCTGTATCCTGTTCTTCGTACGGTTCTTCAGAAACCAAACAGACGACTTGAGAATAAATTCTTCTCAGCTGATGATTTTACGTTTTCGGTTGCTTTTAGATGCTTCTTTTTCATTTCGAAAGTACTTTTTTCTAGAGTGTTTGTAAGAATAGCACATCTCTTCCTTTTCCGAGCTGTCAGTTTTCTAGTTCCAGATTTTGGATAGAACCATACATGTTCAGGAGATCATCTGAAGGATTCTACACTATCTTCTTAGATGCATTTGCAGGTGATCCATGAAGCTCACTTTGACCTGCAGTCTGAAGTTCTAACTGAGAAGATGAAAGGAAACAACTACTACTAGGCACTGCAAGCAATAAGCCATCACTGTTGTCCTATAATAATAATAATAATAATAATAATAATAATAATAATAATAATAATAATAATAATAATAATAATAATAATAATGGAATAATAATAATACTCTTAGTTTTATTACCAACAACAATTGTTCATATAACAATGCTTAACCGCAAAAATTTCTATTTCAATGGCATGTGGCATGTTGCAACAGATGTTGCAAGTTACCCCATCGAAATATTTATATATAAAAGCTTTCCTCCCCACTAAATAGCAGGTAACATGGGAACAGAAATATAATGTCATTGTACTTCAACTGTTATACTATTTGGGTACTACATCTTACTTATTGTTATTACATATATGTAAGGAGTAGTTAGTGCTCTCAAATGGGTCAGGTCGGGTCGGGTCAACTCGCGTCGGGTTGTCGTGTCGGGTCAGTCGGGTCAGCTCAAGTCGGGTTGTCGTGTCGGGTCAGCTCGGGTCGGGTTGTCGGATCGGGGTCAATCGGGTCAGCTCGGGTCGGTTTGTCGGGTCGGATCAATCGTGTCAGCTCGGGTCGGGTTGTCGGGTCAGGCCAATCGGGTCGGGTTATCGGGTCTGGTCAATAGGGTCAGCTCGGGTCGGGTTGTCGGGTCGGGTTAGTCGGGTCGAGTTGTAGAGTCGGGTCAATCGGGTCAGCTCGGGTCGGGTTGTCGGGTCAGGTCAATCGGATCGGATCACTGGTCGGGTCACTCGGGTCGGGTCGGGTCAGTCAATTCTAGTCACGGGTCGGGTCGGGTCGGTCTTGAACCCGACCCGACCCGTTGAGAGCACTAGGTATAGTAAAGAAAGAAATGGTACCAGGTTATGCGTACGCTGATGATGTAAATTTAATAGGGGATGATGGGAGAACAATAGAAAGAAATGCAAAGGTCTTATTAAACGCTTGCAGGACAAGGGTTTAGAAGTAAATGCAGAGAAAACTAAATACATGGAAATGAGTTGGGAACGTAATACGGCCAATTATGAATGCGTTAAAATATTAAATAATACTTCTGATAAAGTGGATACTTTCAAATATCTAGGATAACGAAAATCATTTTCACGAAGAAATTAAATGTCAACTAAAACAGGGAATTAGTGTTATTATTCAGTTCAAAATCTCTTGTCGTCGCGAATTCAGTCGAGGAGTTTGAGGCTTAAAATATATAAAACAGTAATCATACCTGTTGTTCTGTATGGTTTCGAAACATGGTCGCTTACTCTGAGGGAAGAACATAGACTGAAAGTATTTGAGAACAAGATGCTCAGACGAATATTCGGAACCAAGAGGAATGGCGGAAACTTCATAACGAGGAACTACATAAATTATACGGCTTACCAAACATTGTTAGGATCATTAACTCTAGGAGGCTTAGGTGGGCAGGACATATAGCCAGGCAGGGGTGAATTCAGGGGGTGGCCCGGGGGAATCTCCCCCCGAAGAAAATTCATCCCCCCCGGAGAAATTAAAAAAAAATTCAGTCACAAAATGTAGAAATTTGCTTTTCTTTTCGTGCACGTGCAGACAAAATCCGATCTCTCAATATACATATAAATGACGCAGACCCATTCTATATAAGTATTAAGCATATAACATGTAAGATAGAATACCAAATAGCAGCGGCGGCTGGTACTAATGTTGCATGGTTGTGCAACCGGACATTTTTTTAATACTTAAAATATTTTTAAGTATTAAAGTAGTGTATCAGTGAATAATAAACCTTTGATCTTTAGCGCAAAACAGTATTGATGCATTTCTGAAAAAAGTCAATTAAAAAACGGAAAGAAAGAGATGATTTACATTTCCAGTGGCAGCCAACGTTGTCACTGGAAGCAGTAACATTGAGCATATGGCAGCGAGCTCCTATTTCTTAACATGGAGAAGTGGATTTATTCTTGCATCGCTCCTATCTTCCCGTATTGCTCTCTTGCGATTGCATTTTCTCCCGCAACTGGTCAGCTTCTGTAATAGTTACGAATTCCTCCGCTTAGCAGCGCTTGACTCAATTGATAGGGTGAGAGAGATACAGAGAATCTTTATTAAGCCTATTACTAATATTACATATTAATATTAGCAATAATAATAATGATAACTAAATTCATGGCGCAACAGCCTTTAGAAGGCATGGACTTATGGCACTCATTTCTGTGGGGTAATGTGTTTATAGGTCTGCACGGGCTCGGGCTACTATGATAACCGTAATGGGGCTAGCCATACTGAGAGCTTTATACAGTTCTACCTGAGTTAGAGCGGCAACGCCGGAATCTGGTTACAATGAAGGATTTATGGTAGGGACAAGTAAACCCTTAGATCTTTACTTACTATATATATATATATATATATATATATATATATATATATATATATATATAGATAGATAGATAGATAGATAGATAGATAGATAGATAGATAGATAGATAGATAGATAGATAGATATCGAGTGTTGCAAAATAAGTGTTACAACTCTTGAGAGGTAACTCCTGCCACTGAGTCAAGAAAAAAAGTTCTCTTGAACTTTCTGCTATCGGACATAGTTTCGGATCTACAAAGCGTGGAAAAATGAGTTTCGGACGCCAATAGTTCGGAAACTAACCAACATAAAGAGGGCGGGTAAAAATTTCACTGAAGAAGTCATACCTGCTCCATTGAATTTTGCATGTTTCACAATCCTACCATGCACGCGCGGGGATGCGGCACAGGATCGACACGGCACAGGATCGACACGGCATACGACCGACAATTCAGCTCAGAAACCTGTTTCGGTCCTGTGCCGTGTCGATCCTGTGCCGTTTCGGTCCTATGCCGTGTCGATCCTATGCCGTGTCGATCCTGTGCCGTTTTGCTCTCACGCCGCTGCTCTGAAATAATTTAACTTTTAATCATGTGCCTAAAAAAATAATATTTTTATTATCTGTTTAATCTTTGCTCTTACAAATTATAAACTCCTGTCGATTCTATGCCTGTGCAAGTTATATGCATAGAATACGTACGATCGAAACGGCATAGAGCCGACACGGCACAGGATCGACACGGCATAGGAACGAAACGGCACAGGATCGACACGGCACAGGATCGACACGGCGCAGGACCGAAACGGCATAGGACCGAAACGACGCACGATCATCCCCACTGCGTAGTATCTATAAAACCAAATATTTATTTCTCATAAAAGCAATCAGAGACCTGTCAATTGATTTTAAAATATAAGAATTATAAGATATTTACTATATGAATATTAATAATTGTGAGTGACAAAAGAATGATAGTGCTAAATGGACAAAATATAATTTCTTGTGTGCTTGGTCAAAAGCATTTCTATATGTATGGAATACTTATATTTATTATTATTATTATTATTATTATTATTATTATTATTATTATTATTATTATTATTATTACGTTTTAACTCGTTTTGAAATCATGGCCTGATTCCACTAGAAAGCGAAAGCCATGAGAAATGTAAGCTAAGTAGTAATATGGAATACTTTTAATGTTGCTCACTAGAGGAAACATGCTCGCATGTCTTCTCGTCTCGATATCGAGACCACAAGAGACTTTTTTAATAAGAAGCTCAGTTGGGAAGTAATAACTGAGCCGATGGCTCGAGCCGGTTCGCTTGGGGTGAACCATCGGCTCGAGCTGGCTTGGTTGGATGAACCATCTGCTCGGTTCGGCTCATCTGGGCCGAAGGCTCTTGCTGACACGGTTCGGTGAGCTGTTGGCTCGGCTCACTTCTCGGTTCGGGTCCATAGTGAGTGAGCTGTGAGCCCAGCTGCTCAAGTTGTTTACAATTGTAAACCCGGGCCGAACAGTTTTGAAGATATTTGGCCAGTGCCCTATAACTTTTAACAATGTTTGGCTCGAGCCCGAATACTCAACCTAAACCCTCAACCCAAATTCACAAGCTCGTGAACAATATCCTTGACTCCTAGAATTCACGGCTACCGAGGTTAGCAATCAACTAGTTTTTTAGTATTCAAACACAGACCGCGTTTCTTTCATGTTTAAACACAGTGTTGTTATAATTATAATTATAATTATTATTTATTATTATTAATAATAATAATAAAAGTTGTACTAGTAGTAGTACTAGTATCATTGATAACCTATATTGTCTATGCAAGATACTTGAAGAGAATACTCGAAACTACAAACCAGATTTGGTTCGACTCGACCCGAATTCGAGTCGAGTTGGAGGAAATTTTTCGAATCGCGTTCAAAGATGTCTGTTTTTAGTCGAATCGAGTTTCAAAGAATACTCGCTCGTACTCACTCGTGCCCATCGTAGGATGACCACATTCTAACAATCGAAAAGTAGGACACAAGTATAATAGTACTGTATATGATATCTTACTGCGTCGGCAATACGCATATCATTATTTCAATTAATGTTAACCTTAAGTTAATGAACATTTTTGTTAAGAAGAAGCACTGAACAAAATTATTAAAGGAATTAAACACAACTCCAAATGCTTTGATGAATAACAAATTGGTTTATTTTATGAACGTACAGTCAAAGTTCGTGTTGGGCTAAATAATAATAATAATAATAATAATAATAATAATAATAATAATAATAATAATAATAATAATAATAATAATAATAATAATAATAATAATAATAAATTTCGAAGCGTGGTATTATTTTAAGAAACGAAAGAAAATTTAGACCGGCACAAAGGAACTTCTATTTAACTTGGTTAGCATCACTGTCATAAGTTCAATAAGAAACCTTTCCTACTTTACCGATATCTCAACAAGGCCTTCTCAGTAAAAGCGATGTATTGTAAAAAATGGTTTGTTGATTGTTCTCCATCCCTAGTCTTCTGAGGAGTGTTAAAAAACACAGCGGTTCATCATTCAGGAAAAGAGTGTGTTTGATTCAAAATATTGTGAATAAAGAATGAAACATTAAGATATTTCAAATAAATTAACTCTGGACATTTTGCAGGACATTTTAAAGAAGAAGGATATTTCTCGATTTCCTAGACATTTTCGCAACACGCAGGACAGCTCTTTGAAAAACAGTACTGTACTGCGAAAATCAGTACGTCTGGTTACCCTAGCCCATTCGTACGAGTAACGCAGTATGGCATTTTAGCCAATGTTACCTTATATGAAAATATTCATAACTTATAGCTGTCAAGTAAAAATGTGTCCTTGCATTTACATAAAGCAATTCAGAAAGGGCAATAATAATAATAATAATAATAATAATAATAATAATAATAATAATAATAATAATAATAATAATAATAATAAAAGCGATAGTAATAGTAGTACGGAAAATTGAAGTGATAACATTTGTTCACATATTCTAAGTTTCAGACCTAAAAGTAACGCCTTACTTTCGAAGTAAAGTAACAGTTACTTTTTGGGGGCAAGTAACGCGTTACATTTTAGGAAAAAGTAAAGTAACTTGTAACGCGTTACATTTTTACATGTAACTTACCCAAAACTGTCCATGGGAAAATTGTTCACTGCTCGGGCCAAGATTGTTTCTGACTGTCGACAGATGGATGCCGTTTATGGCAGACCTTTGCCTGAAGTACTGCCCAAAGTTTGTAGTCCAACGGGTTAAGATCCGGGCTGCTAGAAGGCCAATCAATGGTAGAAATGAAGTGAGGGACGTTCCACGCCAGCCAGTCCTAAGTTGGTTTCGCTGTGTGGCCTGGAGCGGAATCCTGTTGGAAGGTCCACCTTTCTCCAGGGAACATGGTAGCAGATAGTGGTTACACTATAGGTGTTAGCACTGTGTTCTGGTATACCTTGGCAGATGCTTTAACACCTTGTTCGCAAAATTACAGCTGGGTTGTGCTTGAGTAGCTCACTCCCCACCAAACCATCACTGAGGCAGCATGATGTGTTGGGTGTCATCCAGAAGTCCTAAACGGCAGAACCCCTAAAAATATAGGCACTAGACCTGAATTTTAGTACTTCTGCAGTTTAGGACTTGTGGCACGGTATGATTTTTAGGATTTCTGCCGTTTAGGACTTGTGCCGCGATATGATTTTTAGGACTTCTGGCGTTTAGGACTTCTGCCTTTTAGGACTTGTGCCGTTTAGGTCTTGTGCCTTTTTCATTCACTTGCTTTAGTTCTGAAATTCGCCACCACCCCACGAAATTGCGACGATGCAGCAACTAGTTGGCAATAATGTCACGAACGTAGCTAATTCCAACAATAACAACTATATTTGTACTACTAAGATTATTATTATCACTATCTGTTCTGCACTTATACGTGAATTACATAATACAACTTATTTCATTCTAAGAATTAATTACATAATTAGTTAAGAAATTCGTTTTTTTCGAATGGAGATACGAGAATCCCAAGACAAATTCCTAAAACAAAAATAAATAAATAAAAAATTGAAAAAATGTTTAAAAAGCATATTTTACCAGACTTCTGAAAGCAAGAAAACATTCAGAATTTCAATATATACTGTGTGGAGCGAATTTTATTAAGAGTAAGACAAAAATCCACCAAAGTTTACTTAATTAAGACAAAAGCTCACTAGACATTTCACGAGTGAACATTAAATACCAACGGTATACATAAAGAACGCAGTAGATTTAAAATTGAACAAAGAACATTTACTATGCAACACATTGGGTGACATTCATAAGTTCTAAACGGCACAAGTCCTAAAAATATAGGCACTAGACCTAAATTTTAGGTCGTGTGCCATTTTTGCAGAAATTACTACATAGTCATTTAGGGGTGTAGCCTGCAATTTTTTCTAGGGGAGCTTGATTTTTATATATTAAAAGCAAATCAAAAGTTTATTTTCAGATTACAAAAGCTTCAATAAGACAATAAATTTATACATATTACACATGTACATAAATACATAATATTATTGTATTTCCAGTTACTTCCTTTTTGAAACCTGGACCTTGACAGAGCGTAAATATAAAACCACAGCTTGTGGGAAATGTACGAATAAGTTAGTTATAACAAATCGGAAACTGTTCATGGAAGTCCATTTGTTTGACTGTATTTATCTTCTGTACTCTTATATAAAAGAGTAAAGATGAGTGATTTTTGGGCATACTACTACAAGTAGAGTCGATAAATTTTAGTTATAAAATATAATTTTCTTATGAAAGCAGTACATAAGAAAGAATTTTTGGAAATAAGTATCGTAAAAAGGGTGGGGTAAGATTTTTTTAAAGGGTAGTGTATCTCGCAAGTTTCTAAAGCTAGTAAAATAAAACTTGGCATATAAGCTTTCCTATTAAAAAAAAACAACTGAAAATTGAAAATTGAAAATTGAACACATAAAAGGGAAAGAGCAAAGGGAGCACACTTTTTTATGTTCGATTTCCCCATTACTTACTCAGAAAATATGTAAATAAATTAAGGAAGGATTTGTTTAAGCTAGATGCGTGAAACTCGGCATTTGAACTTTTAACTAAAAGTAATAAAATACTATATGTTTCAGCGTCTTGAAAATTACACTTCTAAGCGAAAGGAGGGCCAGTTTCTATAATATTAAAATATCCCACTGCTTATGAGATTTGGGCAGAAAACTCTTTTTCCTTTAGGCCTCGGTTCATCCAGTTAAGCAAACGAGAGTACAAAGTGGCTGATTAATTAGGTTCTTTTAATTATTTTAACATGTTGACGTAGTTTAATTCTTTTAAAACTGTATTCTTTCACATTCTATTATAAACATATTTCATTTGCTGTAATTATTAAACACGTTTAATAAACATAAAACAGACTAACCTCCGGTCCCGGCCAGAATATGTTTTTGGTGTTAAGCCATCACATGCCGTCCGTAACATAACCTTTGATTTAAACTTCACGTACTATCAAGACTCAAGTCTCAGAAATGTAGCATATATGAAATATACTACTTCTACTACTACTACTATACTACTACTACTACTACTACTACTACTACTAAATATTAATAATAATAATATAATAATAATAATAATAATAATAATAATAATAATAATAATAATAATAATAATAATAATAATAATAATATGTACTTCTGAAATACATATGTATCTATGTGTTATTAATTCTTTCATAATCTTGAAAGAAACTTTTGATTTGTTTTTAGTTTGTAAAAATGAAGGCCCTCTAGAAAAACTTGCTGGCTATACCCTGAATGACTATGTATTGGTTTCTGTACACGTATTGTGTTATCACTTACTAGTCTAGTGTTATTTTTAGAACAAGACAATGGTTCTTGTCTTGGAATATTACTAGTTTGGTTTGGTAGTACAGTGATAGAGTGTGACCTATGATTTTATTTCCCTGTAGGGTATGCTATCTGCAATGCAATAAACTGTATATGCTTCTTCTTCCTAACAAGGCTGGGCGATAAGCCCCTGCAATTCCATTACAAATAAGGACGATATTATTTTATAAACTACTTGGTGAACCTTTGTTAATATAACGCTATTAGTTCTTACAACCTTTTGTTAATCTTATTTAACAATTGCAAAATGGAATAAGAGAGAAAATATATAATGATGATGATAGTTTATTTACATAAGGTATACATACAACAAAAGGGAATCTGTTGGTCACTACTGTGTATTTGCTAAACCAGGGTCAAACTCTGTGTGTCACAAAGGTTAGTTTAACAGAGTTTAAAATAATAATAGATATTTTGTTTGACTTACAAAGATTATCATATTAGCAAAATGATTTGAAATAATACGCCAGACATAGGATAAGCCTTGGGCTATATCGCTTAGAATTGTTTTAAGAGTAAATATATCATTTATGCATTAAATTTCATTACTGGCTACTTACACGTTTCGGCCTCGTATTGGAAGTCAGCTTCTCGTGTTCTTTTCATATTCCACGATAACTGTTTTAATTGCACACTCCGCCAAATTACCTTTCCGACCTTACAATACTTTCTTGGAAAATTCGGCTAACATATATCACCAGACGTTTGGAAAACCGACATCCTTTACTTCAGGATACAATGCGTTATTTAGCATTTCACCCAACACCTCACCGTTACTATCATTCTCCACTTTCGCTCCTATAATCTACCACCGTTAGATCCCTCTTTACTTATCATCGCCGATTACGTCATTCATGAACATCTTCCTCTCATTCACCCATCATTTCCAGCACAGTGATTACCATTATTTACTAACATGGGACTCATTCATTTTCATCATTGAATAGAGCAGCCTCTAGGCTAAAGATAAGCTCATTTGTCTAACTAATATCACCCACGTGTTGTCCTGTGTATGCATCTCGCCACATCATTCACGCCCATTACTATATCATACGTATCGTGCATTCTATACCTAATCCTTCGTTATGATCATTAATGTTCTTTCCTTATAATATACTGCCTGATTATTTTCTTATTTATCTTCTTACTAATAACAATCATATATATGTAAAGTAACTTGGCTTCAGTTATCGCATCCTTATTGGTATGCAACCGTGCACATCACATGGCATCAGTTTGAGGGAATATTATTGATGAATTGGCAATGGCTTTCATGTTCTTGACGCTAATCCTTACATTTCCGACGATTTGAACTCACGTTTACTGAGTATGAGTGCATTCTGGGGATTTTTCGTAAAGTGTTTCCACACATTTGAATCACCCTGCTTCACTGTTATGCTCTACCGACATTGCAGATGTCTTTCTAGAGCATTTGAGTACAAATTCGCTATACTTAATACTCAGAACATCACTGTTGTCCGGCATCCATACCTGGCGATTATGCAACCACACACAACGGGCATGGTGTCCGCCATTTTATATTTGTTCCAGATATCGACTTAATAAAAACGAATTATTGTTACCTGGTACAAGCTTATCAATTCATATCCATTTAGACCAAGTTTCACTTGGAAGATTATCCGGGACTCCCTACGTTCCTTTGGGGAACCCTTGCGCGTGCATGGTAGGATTGTGAAACATGCAAAATTCAATGGAGCAGGTATGACTTCTTCAGTGAATTTTTTACCCGCCCTCTTTATGTTGGTTAGTTTCCGAACTATTGGCGTCCGAAACTCATTTTTCCACGCTTTGTAGATCCGAAACTATGTCCGATAGCCGAAAGTTCACGAGAACTTTTTTTCTTGTCTCAGTGGCAGGAGTTACCTCTCAAGAGTTGTAACACTTATTTTGCAACACTCGATATCTATCTATCTATCTATCTATCTATATATATATATATATATATATATATATATATATATATATATATATATATATAGTAAGTAAAGATCTAAGGGTTTACTTGTCCCTACCATAAATCCTTCATTGTAACCAGATTCCGGCGTTGCCGCTCTAACTCAGGTAGAACTGTATAAAGCTCTCAGTATGGCTAGCCCCATTACGGTTATCATAGTAGCCCGAGCCCGTGCAGACCTATAAACACATTACCCCACAGAAATGAGTGCCATAAGTCCATGCCTTCTAAAGGCTGTTGCGCCATGAATTTAGTTATCATTATTATTATTGCTAATATTAATATGTAATATTAGTAATAGGCTTAATAAAGATTCTCTGTATCTCTCTCACCCTATCAATTGAGTCAAGCGCTGCTAAGCGGAGGAATTCGTAACTATTACAGAAGCTGACCAGTTGCGGGAGAAAATGCAATCGCAAGAGAGCAATACGGGAAGATAGGAGCGATGCAAGAATAAATCCACTTCTCCATGTTAAGAAATGGAGCTCGCTGCCATATGCTCAATGTTACTGCTTCCAGTGACAACGTTGGCTGCCACTGGAAATGTAAATCATCTCTTTCTTTCCGTTTTTTAATTGACTTTTTTCAGAAATGCATCAATACTGTTTTGCGCTCAAGATCAAAGGTTTATTTTTCACTGATACACTACTTTAATACTTAAACATATTTTAAGTATTAAAAAAATGTCCGGTTGCACAACCATGCAACATTAGTACCAGCCGCCGCTGCTATTTGGTATTCTATCTTACATGTTATATGCTTAATACTTATATAGAATGGGTCTGCGTCATTTATATGTATATTGAGAGATCGGATTTTGTCTGCACGTGTACGAAAAGAAAAGCAAATTTCTACATTTTGTGACTGAATTTTTTTTGAATTTCTCCGGGGGGGGATGAATTTTCTTCGGGGGGAGATTCCCCCGGGCCACCCCCTGAATTCACCCCTGCCTGGCTATATGTCCTGCCCACCTAAGCCTCCTAGAGTTAATGATCCTAACAATGTTTGGTAAGCCGTATAATTTATGTAGTTCCTCGTTATGAAGTTTCCGCCATTCCTCTTGGGTCCGAATATTCGTCTGAGCATCTTGTTCTCAAATACTTTCAGTCTATGTTCTTCCCTCAGAGTAAGCGACCATGTTTCGAAACCATACAGAACAACAGGTATGATTACTGTTTTATATATTTTAAGCCTCAAACTCCTCGACTGAATTCGCGACGACAAGAGATTTTGAACTGAATAATATCACTAATTCCCTGTTTTAGTTGACATTTAATTTCTTCGTGAAAATGATTTTCGTTATCCTAGATATTTGAAAGTATCCACTTTATCAGAAGTATTATTTAATATTTTAACGCATTCATAATTGGCCGTATTACGTTCCCAACCCACTTCCATGTATTTAGTTTTCTCTGCATTTACTTCTAAACCCTTGTCCTGCAAGCGTTTAATAAGACCTTTGCATTTCTTTCTATTGTTCTCCCATCATACCCTATTAAATTTACATCATCAGCGTACGCATAACCTGGTACCATTTCTTTCTTTACTATACCTAGTGCTCTCAACGGGTCGGGTCGGGTTCAAGACCGACCCGACCCGACCCGTGACTAGAATTGACTGACCCGACCCGACCCGAGTGACCCGACCAGTGATCCGATCCGATTGACCTGACCCGACTCTACAACTCGACCCGACTAACCCGACCCGACAACCCGACCCGAGCTGACCCTATTGACCAGACCCGATAACCCGACCCGATTGGCCTGACCCGACAACCCGACCCGAGCTGACACGATTGACCCGACCCGACAAACCGACCCGAGCTGACCCGATTGACCCCGATCCGACAACCCGACCCGAGCTGACCCGACACGACAACCCGACTTGAGCTGACCCGACTGACCCGACACGACAACCCGACGCTAGTTGACCCGACCCGACCTGACCCATTTGAGAGCACTAACTACTCCTTACATATATGTAATAACAATAAGTAAGATGTAGTACCCAAATAGTATAACAGTTGAAGTACAATGACATTATATTTCTGTTCCCATGTTACCTGCTATTTAGTGGGGAGGAAAGCTTTTATATATAAATATTTCGATGGGGTAACTTGCAACATCTGTTGCAACATGCCGCATGCCATTGAAATAGAAATTTTTGCGGTTAAGCATTGTTATATGAACAATTGTTGTTGGTAATAAAACTAAGAGTGTTATTATTATTCCATTATTATTATTATTATTATTATTATTATTATTATAGGACAACAGTGATGGCTTATTGCTTGCAGTGCCTAGTAGTAGTTGTTTCCTTTCATCTTCTCAGTTAGAACTTCAGACTGCAGGTCAAAGTGAGCTTCATGGATCACCTGCAAATGCATCTAAGAAGATAGTGTAGAATCCTTCAGATGATCTCCTGAACATGTATGGTTCTATCCAAAATCTGGAACTAGAAAACTGACAGCTCGGAAAAGGAAGAGATGTGCTATTCTTACAGACACTCTAGAAAAAAGTACTTTCGAAATGAAAAAGAAGCATCTAAAAGCAACCGAAAACGTAAAATCATCAGCTGAGAAGAATTTATTCTCAAGTCGTCTGTTTGGTTTCTGAAGAACCGTACGAAGAACAGGATACAGAAGAAGACTGGGTACAGTGTTTATGTTGTGAGAAGTGGTCTCATTGGTCGTGTTCCGAGAGAAATCCGTACTACATCTGTATAGATTATAGACATTGACTGCCACAGTGAAAATGAGTGAAGCGATGTTCAAGCTGTAGGTTTGATAGCATTAAATTTCTGAATCAAGTCCGATTGTTGCAACTTACCCCAGATGATGTTGCAATTTACCCCATGGGTGGGGCAAGTGTCAACAGTCGGACTTAGTTCAAAAAGTGGATGCTATCAAAACTGCCGTTCGATGTTTTGCACTTCTCTTTTTTTGGTATGTAGTTAAGGCATGTACCTTTTAGTACACTCAATATAGTTTTTATATCTATAATAATTTTCGAGTAAAAAAACAGACCTGAAAATTGTTGCAACTAGCCCCATCTTCCCCTACAATCACTTTTTCAAAAAAAAAAATGTATAAAGCCAGTAAAGCAATTAACATGTAGGTCTATTTTCGAAGATAATATAGGAATTTTTCGTGCTGCTAATTATTTATTTTTAAAAAATCAGATGCTGAAACCAATCGATATAGCGCAGTTTAAGCAATTCAGTTTGTTTTATTTAAAAAGAAAACTCTCTATTTACAAATTTGATTGTTCCTATGTATTAGAGCAGTCTTCGAAAAATCAGTGCCTATTGTATTTCTAAAATATAGCTGGAGCCGCGGTGGGTCAGTGGTAGAGCGTTCACCCCTGGTGCATGGGGTCTCGGGTTCAAACCCTGCTCCCGCCAAGTGAACTTTGTGGTCGATAAACGCCGTGTGCGTGGATATTCTCGGGGTTCTCCCGTTTCCTCCCACTTTCTTCATTCCACCATTTCATTCATTTCTCATAATCACCGTCTCCTTCAGCCTAACCGGCATAAGCGTGGGACGTAAAACTCAAAGATTTCATTTCATTTTCTAAAATATAGCTGTATTGATTTATTGGTATATATTTACCTTCAGTTTGTTTGAGAGAAAATTATTACAAGAACTAAAAAGTGTTTCTCTAGTAAATACGTTTTCATAGTTTAGCTATTTACGTTACTAAACAAATTTGGTTTTTTTAATACATAAAATGGCGCCCGTATATATATAGGGTGTAACTTAATTAATATAACAAACGTCGTTAGGTGATTCCTGACACCGAAATAAAACAAACACTATACAACAACCTGGGTGTAACACCCGAAAATTTGTCGGAAAAATGTATAAACCGCCATAACTCATGAACAAAACGTCGGATTGAAGTCGGGCAAAAGAATGTCCATTGTTTTTAGTCGTAGATTCGATTAGTGTACAGTGACGATGCAAGGATGACTTCCAAAGAAACTGGAGTATTCCTTTGAGTATTTTATCAAACGTTGAATGAAGAAATGATCAATCAAGTACAAGATTTGACATTAAAAAATAATAGTGCATCGTTCAAGTTAGAAGAACACTCAGAATTCGAAAGAAAGAGAGATACACGTGTGTGATTCATCTATTTTGTCTCAGTACATAATGACGTCTCGGAAGAAGATTTTAAATGGAACGAAGTCTTTAACGTATCACACTTATATCTTCTAGGCTAATGGTAACGGATGATAAATGAACGGCTTCCTGTCCAAGAGTGTGTGAAAAAGGAAAAATAACTTTGATCCAGATTAGGTTTAAAACGACTGTGCATAGGACAGTCAGGCGGCATGTAAATAAATATAACATCGAAAAATGCAAAGATCATATGTGATGAACGAGTGTACAAGGAATTCTCCACATGACCCAGGGATTCCAAATATTGTGTGAATAGATATGGGGCAAAAGTAAGCTGCATTAAACGGTTTCTTCCTCGTAATATGTAATTCCGTGGAATATGGTACTTCTGTGCACAGAAGCAACAAAAGTGGAGAAACAAGGGATGTTGTACACGTTGCATAACGATACCAAGAAGTGCGCTGGAATAGTATACTTGATTTATCCGTTAGATGAATCTTCTCCCAGGAATACTTTTGATGGCGTTTTCCCCTTCCTTCGAGTTGGCAAACCTCAACTTTTCCTTGAGCTATGAAAAACTTCATTGCTATTGTGAATATACCAAAATACTATCCTAGTGTAGACCACTTACATTTTGATTTTATCATTGCCGGAGAAATTTTCTCAAAGGAAGCTCGTTGAAAGTACATTTTAAAAAAAGGATAGTCTTTTTTCGACATTCTAATGTACATACCTTAGAGCTGTATGGAATACCTACACGGAGGAATACCTACGGAACTATCGTCCCTTGTGTGCCAATTGCGAGTGGCTTACAGAAGGCTGTCTTGAAGTTTTATTGTGGAATGGCTTCAGTTAGCATGGCTGAGTTGTAATAAGCATCTACGCAACTTGTGAGTGATATACATAGTCAGATGCTCTACTGTTACACGTGTAATTGCTGTATAACAGGATGGGAAATGTTGTGTTCAACGGTAGAGGGTTGTGTCCAGGTATTTAAGGTCGTGTAAAAGTGTAGACGTTGGTGTTTAAGTAAAATTGATTGTGTTAACCTGTACACACCTGCGCGATGGAAGATTACCCTGTCCACGAGCTGGCAGATATGCAACTCATTTATGGAGTAGCAAAGGGCAATAGCCCAGAAGTGAGGCGTTTATATCGTGACCGTCGCCCTCAAAAGAGAGTAACTTTCCTTGTATTTTTCCACGCCTCCATATTCGACTTCGAGAGAGGGGTCCCTTCGGTTTCTCGTACGTGAAATCGGAGGAAATAGCCCCATATGGACAGCTGAACTTGAAGACAGCGTACGTCGAATGATCAAAACCGTCTTGAAACTATCATGTGTATGGCGTAAAAACCCACATGCAACTCTAGTAAACGATCAGCAGCAGAAATTTGGTGTGGTGTGGTGGATAATTTTGTGGTAGGAACTTATTTATTATCGGTCTGCCTGTGTGGGAGTACGTATCTTTTATTTTTACGTAATTTTCTCCCAAAATTGATAGAACATGTGCCCTTGAAGATAAGACAGCAGATGTGATTTCAGTATGATAGTACACCTGCACATTTTGACAGGAATATGCAGACTTACCTAAATGAAACATTCCCAGATTGGGAGAGAAAAACCTGTGTTATGACAACCTCGTTCATTCTACCTCACGCTGCTTGATTTTTTATTTCGGGGATACGTATGAAACTCCGGCCACGACAGTCGAAGAACTTGTAGCTCGATGTAATATAGCTGCGGCAATCATCTACGAAATTTCAGATGTGCTTGATCACACGCGGAAAAATTTGCTTCGCCGATGTCATCTTTGCAATGCGGTCAACGGTCGACAATATCAGACTGTGAACTGTTATTCTTCATAGCTGTCTCGTGTACACATACTGCATTGCACAAATACTGTACAAGGTACCTCTGAGTATTTCAGTTATCCTACCTTCTCCGAAACAGAATAAATCGATAATTTGAAATTGTATTTCTTTCTTTCCTTGTGCAACACGCGCAAAACCTTGAGTATCGTCGAGTTTCATTCCTTCTGTACTCGTAGTTATTATCTTCCACGAATTTACGCATTACGGGGAGGAAATCTTTTAATCTAGCTTACTTTGGCTCAAATTATATTCACATAATTTGTGGGAATCACTGTTGTTATGTGAAGAATCCCTTATACTCTAGTTCATCGTACATGATCTTTTGCCCCTGACTGTCTTATGCACAGTCGTTATAAACCTACTCTGGATCAAAGTTATTTTTTTCTCATTTTTACACACTCTTAAGTTGAACAGGAAGACGTTGATTGATCATCCGTTACTATTGGCATAGAAGTTATAATTATGATAAGCTAAAGACTTCGTTTCATTTAAATTCTTCTTCCGAGTCCAGGAATCACCTCCAGACGTTCATTACATTAATGAAGTTACACACTATATATATAATGATAAAAAATAATACCGATATTAGTGTCGATGAAATAGTATTTGGAGTCACTCAGACGAACAGTAACACTCCCGATGCAGTTTAAATCCATACTCAGATTCCATTGCCCTTTATGCTCAAAATGAAACTATTCTCCCCGTGCGAAGAACGGGTATTCTGTTAATAATTTATTATTAAACATCACACCATAAAATACAAAGTGTATCACGTAATGTACACGTTATACTGTTACTTCTTAATGTATAAATGGAGGATGAAGGACTATTATTGGATCAAAAGATCCAATATATTTCAGACAATAAATTTCTTGTAGGCTTTATATCTGGAGAACAACATATAGTGTACCCAAACCTAAACTATGACTGAACTCAGTATGATGTGCTTAGTGCCTGAATAAAACGAAAGCTCGATTTAGGGGCCATTCAAAAATTCTGTTGCCCTTGATCCAAAAAATCTAATATATTTCATTCAATAAAAAAAAAAAAATCTTGTACGTCTTACATCTGAAGAACTACATATAGTGCAGCCAAACCAAAACTATCACTTAACTCAGCATGATGTGCTTATTCCGAAAGTAATACGAAACCTTGATTTAGGGACCGTCCAAACGTTTGTAGCCCCTGATCCAAAAAGTCCAATATATTTCATTCAATCAATAATTTTATTGTATGTCTTATATATGGAGAACTACATATAGTGTAACCCAACCCAAGATATCACTTAACTCAGTGAGATATGCTTATTGCGTAAAAAATATGAAAAGTCGATTTAGGACCGTCCAAAAATTTTGTGTCCCGTTATAAAAAAAAAATCCAAAATATTTAATTAATCGAAATTTTTCTTGTACTCCTTATACCTGGAAAACTACATATCTGGAGAAAACTCGATTTAGAGACCGTTCGAATATTTTATGGTAACTGATCCAAAAATTAATATTAGCCAAGATCATAATACTTTGATCCATTTTTTAGATCATTCCTAAAATTCTTGTTTTTATCCAATCTTTCTTTTAAACAGTATCACTCTCTTTGTTCTCAATTTGAAATTTATCAAGCAATTATAAAGCATTGCTTATTATCCAATTTGTATTCGGTGTAGAGCTTCAATTTTCTCAAAGTTTCAAATAAGATAATAAAATATGATTTACTATCGGAATTCGTGTCAGGTATTATTATTACTTTTATTGGTGTTTTCCTTTCTTTCAATTGTTAAAACAAGAAACTACCTTGCACTGTCGTAAAATATGTGCTCTTTTCCAATAGCATAATAAGTGCTCATATAATTTTGAACTTTAAAATTAAGGATTGAATCAGTACAAGAAGTACAATTTGGATAACGAATGACTTATAATTGATGTTTAGTGGCGTACTGAAGTAAAGGGATTAAGGACTTTGAAACCCCCCTTGAGCAAGGTATTATGCAAAATTAAGCACGTTTATCATATTAGCACGTTTATATATATAAACACTTGACATATATAAACTTGTGTTCCTAAAGCCCCTGAACCCCCTAAACATTTGCGTAGAGTACTGATTGTGTTTCTCTTATTATTTTAACCGTTTTATGCTTTGAACGAAATTTGAAGTGCAGGAACCCTGTGAAGGTGACCACCTTTACTATAAAAATTTCTTTAATGGTTCTTAGTTTTTCTTCAAAACAATCAATAACGAACGAAAAATAAATGATTGAGTTTGATTTTAAATCGAAATTTGAAATACCACCAAAAAGTTGGCCCACCCAACCTTATTTTGTAAATGACTCTTAATAATTTTCAAAACAAACTATTTCCTCTTCAAACCAATCAATAAGAAAGGAAAACATGTTATTAGCTTGAGTATTGAATCGATATTTAAAAGCAGAAAAAACAGTATGAAGTTGACCACCAAATGTATCCTGGAAATAGATATATTTTACTGGTTGTTTTGAAACAAGTGATTTTTTCTTCAAAATAAGCAAACCGCCCCGAAACAAATCACCTTCATCAACATTATTTCTTAATTATATTCTTATGTTTTTCGAATCAAATTACTTTTCTTCCAAACAAGCAACAACAAATCCATATCAAACGATTGATTTTGGTCTTGAATCGAAATTTGTAAGTAAAGGAATCAGATTGAATTTGATCACATTCTAAATTTATTTTGTAAATCTCTTTCTCTATTTTTTCGAAACAAGCGATTTGCTCTTAAAATCAACCAATAAGAAACGCTTGGCTTCGGTTTTGATTCGAGACTTTAAAGTGGAGCCAATATGAAATTCCATCACCCATTTCTCTTGAAAAGACTCTTTATGTTTTTCGAAACAGACTATTCTTTTTCAAAATAATTAGTAGCATACGCATATCAAACAATTGATTTTGATTTTCAATCAAAATTTTAAGTGGAGGAACAAGGGTAAATTTGGCCATATACCAACTTTATTTTGTAAACATCTCTTTATGTTTTAAGAAAGATACGATTTTTACTATTTTTCTTCAAAAAAGTCAATAACAAACGAAAAACAAACGATTGGCTTCCGATTTCAATTCGAAATTTGAAAGGAGGCAACTTAACATAGGTGCATTGCTTCGCTTAAAAAAAAAAAAAAATCCAAACGCAAATTCTAAGCCTACAGTTTTAAAATTGCAGTTACATGTACATACTTCAACTTAGTATACATAAAAAATTACAGCATTATAAAAATATCAGACAAATCATATTATTTATTCGGTATTGAAAACCTCGAATCAACTATTGGAGTTATTTAGCGTATTTTTTTTAATATCACAAAATTAAAGGTGTATTTATTACGGCATGGATATATTACGCACAATATTTTTATACAATTTGTATATATATATATATATACATAATTTTTTAAAAAATAGACCATTTAGAATTATTTATCCTTACAATTTTTTATATCCACAAATTCAAGGTCAGGGATATGCGATATTGATATTTTCAGAAAGTGTTGACCACCCTACAGAGTGTCGATCCTGTGTCGTGTCGATCCTATGCCGTTTCGGTACTGTGCCGTGTCCATCCTGTGCCGTTTCGGTCCTATGCCGTGTCGGCCCTGTGCCGTGTCGATCCTATGCCGTGTCGATCCTACGCCGTTTCGTTCCTATGCCGTTTCGATCGTATGACGGTTCTCTCCTATATATCCTTGAGAAAATAATTGTTACTTAATATTGCGTAATTATAAAATAATGTATTTTTTATTATTTGGATCGTATGAAAGTTCTGCTGTCGATCCTATGCCGTGTCGATCCTGTGCCGTTTCGGTTCTGTGCCGTGTCGATCCTATGCCGTGTCGATCCTACGCCGTGTCGATCCTATGCCGTGTCGATCCTACGCCGTGTCGATCCTATGCCGTGTCGGTCCTGTGCATGTAACCCGCACGCGCAAGGGTTCCCCAAAGGAACGTAGGGAGTCCCGGATAATCTTCCAAGTGAAACTTGGTCTAAATGGATATGAATTGATAAGCTTGTACCAGGTAACAATAATTCGTTTGTATTAAGTCGATATCTGGAACAAATATAAAATGGCGGACACCATGCCCGTTGTGTGTGGTTGCATAATCGCCAGGTATGGATGCCGGACAACAGTGATGTTCTGAGTATTAAGTATAGCGAATTTGTACTCAAATGCTCTAGAAAGACATCTGCAATGTCGGTAGAGCATAACAGTGAAACAGGGTGATTCAAATGTGTGGAAACACTTTACGAAAAATCCCCAGAATGCACTCATACTCAGTAAACGTGAGTTCAAATCGTCGGAAATGTAAGGATTAGCGTCAAGAACATGAAAGCCATTGCCAATTCATCAATACTATTCCCTCAAACTGATGCCATGTGATGTGCACTGTTGCATACCAATAAGGATGCGATAACTGAAGCCAAGTTACTTTACATATATATGATTGTTATTAGTAAGAAGATAAATAAGAAAATAATCAGGCAGTATATTATAAGGAAAGAACATTAATGATCATAACGAAGGATTAGGTATAGAATGCACGATACGTATGATATAGTAATGGGCGTGAATGATGTGGCGAGATGCATACACAGGACAACACGTGGGTGATATTAGTTAGACAAATGAGCTTATCTTTAGCCTAGAGGCTGCTCTATTCAATGATGAAAATGAATGAGTCCGATGTTAGTAAATAATGGTAATCACTGTGCTGGAAATGATGGGTGAATGAGAGGAAGATGTTCATGAATGACGTAATCGGCGTTGATAAGTAAAGAGGGATCTAACGGTGGTAGATTATAGGAGCGAAAGTGGAGAATGATAGTAACGGTGAGGTGTTGGGTGAAATGCTAAATAACGCATTGTATCCTGAAGTAAAGGATGTCGGTTTTCCAAACGTCTGGTGATATATGTTAGCCGAAGTTTTCCAAGAAAGTATTGTAAGGTCGGAAAGGTAATTTGGCGGAGTGTGCAATTAAAACAGTTATCGTGGAATATGAAAAGAACACGAGAAGCTGACTTCCAACACGAGGCCGAAACGTGTAAGTAGCCAGTAATGAAATTTAATGCATAAATGATATATTTACTCTTAAAACAATTCTAAGCGATATAGCCCAAGACTTATCCTATGTCTGGCGTGTTATTTCAAATCATTTTGCTAATATGATAATCTTTGTAAGTCAAACAAAATATCTATTATTATTTTAAACTCTGTTAAACTAACCTTTGTGACACACAGAGTTTGACCCTGGTTTAGCAGATACACAGTAGTGACCAACAGATTCCCTTTTGTTGTATGTATACCTTATGTAAATAAACTATCATCATCATTATATATTTTCTCAATTATTCCATTTTGCAATTGTTAAATAAGATTAACAAAAGGTTGTAAGAACTAATAGCGTTATATTAACAAAGGTTCACCAAGTAGTTTATAAAATAATATCGTCCTTATTTGTAATGGAATTGCAGGGGCTTATCGCCCAGCCTTGTTAGGAAGAAGAAGCATATACAGTTTATTGCATTGCAGATAGCATGCCCTACAGGGAAATAAAATCATAGGTCACACTCTATCACTGTACTACCAAACCAAACTAGTAATATTCCAAGACAAGAACCATTGTCTTGTTCTAAAAATAACACTAGACTAGTAAGTGATAACACAATACGTGTACAGAAACCAATACATAGTCATTCAGGGTATAGCCAGCAAGTTTTTCTAGAGGGCCTTCATTTTTACAAACTAAAAACAAATCAAAAGTTTCTTTCAAGATTATGAAAGAATTAATAACACATAGATACATATGTATTTCAGAAGTACATATTATTATTATTATTATTATTATTATTATTATTATTATTATTATTATTATTATTATTATTATATTATTATTATTATTATTAATATTTAGTAGTAGTAGTAGTAGTAGTAGTAGTAGTATAGTAGTAGTAGTAGAAGTAGTATATTTCATATATGCTACATTTCTGAGACTTGAGTCTTGATAGTACGTGAAGTTTAAATCAAAGGTTATGTTACGGACGGCAAATGATGGCTTAACACCAAAAACATATTCTGGCCGGGACCGGAGGTTAGTCTGTTTTATGTTTATTAAACGTGTTTAATAATTACAGCAAATGAAATATGTTTATAATAGAATGTGAAAGAATACAGTTTTAAAAGAATTAAACTACGTCAACATGTTAAAATAATTAAAAGAACCTAATTAATCAGCCACTTTGTACTCTCGTTTGCTTAACTGGATGAACCGAGGCCTAAAGGAAAAAGAGTTTTCTGCCCAAATCTCATAAGCAGTGGGATATTTTAATATTATAGAAACTGACCCTCCTTTCGCTTAGAAGTGTAATTTTCAAGACGCTGAAACATATAGTATTTTATTACTTTTAGTTAAAAGTTCAAATGCCGAGTTTCACGCATCTAGCTTAAACAAATCCTTCCTTAATTTATTTACATATTTTCTGAGTAAGTAATGGGGAAATCGAACATAAAAAAATGTGCTCCCTTTGCTCTTTCACTTTTATGTGTTCAATTTTCAATTTTCAGTTTTTTTTTTTTAATAGGAAAGCTTATATGCCAAGTTTTATTTTACTAGCTTTAGAAACTTGCGAGATGCACTACCCTTTAAAAAAATCTTACCCCACCCTTTTTACGATACTTATTTCCAAAAATTCTTTCTTATGTACTGCTTTCATAAGAAAATTATATTTTATAACTAAAATTTATCGACTCTACTTGTAGTAGTATGCCCAAAAATCACTCATCTTTACTCTTTTATATAAGAGTACAGAAGATAAATACAGTCAAACAAATGGACTTCCATGAACAGTTTCCGATTTGTTATAACTAACTTATTCGTACATTTCCCACAAGCTGTGGTTTTAAATTTACGCTCTGTCAAGGTCCAGGTTTCAAAAAGGAAGTAACTGGAAATACAATAATATTATGTATTTATGTACATGTGTAATATGTATAAATTTATTGTCTTATTGAAGCTTTTGTAATCTGAAAATAAACTTTTGATTTGCTTTTAATATATAAAAATCAAGCTCCCCTAGAAAAAATTGCAGGCTACACCCCTAAATGACTATGTAGTAATTTCTGCAAAAATGGCACACGACCTAAAATTTAGGTCTAGTGCCTATATTTTTAGGACTTGTGCCGTTTAGAACTTATGAATGTCACCCAATGTATTGCATAGTAAATGTTCTTTGTTCAATTTTAAATTTACTGCGTTCTTTATGTATACCGTTGGTATTTAATGTTCACTCGTGAAATGTCTAGTGAGCTTTTGTCTTAATTAAGTAAACTTTGGTGGATTTTTGTCTTACTCTTAATAAAATTCGCTCCACACAGTATATATTGAAATTCTGAATGTTTTCTTGCTTTCAGAAGTCTGGTAAAATATGCTTTTTAAACATTTTTTCAATTTTTTATTTATTTATTTTTGTTTTAGGAATTTGTCTTGGGATTCTCGTATCTCCATTCGAAAGAAACGAATTTCTTAACTAATTATGTAATTAATTCTTAGAATGAAATAAGTTGTATTATGTAATTCACGTATAAGTGCAGAACAGATAGTGATAATAATAATCTTAGTAGTACAAATATAGTTGTTATTGTTGGAATTAGCTACGTTCGTGACATTATTGCCAACTAGTTGCTGCATCGTCGCAATTTCGTGGGGTGGTGGCGAATTTCAGAACTAAAGCAAGTGAATGAAAAAGGCACAAGACCTAAACGGCACAAGTCCTAAAAGGCAGAAGTCCTAAACGCCAGAAGTCCTAAAAATCATATCGCGGCACAAGTCCTAAACGGCAGAAATCCTAAAAATCATACCGTGCCACAAGTCCTAAACTGCAGAAGTACTAAAATTCAGGTCTAGTGCCTATATTTTTAGGAGTTCTGCCGTTTAGGACTTCTGGATGACACCCAACACATCATGCTGCCTCAGTGATGGTTTGGTGGGGAGTGAGCTACTCAAGCACAACCCAGCTGTATTTTTGCGAACAAGGTGTTAAAACATCTGCCAAGGTATACCAGAACACAGTGCTAACACCTATAGTGTAACCACTATCTGCTACCATGTTCCCTGGAGAAAGGTGGACCTTCCAACAGGATTCCGCTCCAGGCCACACAGCGAAACCAACTTAGGACTGGCTGGCGCGGAACGTCCCTCACTTCATTTCTACCATTGATTGGCCTTCTAGCAGCCCGGATCTTAACCCGTTGGACTACAAACTTTGGGCAGTACTTCAGGCAAAGGTCTGCCATAAACGGCATCCATCTGTCGACAGTCAGAAACAATCTTGGCCCGAGCAGTGAACAATTTTCCCATGGACAGTTTTGGGTAAGTTACATGTAAAAATGTAACGCGTTACAAGTTACTTTACTTTTTCCTAAAATGTAACGCGTTACTTGCCCCCAAAAAGTAACTGTTACTTTACTTCGAAAGTAAGGCGTTACTTTTAGGTCTGAAACTTAGAATATGTGAACAAATGTTATCACTTCAATTTTCCGTACTACTATTACTATCGCTTTTATTATTATTATTATTATTATTATTATTATTATTATTATTATTATTATTATTATTATTATTATTATTATTATTGCCCTTTCTGAATTGCTTTATGTAAATGCAAGGACACATTTTTACTTGACAGCTATAAGTTATGAATATTTTCATATAAGGTAACATTGGCTAAAATGCCATACTGCGTTACTCGTACGGATGGGCTAGGGTAACCAGACGTACTGATTTTCGCAGTACAGTACTGTTTTTCAAAGAGCTGTCCTGCGTGTTGCGAAGATGTCTAGGAAATCGAGAAATATCCTTCTTCTTTAAAATGTCCTGCAAAATGTCCAGAGTTAATTTATTTGAAATATCTTAATGTTTCATTCTTTATTCACAATATTTTGAATCAAACACACTCTTTTCCTGAATGATGAACCGCTGTGTTTTTTAACACTCCTCAGAAGACTAGGGATGGAGAACAATCAACAAACCATTTTTTACAATACATCGCTTTTACTGAGAAGGCCTTGTTGAGATATCGGTAAAGTAGGAAAGGTTTCTTATTGAACTTATGACAGTGATGCTAACCAAGTTAAATAGAAGTTCCTTTGTGCCGGTCTAAATTTTCTTTCATTTCTTAAAATAATACCACGCTTCGAAATTTATTATTATTATTGTTATTATTATTATTTAGCCCAACACGAACTTTGACTGTACGTTCATAAAATAAACCAATTTGTTATTCATCAAAGCATTTGGAGTTGTGTTTAATTCCTTTAATAATTTTGTTCAGTGCTTCTTCTTAACAAAAATGTTCATTAACTTAAGGTTAACATTAATTGAAATAATGATATGCGTATTGCCGACGCAGTAAGATATCATATACAGTACTATTATACTTGTGTCCTACTTTTCGATTGTTAGAATGTGGTCATCCTACGATGGGCACGAGTGAGTACGAGCGAGTATTCTTTGAAACTCGATTCGACTAAAAACAGACATCTTTGAACGCGATTCGAAAAATTTCCTCCAACTCGACTCGAATTCGGGTCGAGTCGAACCAAATCTGGTTTGTAGTTTCGAGTATTCTCTTCAAGTATCTTGCATAGACAATATAGGTTATCAATGATACTAGTACTACTACTAGTACAACTTTTATTATTATTATTATTAATAATAAATAATAATTATAATTATAATTATAACAACACTGTGTTTAAACATGAAAGAAACGCGGTCTGTGTTTGAATACTAAAAACTAGTTGATTGCTAACCTCGATAGTCGTGAATTCTAGGAGTCAAGGATATTGTTCACGAGCTTGTGAATTTGGGTTGAGGGTTTAGGTTGAGTATTCGGGCTCGAGCCAAACATTGTTAAAAGTTATAGGGCACTGGCCAAATATCTTCAAAACTGTTCGGCCCGGGTTTACAATTGTAAACAACTTGAGCAGCTGGGCTCACAGCTCACTCACTATGGACCCGAACCGAGAAGTGAGCCGAGCCAACAGCTCACCGAACCGTGTCAGCAAGAGCCTTCGGCCCAGATGAGCCGAACCGAGCAGATGGTTCATCCAACCAAGCCAGCTCGAGCCGATGGTTCACCCCAAGCGAACCGGCTCGAGCCATCGGCTCAGTTATTACTTCCCAACTGAGCTTCTTATTAAAAAAGTCTCTTGTGGTCTCGATATCGAGACGAGAAGACATGCGAGCATGTTTCCTCTAGTGAGCAACATTAAAAGTATTCCATATTACTACTCAGCTTACATTTCTCATGGCTTTCGCTTTCTAGTGGAATCAGGCCATGATTTCAAAACGAGTTAAAACGTAATAATAATAATAATAATAATAATAATAATAATAATAATAATAATAATAATAATAATAATAATAATAATAATAATAATAATAATAATAATAATAAATATAAGTATTCCATACATATAGAAATGCTTTTGACCAAGCACACAAGAAATTATATTTTGTCCATTTAGCACTATCATTCTTTTGTCACTCACAATTATTAATATTCATATAGTAAATATCTTATAATTCTTATATTTTAAAATCAATTGACAGGTCTCTGATGCTTTTATGAGAAATAAATATTTGGTTTTATAGATACTACGCAGTGGGGATGATCGTGCGTCGTTTCGGTCCTATGCCGTGTCGATCCTGTGCCGTGTCGATCCTGTGCCGTTTCGTTCCTATGCCGTGTCGATCCTGTGCCGTGTCGATCCTGTGCCGTGTCGATCCTGTGCCGTTTCGTTCCTATGCCGTGTCGGCTCTATGCCGTTTCGATCGTACGTATTCTATGCATATAACTTGCACAGGCATAGAATCGACAGGAGTTTATAATTTGTAAGAGCAAAGATTAAACAGATAATAAAAATATTATTTTTTTAGGCACATGATTAAAAGTTAAATTATTTCAGAGCAGCGGCGTGAGAGCAAAACGGCACAGGATCGACACGGCATAGGATCGACACGGCATAGGACCGAAACGGCACAGGATCGACACGGCACAGGACCGAAACAGGTTTCTGAGCTGAATTGTCGGTCGTATGCCGTGTCGATCCTGTGCCGTGTCGATCCTGTGCCGCATCCCCATTTTTTTCTCCTGAGAATGTGTTTGGATTTGCCGGGTTTTCGGATTTCCGAGGTTCGGATTTGAGAGGTTGTACTGTATTTCAGTTTATTTAAGTTTTGAAAAATTTCTTTTACATGCTACCTGAGTTACGGGCAAGGTCAATAAAAATTTGTATGCTGGAAACCTGGATAAGTATTACTGCAAAATTTACAATTCTGCAAAATTAAAAAGCAGCACATTGGACAATTTTGCAATACGTTTTGCATTCGCTTTCCTTGTAAACAAATGTATTTTCTCCTAATTCTGAATCACTTGCACCATCAGGACAGTCATTTTTTCTCGGTTGTGCTCGTCATCAAGACTGACTTTCAAGGATATCCACGTCCTTCAAAAGTCCAAGAGAATACATTTATAGTATCCCTGGAAACTTCTTTACTGAAGTTTTTCAGAAAATATGTAAGTTTATCGAAAGGCACGTCTGGAAGTTCTGTTACTTGGTTGAAGTGGCTAGGGTCCAAATAATCCATAAAGTACATTGCTTCTTGAATCTTGAAGAAATACTCGAAACTACCATGTCCAATATTGTATTGAATGCTTCGATGCAATTCCTGGTCATTGGATAGAAGCAGCTTCATCTTCATATTTATAGGAAAATCTTTGTACATCTCTGAAGGCGAATTGTCGACAGGTCAATAGAAAAAAAAAAAAAAAAAGAAGTCACGTTCTAAGCCTTCAAATTTGTTATTGGCCCATTCTGCAAAGCTTAATGCTGCATTCTTAACGGATTCAAAATTATCTCTCTACTCTTTCACTTGGAACAGAGTAGTCTGCACCATCCGATAGGACTACACTAGCAGCACCCTCTATTTGGAGATAGGTTGGCAGAGAGGTCGTCACTTGAAATATCTTAAGGAACATTTGTGCTGTCCGAGTTGTTTTGAACTTGAGAAGATCTTTTATATATCCTTTCGCTTTACACCTAGCTTTTGGTTTGATATTTTCTGTAGAAGCAATTTTCTTAATTATTATGGTCAACTCTATATACAAAGCACTTTCTGGGTTCGAAAAATGACCAAACTTTTTCTGAAAAACAGTGTGTTTTCCACCATCTTGTTTCCGCAATAACTGTAAGACGCCTTTGTTAACATTTGATCTTCCAAATGTCCATTCGCTGATAAGACTCACGCATAAATATCGCACAGTCATTCAGCAGAACAATGACACAGAATCAATGCAATTTTTTGTCAGATCACATATGACATGATTGAGTACCACACGTGTAACTGAGTTTCTTAGTGTTTAAGCGGTTAGCGTATGATCCTTTGTCGTGGGAGACCTGGGTTCGGTTCCTGGCAGGAGCTCATGTGCTTCGAATTTCCCGTAAATCAGTATGTCCCATCTCATATAGCCTCGCTGCTAAAAGGGCCGTTAAACCCAAAATCAACTGAATCACAGTGTAACTGATCATAGGTGAATTGAAAAAATCCGAATATTGTCCTTCCATGTTACTTGAGCCATCGGTTGAATTTCCAATACACTTCTTAATATCAAGATTCAACTTCTGCAGAATTTCCTGCAGTAAACCGCAGTATCTGGCCTGTGGTCGATATGCATTTTACAATGACAACAATACTTTGTTTAACAACCATTTTAAGAACATACCGTGAAACAACAGAGCACTGGCCTGAAACTACTATATCTTGAGTAGTGTCTAATATTGAAGCTTGAAAGACTTCTTTTGAAATATCTTCTCTGATAAGTGTGTTGATAGCATTCAAAACAAAATTCACCGTGTTTAGTAAAAGTTATGCGACAACTATCCTGCTTACTTCCTCGTATATGACTCTTCTCGGTGATCTTATCTAAATTACTTTTAAGCGGAAGATCAAATTTGCTTAAGAAAGGAATAATACCCAAAAAGTTTCCATGATCTATAGCTGTGTCTTTCAGTTTATAGGCTGCTACATTTCCTCTGTAAATGAGCCCTCTTTTACCAATGAGTTTCTACACTTTGACAACTCGATACATTACCTGTCTGTTCTTGTCAACCTTATACTGCCGTTGTTTTACCTGTTCATGAGGAAGTAGTTTCTTAACATTATGTTCTCTTTTGTTAGATATGTAGGCACCCACATTGGTCTAATGTATTTTGGAAGACTCGTGTTCTCTTACTCGCTGATAAACGTGTTTAATGTTACGTTTGTCCCGTACAGAACCTTTAAGAGAAGTTTGTTCGATCTGGAGAATAATCTGTGAACACGCTGAAAAAAAAAAAAAAAAAAAAAAAAAAAGAAGCTTGAAGTTGTACGTTTTGTCGCGGATTAAATATCCGAAATGTTTTAATTAGTCCAAGACAGGTTGTAATTTATATAAGTGGTACGTTTTGTCGTGGAATAAATATCAGAAATGCTTTAATTAATCCATGACAGATTGTCATTTATGACAGGTCGTCAAAAGTGGTACGTTTTGTCGCGAAAATTCAAGTGGTACGTTTTGTCGCTGGTACGTTTTGTCGGGACACCCAGAGCTGGATCATTCAATGGCTATTTTTACAGAAATTTCTCCAACCAGACGTTTTCAAATCCTCTTCCTGCTCTTGAATCCGTATGTTCGCATTCCCTATCCTGAATTTCTACTACGCCAGCTGAAGTCAAGTCACTCTTGTCAGCATCGTGCTCTTGGACCCGACAAATTGTATACAATCTTCCTTCGCAATACAGCCGCGTCAATTGCTTAGCTTATTCCGTGGCTTTTTTATTTAATAGATGTACAGAAGGCTTTTCCTCCCAACTTTGGAAACAGGCTAACATTATTCCAATCTATAAATCTGGCACTAAAACTGATGTATCTTCCTATAGACCCATTTCTCTTCTCTCGCTGTTGTTAATTCTTTGCGAGAAAATCATTAAGGACAGACTTATTTGAACATTGCACAGTATGGCTTCCTGCAACAGAAATCATGCCTCACCAACCTATCAGAATTTCTTATTCATGCTATAAACTGTATTTCAGAAACCTCTCAACTGGATGTAATATACTTAGATTTCTCCAAAGCGTTTGACAAAATTTACACCCATATGCTTCTTTACAAGTTATCCAACAGATTTAATCTTCATGACAAATTCCTGTCTTTACTAAAGGATTATTTTACTAATCGTATGCAACGTGTTGTTATGCCAGATGCTTCATCCAAATTTGTCCCAGTTCTTTCTAGAGTTCCCCAGGATAGTGTTCTAGAACCACTGCTATTTCTTCTTTACATGGATGATCTCCCTTCCTTCCTGTCTTTACCACCTACGAACATTCTTCTCTTTGCTTATTGTAAAATTTTCCATAAAATCTCTACCATAGATTATGCTCTACTACTTCAACAAATTCCTACTAAACTTACGGACTGGTGTACGACTTGGAATTTAAAACTAAACCCTCAAAAATGTTGTACTCTTAGTATTTCTTTCAAGAAAAATAAAATTTATCACAAATATTGTATTAATAAAAGTCCTATCGAATGAGTCGCTACACATAAAGATCTCGGAGTATAGTTCGATGAGAAACTTATATTTGCTGATCACATCACATTTACTGTTAAGAGTGCTATGAGAATACTGGGTATTCTTTACAGATTTACTGAAATTCGCGATCTCAAATCACTCAGTATTTTCTTCAAAGCTTTTGTATCTCCTAAAATCGAATATTGCTCACCGATATGGAGATCCAAATTTATCCCGTTTTGATTCTGTCAAGTTTTTTCTTGCCAGTCAAAGAGTTCCTTCAGTGCGTAGTCTTAATAAAACAAACTCAATATTCAGGCTACACTTACTCGACGTATGGTGGCGGACTAGCTGTTTCTCCATAAAATTATCAATGGGAAAATTAACTCCGAACTGTTGGTCCCCGTTCTCAATTTTCGCGTACCTTCTCGACTTACTCGCAGTCATACATTACTTACATATGTAACACCCAGATTATCAATTATACAACATTCCTTATACTTCAGGCTAGCCACACTGTATAATAGTTTATTGTTCGATGTTGATATTTTTTATTCTGAAAATCATTCTAAAAACAAGTTAAAGTGTAAATATGGTACATATTCTATGTATATATATAAATATATTTTTATTTTTTTATTTTATATTTTTTTCTTTCTTCTTTGTTATTTCTTATATGCGTTGTTACATTGTTTCAGTGTAAAATGGACACTGATCTGTATCTGAAACATTTCTAAATAAATAAATAAATAAAATAACCGAATTATGATGGAAAGAAAATAAAACGGACACCTAACTAGATTAACACTAATGTGTCATTACGTACGTTAATGTGTCACTAATACGTACATTAATGTATCAAGCCAGTGTTATTTTGATCAGTTCACCTGCCTTTGGTGTCATTGTTCTAGTTTCGATTTCCGGTAGGGACCTAATTTCATCTTTGTGTTGACCAAAAGTAACTTGAGCTATAGTGAACTCCACTCTAGAAGGTCAAAAATAATTCCCACAACTTACGAATGCGCGGCTGATCACGCACTGCCCATTTAAATATGTGTCTTTTAGCCATATAATTCACCGTGTACGTTGTAGCAGGGAGTTGAGTTCTAGTCTATTGTATACAATGTAAAGAGTTTTGGCAGTCAGTGTACTTCTTTACCTCAGTTTCAACGTTCCTGAAATAGCGAAAGTCAAAAAACACGTTCAATATCTTGGGATCTTGGTTTCGTGAGTCTATGTGGTTTACGTCACCTACAAGTTCTCACTTGGTCAGAGAACACCTGACGTTAATCTTTTTTTTTTTTTTTTTTTTTGCTTTTTTTAAAAAAAAAGAAAGAAGAAAGATTTTCTTTAAAATTGCTCTAGTTTTTACAGAACTGCCATTGTTTTGGAGATAAGCTGAAATAAGGTTAAACAGTACTTTGACAACTTAAGAAACCCTCCGACTCAGGTGGATTACGGTTATTCTTCCTGCTTCTTCTACAAATTTAATTAGCTTGTTAATTAGCAAAACTTGCTCACCTACACAAGTAAGCACACTCAAAGTACCACATGTTGAAGAGCCTTTACGAAATAAACCACTTTTTGACCAGATCTCCAAGTTTCGGGGTAACTAAATGGCAATGAAACGTACTTATGCGTATTTATGATTCTTTTCAGTACAAGATTTTTCAAAACATTGTTTAAAACACATCATAATATGCATCTTTCCGTTCTCCCTTCCCATAGATATTATTTCTTCTTTCGTTACTAACTTATTATTATTATTATTATTATTATTATTATTTTACAAATTAGATCACAACAAAAATAAATAAATTGAGGCCTTTCGGTTAGTAAGAGCAAACTCAACATCGGGTCATATATATGTTATTTCCCACAGTTATACGTGACAGCAACCTCATTTGTAGGTAGATAAATTGTATAAAATTCATTCATCTTGTCCATAGTAACAATTCGTACGCTCAGAACATTTTGGCATATAAGATGAACCCCACCCTGGGAGACCCTCTACAGTGATCGTGCCCAAAATAATTGAAAGGGTGCATAAAATGATTCTCACACACCGATCTATTTCTGCTAAAAGGATAGCAGAAGATCTAGGCATCTCCCATGAACGCGTCAGTGTCATTATACGTGATCATCTTGCCATAAGAAATCTCCACCAAATAGGTGTCCAAATGTTTGTATGTAGACAAGAAGCATCCCCACCCAAGAGCAATGTTGCAATGGACAAATTGGCTGTATTAGAATTCGAAATCTTGAATCACTCACCTTACTCACCTGACCCAATTCCATCTGACTACCACATATTCAAAAATTACCAAAAATATCACCTGAACGGACAAAAATTCAGCAACATTTCTGCAGCGATTGTATGGTTTCATACCCTTTTAAAAAATAAACTGTAGGACCAAAGCAAAAAAAAATGTATTGAATCGAAGAGGGAGTATGTTGAATAAATCTATCCTAAAATTTCCACTTTGACTTGTTTTCCTTAGGAAAGCTAAACTTCTCGGCAATCCCTCGTATATACTATGGTGTACGGCGGTTCACTGATAGTGTGCCCACCTCTGGATGGTCTTTGCTACATCCCAGGCCATGTGAATTCGTTGTGGACAACGTCATGTCCGTGGATTTTCTCTAGGTTATCCCATTTCCTCCCACATTCTTATTCTACCAATTCTTGCACAATCATTCACTTAATTAACCGCCCGTTTTGTTTACCTTAAATGGCATAATCAGGAAACGTAAACCTACAATACATAAATTATCCAAGCAAGTAAAAAGCTGCTGCTATCTCTCTGAGGAAAAATTCACTTCTGGGTTACCCCTGAAATTACCACTAACATAGTAATGGATACGTAGGTAATCTCATTATTTAAATACTAATCAATATATACTGCTAAGTTTATTGAAGCCTGAGAAAGCCAACTCGTTAGCTCTGACTGCACGCTTAACGAGTAAAAAGGAGCCTCCGAAATGAATGGTTGTTTTAAAATAAATGTGAAGTAACAGCACCACAACTGCGAAATTTACTCATTAAACGCTCTTCTAATGGACAAGCAATTTGTCTAATACTACTAGAGCGGCAACGTTTAACATATCACATCGGAAAGTACGTTGCATCTCCTAGCCGTGAATAAAGACTGGATTTAGTCTTTAAATATTATACGACACTTTCAGGAACGAAAAGACAAATGTGTAGATAACAGAGTAACTGTTGTAGTACCAGATCGAAAGTTCCGTAACTGATGTTATCAATATAGTTCTGATTCAACTTATATTTCGGTTTTCAACCGTTATGAAATAAAAATGTTACGATTTTGCAGTGCAAATGGGAATTCTTATTTAATAAAGTTGTCTGTGTTTTCACATGCTGAAAAATATTTTTTCAATGATAACATTATGTTGGTTGGAATAACTTCTTAATAAATGACAATGATGTTCAAAATAAAATAGAATGCCCATATATTCTTTAAACCCTATCTCTATGGATACGTAAATAACATGTTCTGATCAATGAGGAACGAACTGTTGCAAGAAAAAAGTCGAGGGGACAAAGAATTTACAGTGTTGTTTAAATCCTTTCGAAAGACGCGCACTCTTATTTAAATTAAAATAAAACAAATATGAATAATCTTGTGCCGCTTGACATTTTACTACGTGCTGTCAGGATGTCCTTTAAAAGACACATTGGTGGTTAGTTTTCTTTATCGGCTTTTTTTTTTTTTTTTAAGTTATGTATAGGTATATATGACATTCGATTAAGCGCTGTACATGAAATATTTTAATGATTGACCTTATAACGAATATCTCAAAGATAAAAGTTAACTTTGTTTAATATATATTTTTTTATAGTTAAAAAGATGACTTTTCTGAAAGAAAATGAAAAGGATTGTCAATTTGTTTAACTTGACTGTACATCTTTTCTGAAATCTTATCTAAGAATATGAATAGTGAGCTTCTGAAGAAGTCCATCAATACAGTCTCTCTGAGATAAATTACACTGTCACGTTTTAATTGTGATTAAGCGCCTAATGCATGTGTCTTACATGGACATAAATTACTTTGAAGTTCATTCCCCAGTGCGGATGATTACCTCGGAAACACATCTTAGTAGGTCATGTCTCATCGTCTTGATGCTAAAAAGAAACGCTGGCTCCAAATAATCAAGTAATCAATCAATTTTAATTGCCCTATGCTTGCTTTATTTTTCTGACTCTTTCCGCTGTCAGAAAAATTATAGTTCGAAGCGTACTCATTTTGAATCTACATTAAATTTTAAAAAGTTAGCAGCTACATGACACGAACCTTTTATGTAACTGATTTTATGTATTCATGATTTTCATAATCTACTTCAACACACATTTACTATTTTGACCTTGGGTCGCGGTGGCTCAGTGATACAGCGTTCACCTCTGATGTATGGGGGTCCTGATTCGATACCAGCTCGCGCCAATTTTGTAGTGGACAAACACCGTGTTCGTAGGTTTTCTCAAAGTTCTCCGTTTCCTTCCACTTTATTTATTCCATTCATTTCTCATCATCACCGTGTCCTTTAGCCTAGCCAGTATAAATGTGGGACGTAAAACTGAAAGTTTTCATTTCATTTCAACTATTTTCACCTTCATCAACAGTTTAAACTTTAAACCCACTGCATTTTCTTTTCACCGATCATAAACACTAAAACAGAACATATCAAGCAATTCCAGGTAAACAAAACTGGTGATTAACCATAATCTCATGTTTATGAAAGATGTGCATTTGAAAAAAAAAAAAAAAAAGTAATACAGATCACTTCTCTCAGGAACCACAGGTAATCAGATACATGATCCACCAGCCCCAGTGACCCGGATAGACCCATGACCTGGTCTGACAAGGACACTCATAACCAGAGTGACCCGGTAGGACCCGGAAACGAAACGTCGTCGTAGACGTGGGGAGTATGTGAGGCTACTAACAAGATTCTAACAAATATGATTCTCTTCTCTCTCACTATTTTTTCATTAAATACAATTTTCTATCTCGCTTGTTGTTTGCATTTGTATGTGTCAAATACTGAAAGATTATCACAAAACGCGTTAGAATAACAGGAAAGGTAAACTACAAGTTTCTTTTATAAGAGATCGTCGAAATTTAAAAGACCTGTAAAATTTGTCGTTTAGAAAATAAAAGATAACACTGAGCCCAAACAGTGTTTTCTTAATTATTTTTGTATACGCAATGTTCAATAATAATAATAATAATAATAATAATAATAATAATAATAATAATAATAATAATAATAATAATAATAATAATAATAATAATAATAATAATAATAATAAAAAGTGTGAGGAAACGAATAAACCTAAAATTACATTTGTGGAAACGAAATATGGTATTCAAAACATGCCATCTTGATTTTAAAATGTCACAAAGAGAACCAAACAAATGAATGTTCGAGCTCCAGCAGTGAACATTTTTAATCGATCATAAAATTCTGAATTAATGCTGCTAAGATGATATTTCGGGTTCTGGGTTGTGGTCTGTCTGGGTCTCCGAGTCTTCAACGGGTCACCGGATCTGTATGTATCTCAGGGTCTGAGAAGCGATACTTAGAATCAGATGACCCGGACAAAAGTCGTGACTCAAATGACCTGACGACCTATTCCATCATCATCAGGAATCACACCAGACTCTCTTTATCTAAGTACCTAAAATTAGGATCGTTTTTCATTTTATTTTTTCTAAAGAATAAAAGAAGCTACATAAAGATTTGGAAAGCAGAGTTCTAGTACTTGAGGTGGAACCGAAACACCATAATAGGTTCAAATTTTAAAGCTATCCCATCGGGAATCGTACATGGGACCTCGTGCACCAAAAGCGCGCACGCAAGCCACAACTTTAGCAAGCAGGCAGAGCTATAATAGCATTTCGCAATACAGATTATCGAAGTAATGAAAAGTACCACGTATTGCAACACGTAATCTTCGGGACTTACAAACAATGAACATTCATGCATGCGATTTCTTGTGTTAGTGCAATGTTAGGGGTAGTGAGTAGTATGCGAAGCAGTGTAGTACGTATTCGTGTGTGTGTAACGGGAAATACGTTGTTGGCATAACATGGAAGACCTCTCCGATTTTCAAAGATGGCAAATTTAGGGTGCGCATTTAGTTAGGAGTCAATATATTTCAAATTGACAGAATTAGGTATATCGAGAGCAACAGTGTCAATGACGATCGCATACCCAACTCATGGTATATCATCTGAGAAGAGGAATGGTTGCCGGACATCAAGTCTACTTGAGAGTGGTTGCCGAACATTCAAGAGGGTTTTCACAAAGAACTGTACACCTAATGCGGCTCAACTGACTACAAACTCGATCAAAATCTGGAATAGTTTGTTCCTACAGTCACACTCCAACGTAAGTTGCATAATTTCAGCATCCTGAGTTGCCGCCAATGCGATAGTGTGAAAAAGAGCGTGTCAGTAAAATAAAATGCACCGACCATAGTTGTAAGAGAGTAATATGGTCCGAGTAGTCCTCTTTCTCTTCTTGTTTCCAACAACGCACTGGGTTAATGTATGGCAAGCGCCCTGTGCTAGGGTGGACAACAATTTCATAGTATTCCGTTGGTCCTATTTTATTACTCTCAAATGACGAATTACGAACAGTGATTATGTTAGATATTGTAGGTGATCAGATGCATCCTATGGTACAGTTATTCTCTATCGATGACTCACGAGAGAGCCTATCCAAGTGTAACTCTAACTTCGAGTCGAGACTATGGCCGTTGGATACCTTGTCCCAAAAGAACATAACACGAAAAGGGATACATCCTCGATCGCAACCGTTGCGAAGATATAAGCGTGAAAAGTTAGAAATTGAGCGCCATACTCTACATTACAGTCAGATTCCGGGTCAGATTTTTCGGGAACGGTCGGGTAAGGAAACTCAGCGAATACATATCAAATTTGTGTGGGGAGCCCAGCACCTTTTGAATGAAAAATTTGTGTCCCCGGGGCACTCGCAGGGTCCCAGGCGGGGTCCAACTCAAAATTTGTAAATGGAACCTGGGGTCAAGTAGCATATTGTATGAAAGCTATTGTTAAATAAAAGAAGATACAACAAATCTCAATTCTCTACGATAACCCTGTGCAAACGGGCAACTGGTCAAAATGTCAATACAACCTACATCAGAAAATCTATGGCCAACGTGTTTTAGAAACGTGTTTTTCTGTTTTGTTATTGTCGCAACTTAACGGGTTGAGAAGCGTGGCCATAGATTTTCTGATGTAGGTTGTATTGACATTTTGACCAGTTGCCTGTTTGCACAGGGTTATCGTAGAGAGTTGAGATTTGTTGTATCTTTTTTATTTAACAATAGCTTTCATACAATATACCCCAGGTTCCATTTACAAATTTTTAATTGGACCCCGCCTGGGACCCTGCGAGTGCCCCGAGGACACATTTTTTTCATTCAAAAGGTGCTGGGCTCCTTACACAAATTTGATATGTATTCGCTGAGTTTCCTTACCCGACCGTTTCCGAAAAATCTGACCCGGAATCTGACTTTGTAATGTATAGTATGGAGCTCAATTTCTAACTTTTCACGCTTATATCTCCGCAACGGTTGCGATCGAGAATGTATCCCTTTTCGTGTTATGTTCTTTTGGGACACTGTATCCAACGGCCATAGTCTCGACTCCAAGTTAGAGTTACACTTGGATAGGTTCCCTCGTCAGTTTTGCAAGATACAACGTGAAAACGTACATGTTTAGGCGTGATTTTATGAACATCAGGATGAACTTCTAAACCTTTCCTTGCCGCTCAATCCCCGATTCCAACATTACTGCACAATTACCATCAGTTTTAGACCAGCGTCTCTGGTTTAGATATTCTCTTCCATCATCATACTACGACATTATACCATAAGCTAAGTTTTATAATCGGCTGAATTTTATGTCAGCTGTCATGGAGCTGACAGACATATGCGAACTGGGCCGAATGAGAGAACTTCCTCGCTAGTTTCAATAATCCAAATCATTATTGCTATAAAATTTGAAAAATGTAAGTGATTGAAGACGACTAGCGGACAAAGATGGCACGAAAGAATATAGGTCTACGTGAAAGAGCAGGACTCACAAAAAATGAACTGGAGAAATATCAACTTTGATGATTCAGAATACCAGAAAACACAATCAAACTAAACAGCTATTCTCTATATTAAATTTTCTCCTTTCAGTTATCTCAATCTATAATCAAAATCAACTGGAGATAACATTATCAAGCAAGATAATAATAGGAACCTAACTTCCATCCTACCTCTTACTGTTCTGAAGGAATACCAACTGACACGATGTCACTTTCATAAGTACGACACTTGGTAAGTTTAACACTCAATAACTACGATTATGAAATGAGAGTGGTATGAAATAATATCCACTGACTTTTCCTTCGTGTGACAACAGGACGGCAGTAAACAAGGGTTTGGGCGATGTTCTGTTCAAAAATGACAGATTTCTCGAAAACATTTGTTATTTTAGCTCCTCGAATTTTGTTAATTAATACAAAAGAAATGTTCCAGTCTTTTTATTTAAGTACGTTCTTAAGTACATTAAAACTTAAAATATACCGTAAATTTGGACAAACACTTATGAATAAAACTAGAACACGAAGTTTCCCCAAGACTTACCATCTAACTAACGAAATATTCTTACGTCTTCCGAAGATAACAGAGTTCAGAAAAGAAAGTAACTTTAATAATTAATACAAGTTAAGTTTTTGGAAAGAAAAATTTCGTTTAGTTACTGCAAATTCCTGTTGACGTAATGGGTAGGAAGCTTGATTAGAATATCTTATTTACAAATGAATGAAATACAATATTAAAATATCATAAGACATTTCCTTTATTCATGGTCTTTCTTTCCGAATACTAAGTTCTGATTACTACATTTACCAAAGAATACCACATCAGTTTACCTAGCAAGCGTAGGCTAGTGAGTAGCGCTCTTGTTTCGTAAAAGGAGACTTTAGGTTTAAATCCAGTGGTTGAATAACCTGACTTGAGATTATTCAAGGAATTTCTTTAGTTCCATCACGTGAATGTCGGGATCGTAGATTTAAACGTATTCCTGGACTTACTTCCTTTCCTCCTTGATTATAGTAGGGTCTAATTCCAGTGTAAAATGATCTCACAGTTTGTACCTGATCGTTTGTTAAATAAATAATGAGTGGATTGTGCTCAGAAATTATATTACTCCAAAGATGTTTGTAGTATTTTGTATGTTTTCTCATTTTAAAATTAACGGAAAACTAACATAATAACAATAATCCATTTATCACTGGACATAAAACTGAGGAGCAATGCACTTCTTTCTTCAAGTTTTCTACATGTCAGTCAAGGTGAGTTGTAAACGTCGTTTTAACAATCTAAATGCTCAAGATTCATGAGACTGGCGTGCAGGCTTTTGAAAAGAATGTCAGAAAGGGAATAACACGGATATAGCTTTCAAAATCAGAAAGCTATAGCTTCGTTTGTTAGCCACATGATAGCTCTTGAAACGGTCGGGAGTGGTTCCGGGTTCGATCCCCGGTGAGAACACTCGGTTGAAAAAGTGTAAAGCCTTTTTCAGGCTAGCCATCCTGAGTCAGGTTTTCCTGGGTTTTCCACATTCACACCAGGCAAATGCCGGGATGGTACCTAACATGCAGGTCCCAGGCCGCTTCCTTGCTTCCTCAATCCTTTCTTCCTTTTCTTTCCCCGGATTGTGATCGCCGAGGGACGTCATCCCTCATACGTGATGGGCTAACATGGCCATAGATGCCGAAAGTCCCGAAATCTAATTCCTAATCCCATACGAACACTCGTACCGGCATCATCTTATGTTGAGTTACGGACTTTTTTCGTAGCAATTTAGCTGTACGCGGTCTAAATGTGATATATATTCAGTTATCATCCGAACTTTAACATGAAATGGATCGATATCAAACGTTAAGTGTGCATGCAGATTTGACCCAGAAAAATACACATAAATGGCAAATGAATAAAAATCGTGTAATCACATGAATATCAAAATGAGAGGAACATAAAGATCTTGTAATTACAAACTAATATGAAGTAAAGGGGCTGATCTCTCTGTGATATAGTTAATCATTACTTAATTTAACTACATCAGAAAACAAGCAAACAAACTAGATGATGTGTACTGACTACAGATTGCTTGCTGTTGAAAAGTACCTAATTTTAAGTTACTGCTCAAGAGACCAAAAGATATCCACACTCTCTTAACAAATTTCTCAAGCGTTAATTACCTTCTGAATAGATAAATTGCTTAGTTACTCTTCCCGACTTGAAAAATTAACGCTATTCTATCTCTTTACGGGTTTTGTGCTGATAGGACAATTCATTTTCAAAATTTTAACTAGAAATTGACAAAGGGTATGCACTTATTTCTTTCCAGCTGATCAAATCTCAGAATGCATTGTGCTCATAACACCACAACTTATACCCTGGTGCAAATTAATGGAATCAAACTTGAATTTACAGCATAATCGGATGCCTGCAGATTCTAACACTGTTATTCGTTATTGTTTTATTTCTTTCAGCTTTCAGAAAACTGTACTCAGCAGTGTTTCTAGAATGTAGTATTGTAATTAGATGTGACTGAGAGTTTTAGTGCCTTGGAATTAGTGCTCTCAACGGGTCGGGTCGGGTCGGGTTGAAGACTGACCCGACCCGACTCGTGACCCGAATTGACTGACCCGACCCGATGACCCGACCCGACCCGACTGACCCGAACCGTGATCCGATCTGATTGACCTGACCCGATAACCCGACCCGAGCTGACCCGGTTGACCCGACCCGCCAATCCGACCCGAATAACCCGACCCGACAACCCGACCCGAGCTGACCCGATTGACCCGACCCGACAACCCGACCCGAGCTGACCCGACCCGAGCAGCCTGACCCGACAACCCGACCCGAACTGACCCGACTGACCCGACCCGTAACCCGACCCGTTTGAGAGCACTATGGTCACGACACTGGGTGAACGCCAAAATGCACTCACATTGGGAAACTAGTTTTAAAAGCATAATTTTAGAAAATAAAGCATAATTTAAAATATATAGCACAATTCTTGGAAAATTCTCTTTAACTGAAAGTTTAACATACTGTGTTAATATTTTTTAAAGCCAATATTTACAATGCAAAATCATTGAGAACATAACAATGCAACAATGAAAAGCTTATTTTCATTTCTGTAAACTTTTCGGTGTAATCCTTTGATGTGGAGAAAAGAAAGTAAAAGAAGAAATTTTTCCGCCAACAATGAATAGTATGCAAGAACTCCATACTATATTGTTACAGTGACAACGCCAGCTTTAAGTTGTTAGGGGGACAAAGGGGGGGCAGATACATTTTCGGGGGCGGCTATTTGCCATACCAAAAATAACATATTTATTACGTTTGACTTATTTTACATTACATTGTGTATTTCGTTGCTGTTTTATGTTAGATCTATATGATTATAAATTAAACTTATTTCAAATAAAATTTGTAACTAACAAATAAGTAACGTCTGCACATGAAATATTTTTCAATGAAACTTTTGAAGCCTAAACATAAATTGAATTACTTTCGCGTATGCTACAAGTAACACATTCGTCTATATGCTACGTATCACTCGCTCTCTCTCTCTCTCTCTCTCTCTCTCTATATATATATATATATATATATATATATATATATATATATATATGTGTGTGTGTGTGTTTGTGTGTGTGTAGAGAGAGAGACAGAGAGAAAATTTACGAGGAGGTGCTGAAAATGTCGTAGTCCAATCCAGAAGGAGTGTAGGTACTAGGTAGAAAAATGAAATCGTAGTTTAGAAAAACATATCTCTGTATGTATAAATATAAATTTTCATATTAATAATGAAATTCTTATTGTTTCTCAGGCCTCTGAAGTGATTATGTGTGCCCAAACAGATAATTTCACGAACATCCAGATCCTTACTGTTATAACATTTTTGTTCCACCAAGGAAAGTCACCGAAGTAAATTAATTAGGAAATCAGTGAAACACCACGGGACTCTCCTCCGTTATATATAGTGGTGAAGAAGTAAGTGGCTTAGTATAAACGTAGCAATTTCTCAACAAATTATGCTTTACATCCAGGATGATTAAAAGCAATGACTCTTCCTGGAATCATGGATGCAATTTGTGACATTATTCTTGAAAATTGCAGCATTTCAGCCAGTGGTGGATATAGCCCGGGGCCGGAGGGCCTAGGCCACCCCAGTTTTTGTGTGACAAAAATAATTTAAGCTATTTATATTTATTATAGTCTGAGGTCTGCACCCCGCTTTCTCAGTTTTTATCTTCTCAGCAAAACTTGTGTCAGGGATTCTGGGCATTTCTTTGGAACTCGTCGGTAGCATAATTCAGAATGGCTTGGGTATGCGCAAGTTCTCGGCATAATGGGTTCCCAAAATATATGTCAGGAGAATAAAAGGGTAACGGCATTAAGAGAAGTATTCTTCCAATTTGACCGTAATGCTGATCAATTTCGCTGACGAATAGTAACCATAGATGAAATATGGTTGTACCACTATGATCCTGAATCGGAACAACAGTCAATGGAGTAGTAGCACTCATTTCTCCATCGCCCCAAGAAGTTCAAGACACAGAAGTAGGTTGAGAAACTGTTTGGAACATTCTTCTGGTATAAGTATGGAGTGGTAGACTACCTCCTCAATGGTCAGATATTTAATCCAGAATCTCTACATTACTTACAAAACTGAAAGAAAAATTCAAAGTTCAACGCTGCGGAAAATGAAAAGAAAGGAATTATGTTCCTTCAGGAGAATACACCTGTCCATCAAGCTCCTGCGAACATAACTGACATTGCATAATCTAGGATTTCAATGTCTAGATCATCATTCATATTCCGCAGATTTAGCTCCGTCTAACTATTACGTGTACTTATTTCCCAAACTTAAATAACACTTGAAAGACGCCATTTTAGATCAGATAGGGGTAGTGCTACGAACAGTGGTGCGAGGAAATCTAGATTTTTTTTTTTTTTTTTTTTTTTTTTTTTTTAACTTTTCTGCAAAAGCTGGAGCACTGTACAAGGTAGTATATTGACTCTCGGGAGAAGAGAAGAAGAAGTAAAACTTCACCAATCCACGTGCACTCCTTCTGGGTTGGGCTACGAATTTTTCAGCAGTTCCTAGTCAATATGGTAGACGTCACGTCAGTACTTTGAAACAAAATAAGTAAAGGAGCACTAGTATAAACCAATTACTAACTAAAGATCAGCACTCTGACAATACATTTTATTGGGAATCAATTTCATTCCATAATTTTATTGTTATCATTTGCAGGAAGGGAAAACACAACTCTTTTTATCTCCTTCAAAAAATTAAGCCCTGGTAGTTGCAAACTAAGCTGTTATAAGCACATCCTCTGAATATTGGAAGCCGAGAATAATGTTTCAGAAAAAAGAAGTTTTAAATAAAACAAAATATGAAACTGAAAACTTCAAACCTGGACAAATACAAACAAGTTACGTAACTGGTTTTACCTTTCTTTTGTTTCCAATCGAAGTTGATCCAATGAGAAGAAAACAAGTCGACCAAATCTACTATTGTTCGCTAGGCACAATTATTAAAAATCATAAGAAAGAAGTATAACTAAAATTTATCTCAAAAGGGGCTAAATTAGAAAACAGAAATATGCGTGCATACCCAGACGCTCAAAGAAGAAAGCTTGAGGATTAATCTGCCACATAGTAAATTCATGGAAAGTAGACTACAATTTGTCAATGAGATTGGTTATGATACTGATATATAATACTACATGAAGAATGTTTAAAGATTGTACGAGTCTGGGGGGGCAGTCTAGGTGGCAGTCAGGGGGGCAGAAGTAGCTACTAGGGGGGGCGCTCGCCCCCCTTGCCCCCCTCTGGCGTCATCACTGTATTGTTATGTTTTCTTTTTGAACTTAAGCACTTTCTGTACTTTTTGGTGGCATCTTTTACTTTCCCTTTCTGTATATATGTACCTGTAAGGCGCACACAAATGATAGAAAAAAATTTATTCGAGCAAAGCACATCTCTTTACAATGAATTAAGCAGAAAGTTCATTAAATATGAGAGAAACTAGTTGCAAAAAAATATCAATAAATAGATCAAGATATTTAGAATATTTGATGTATGATAAATATACATTATACACGATTAATGTAAAATAATCATTGAAATTAATAATAAAGCATAATTTTAAAAAAAGCATAATTAAACAAGAAATAAAGCATAATGTGGGTTGCTCTAACAATTAAGTTGTATGAAGACGAGAAGAAAACGAAAGCTGATTCCTTAACGAATTTCGTTGATCTTCTTTGTGTCTACAAAAACGCATTCCTAGAAACCTACAAGCTAGGTATCATCTCTGTGATTATATCAGTTTCTAGTGCTACATGTGAAAGGTCATTCTCTTCTTTGAAAAGATTAAAGACTTGTATACGCAAGTCAATGACTCATGATAGGTTGAAAAACTTAGTGTTACTTTATATTGAGAAGAAAATTGCTAAATCGTTAGATCTTTAACAAGTTGTGGATATGTTTGCTGCTGCCCATACGAATAGAAAGATCCTCTTCAAATAGAGGCATGAACCTATAAGTTGTTTTCTTTACCTGTAAAAGTGTATTTGCTTCCACTTAAGTCAACCAGCTACACATATTTTAAACGCCATGATTAAATAACTATTTACTTATATTAGAAATCAATTGCATTAATGAATCCTAGTTGTTTGTGGTACTAAATTCTTATATTTTCACTGTTTTCCAAAGAGTAAAATCATGAACAATAAAGATGGAAACATTCACCTTGAATACACACACACACACACACACACATATATATATATATATATATATATATATATATATATATATATATATATATATATATTGGAGATGTCCCCCTCAAAATCCTCTTGGGCCCTTCATTGCCCCCCCCCCCTGAAAAAACTCTAGCTACGCTACTGGACACCATGCACCAGAGATGAATTCTCTACCACTGAGCCACCGCGGCCCTGCTTGGGCTTGGTCGTCCATATCCAATCTCTCTTTTGGCGTTGCTTAAACAACTTCTAGTTTTGTTCTAAATCCAGACTCCATATTGGCGTAGATATTAATATTACAGTCGATTGGTAAAATCAATCTTCCACATTTAAAAATTAAAGTACACACAAGTAGAAAAATAAGCATTTATCATAAAAACACTAGCTGCAAGTGTTCAAAATAGATTTATGGTTTCTATAAAATCAATTGAAAATTGCTATTTTTAATTAGGCAGCTAGTGAAAAACAGCAGCTTTCGACTCCAGCCGAGTTTAAGCTCAACCTAAACTCAGTTGACCAAAGTGAACTGACCCGACTGACCCGACCCGACAACCCGACCCGATTAGCCTGACCCGACAACCCGACCCGAGCTGACCCGACCCGAGTTGACCTGACCCGACCCGTTTGAGAGCACTACTTGGAATGCGAAGGATCACTTTTTCAATTCGTGTTACGTTTTATATCTACGACGTACGACGATATTAGTCCGAGAAAGATGCAAACTATTGTAACATTGAACGAAAACACTTCCCTAACCTAAAGAGAGATTGCTGCTAAGTGTAGTACTTGTACGTAAAATTTTTAAGAACGAAACGGGTTCTGTTTCTCCAAGTAAGAAATGAAAATGCGGTTGAAAACATACACCAACCGCTAAGGGTGATTTATTTGTTAGGGGCAAGTAAAATTGACTCACAGAAAAATAGACATTCAGAAATACAGTATATTGCTTGAGCAGGAGCTCAAGTTCACGACTCAATTATTGTATCAGGACATTTGCGGTACAACTAGAAAACCAGTATTTGCAGTACTGTTCAAAACTTTCTATTAGACAGTGGTACATTTGCGGTACACACCGTGGAACGTGAGCCAAAAGCATCCATTTTACACCACTTTAGTCTAAATTAGAATGAATATAATAATAAAGGAGGTGGCTATGGAGATGAAACAGCCTAATATTATGTGACTCATTTTGACTGGCTGATTTTGGTAAGTTATGGATATATAAGAAATCACGCGGGCCACCTAATGGAAACTATTACAGTAATCGAAACCTCTGAGAAGAAACCATGCACTTTTCATCAGGGTTTTAAGTACAGACAGTATCAAAATTTCAAGAACGGGAACATAATTTGGAGGAAACAAATACTGTTCCGTTGATCTTCGGCCTCTTACCAGCAAGAGATAGTGAGACATATCAGGAATTTTTCAGTTTGGTGAAGGCTAATATTAATGATTGGAATCCGAAATTAATCAAATTGGATTTCGAGCAAGCAGCAATAACATCTCGAAGAACACTGTTCCAGCAGGACACGCACATTAGTGGGTGTAATTTTCATTTCAATCAGTAGAGGAAGGTTAAGGAATAGTGACTTGTAAATCAGTTCCAGAGGCGAGGCTCTGCCTTAGAACGTGTTCTGCCCTAGCTTATGTGTTAGTGTTGTGTGTTTATCTTTAATGTACTAATTGAACTCTATTATAAATTATGCAAATAAATAACTAATTCATTAAACGATGATTTTGATTTTGTGTCTCATACTTATTACGAGCTTGATCTGACCAAAAATCCTTAAATATGCTCATAACAATGGACAACTGTGTGCAAAATGAGTGACTTGTAATAAAATCATTCTGCAGGTAAGTTGCTCTTTGGATAATTCCGTAGTACTTTCTCGTAATTAGAAATATCTCAATATGTTGAAAACGAAGAAAGAATATTATATTTCAACTCTAAGTAAACACTGGCAAATAGTTATTGGAAAACTGTTATTGAAACCTATAAAAGAAAACAAAAAAAATATTAGTATTTCTAGAAGTTCCCTTTAAATGTCATCGACGGGCATTTAACCAATCATAGATTATTATTATTATTATTATTATTATTATTATTATTATTATTATTATTATTATTATTAATCGCAAACAAGCATTTGTTTACATCTTTCGGATGCGACTACAATATACTCTATAAAGTTTTTTTTTTCTTTCTTTTCTGTATAAGTGATCTTATATTTGGGTTCACATGTTCTTCGTGTTCTGAGAAAGGTATGTATGTACGTGGTGAGTTAATAATGGTTTTATATTCTGAAAGAAGATTTTTAGTCTGCTTTTAGTATGCAAAAAAGCCCCGAGTCCCCTGAAAAAGTCATGTTATTCTCCCCTAGAACAACTTGCTGGCTACACCAATGTTATAAAATTTGGTCTTTATATAGCAGTTGATAGTGTGTGCTTATCCACTAACTGAACACCCGAAAATATCCTCTCTTAACTTGGTGAATAAGAAGCTATTTCGAATAGTACCGCAAATGTTGATACCGCAAGTGTTGCGCTTTCCTCAGTTATCCGTCGACGTTTGCTGAAGGGTGGCCGTAAGGCATGAAGGCAAATTATAAATAAATAAATATCGGAAAATAAAAAACAATACTGACAAGGGCTATGATGAAGAAACGCTTCAAATGGGCTTTCAAGAAAATACAGAAACTGCTCGAAGATAGATTGGATCTTTGGTGTCAGGGTGACAGAGTCAGTTTCTAGTCCAAGAGGTGCGGATTCAGCACACTCGTCGGGCAACTGGCGAACGCGTTTCACCGAAAAATATTCACCAAATAGTATAACAGACAGTTAAAACGATATTTTCGGGATACTCTTCTACAGTGGGTGAGAAGTATTTGTCCCTATTAAGAGATTATCAACAATAACGAATACATCTATATGCAACAGTCGAGAGTAGTTACGAACTCAACAACTTCAACGGAATGGATCTGTCATTTTTCAGCAAGACTTGGCACTGTCACGTCTTAAAAAAGTCAAACAATTTTTTGAAGAGAATACGGTAAACGTTTTGGACCGGCCTGGAAACTCACCTGGTATGAATCCGATCAAAAATTTGTGTCTACGTGCAAAAATAAAATCAGGATCGAGAGCTCCTCCGTGGCTAAGCGGTTAGCATACGCGCCTTTGACGCGGGAGACCCGGGTTCGAATCCCGACGGGAGCTCATGTGGTTCTGATTCCACGTTAATCAGTAGATCCATGTCTCATATAGCCTCGCTACTGAACGTCACGTTAAACTCAATATCAACTCAACTCAAAATCAGGATTGAGGATTGCACAAGAGACAAACCTGTTTCCCTTTTTAAATAGTGTGGCTCAATAATGATGTACTCAGGGCAACGTACAAAAAAAGTTGTGGACAATGTCTCAGAGAATAAAAATGTTAAATTATGTTAATGGTACACATACTAAGCGATAAAACCCAGCTCTGTGCATATAAATTTGTGTTTTATGTGAATATATGATTCACAGTACAAGATGTCATTGAATCCAATAATTTGCACAAGGGTGTACATACAGGGAGACATTGGAAACACGTCAAAAGCCTCCTAGGAAAATGTTATGATTTCTGATTACCTATAAATGTCGCTTAACACTATTAGGAATAATTGAGACAGCTTGTGGACTCACCGTGTTTTTATTATTATTATTATTATTATTATTATTATGTTAATACCTGCACATGGATGACATCCACATGAATGTCCCAGTCATCCGGAATACTGGAATACAGAAAATATCTTGAAAAAAAATTACAAAACTTTGAACTATTTTTTTTTTTTCAATACCACAGAATTTACCATGGCTAGGATAATCATATTGGTATTTTCGTCTTTATATTAACAATATCACTTTTAGAGTGAATGAAGTATAAGGCAAGACAAATTAAATGAACATGCAATAAGGGTATATATATATATATATATATATATATATATATATATATATATATATATATATATATATATATATATATATATATAAAGGCAGTGTGTTCATTATTTTTGATGGGCCATTCACGTGGAAGTGCGCAAAACGTTGAGCATAACACTATACTTCAAAGATACTGTATCTACCATGTGACAAGAACAAAAATCAATACCTAAAAACCTCTACTTGTTTCGTGCAATGCTAAACAGAATTCAATTCACAGCTGGTTGCGAACTACCTTCTCTATCCATACGTTCACGCAATTCGCGGAAATTTATCACTTGTCAATACTACATAGTAGATGGCTACGCACGGCACACCGTCCCATGCGTCAGAAATGCAAATAATTTCTCTACATGAGAGAACGAACGATCGACACACGGTGAGGGGAAGTTCAAGCATTAAATCAAGGTAATACCAAATTATTTAAAACACGCCATCCAGTCAAATGCGAAAACCAAAGATGAAATGAACATCTTATGATTATGTTTTGCAGGTTAAAAAGATAAGGATGCGTAGGTAAAGGCAAGTAATTAATTGGAAGAGATAGCAAAATGCGAAAATGCTAGACAACCACGAGAAAGCTGTGTTAACACAACATTTTCCCATCACTCGGTGATCCTCCATATTTAGAAAAAGGCCAATACGTTCGAGAGAGAAATATGTGAAACCATCAAGCTACCGGTACCATAGAACAAAATAAGTGACATTTTAAATCATTTTTAAATCCCTCTACGTAAGAGGCGTGGTGGTTCTTCGGTGTTTTAGTCATATCTCCATCCCTGACTTTTTTCAAAGTATAGTTTTGGACCACGACATCAGATTACAATAACAGCGTGACTCATGGCATTTCTCACGATGCAATTAGCTTCAACAGAAACTAAAATATGAAGCCTAAGCATATTTATCAAAGTTTAAGCATTTTAAACATTTTGCCTATCAAATATATTATATTAATTACTCTCAGATATATCCTTTAATTTCAGTGTTCATTTATTCCGTTTTACCGATAAATGCACTCCTACATCTGGATAAGTTATTAGGAGCAAAATTCACGCACTGGATCAATACTTCAAGTAAGTTATTTTAATAATTGAAAATCAATATTCCCGAAATTATACTAAATATAAAACTATCGTTTGAGCGAAACAAAGCTTCTCGAATATTCAGGTATATGAAAATTGTTGAAATTACACATTTTAACGAGCTGAACCTCAATTCAGTTTATTTTACATCTACAAATTACCTCATTCAACGAAATGAAAAGATATTGTATTTGATTCTACTCCTGCTATTTAACTATAGACAGAAATGATCAAAAACAGAAAATGGTGAATGATCTTTCGAAAAATATAAGATCTGATGAGTTACGCTTTGGAAAAAAGAAAAGAAAAAAACTTGAAAATTACCAACTGAAAGATGCGACCATCTGTTCGCAACAAATTTAACATGTCAAGTCCCACCAGACTCAAAAGACACACACGAACATCATTCTCAGTACGTGGTATAAAAGATATCCACGTGCGTACTTTTACAACGTATACATCATTATTTCTAGCGTAATTCGTACACACTTCCTCAAGGTTAAAAGTTTGGATTATGATTGTTTTGTATTAATATTACTTCTAAAATCGCACTGAATAAATAGGGAGGCAGCAAAGTTTATTTAACAAGACCAATGTGCTGGGAGCATTTCTTACTTTGTCTAGCTGTTCAGCTATTTGCTGTTAGTTCAATGAGACAATAGTATTGTGGTGTGGTTAGACGAACTCTCAAACATCAATGGTGATTTTTTTTTTTCAAATGAATTGTTATGTCTTTCTATCAAACCGAGAATCTATTATCTACAGGGTATTTCTAAACAACCCCAACAACGTTTGGAAGGTGATTCCTGAAACCAAAATAATGGGAAAAGTATAGACCAACTTGTGTGCAGAAATGCCTCCTTTGAGCGTTACGACTAGATGAAAATTTGTCGGAAAAATACAAACATAGCTGTAACTCAAGAACAAAATATCTTATCGAAGTTGGGTAAATTATTATCTCCATTATTTTTAATCGTAGATTCCATTATTCCACAGTTGGATGTGATACAAGGGCGGAGCAAGGAAGGCCCCAAAGAAACAACAGGCAAATGCAATATTTTAAAGAGTAAAAATCTTGGTAGAGTGTTCAAGTTAGAAGAAAACCGTTAAGAATTCGAAAGACGAAGAGATGCACACGTTTGATTAGTCTACTTTGTCTCAATACAGAATGAACTGTGAGAGAAAGAATGAATGAAGTCTTTCTCCCTGTAATGACTTTTAGATTAATGGAGACGGATTATTAGTGGAACAGAATTATTATGAAAAAATTCGTGGAATAAGTATCGGAGAAAACGAGACAAGCCCTGGAAAACTCATGGACACCATGTTGTCCACCACAAACTTTTATAATCCGGGATCGAATCATGGGATTCCTCCCACCAGATGTGACCGCTCTATTACTAAATACACCATGTTCTCACTTCGGAGGCACAACTATGTATGATTTCGAAGATGTACTGGTCCAGTAAATACTATCGGTGGTAAACTAATATATACAAAAAGTACTGAAAACCTTCCCCGCTGATCTACTGGCTGACGCGTGTGCCTTTGCTTCACGTGATCTGGAATTTGATTCCCGATGGGAGCATAAAAAAAATCATTTCACAATCATGCACTTCCATTAATCATCAGTTTCCTTTAGCCTAACGAGCGTAATCGTGGAAGCTAAAATTTTACTTTAATTCAAAAAGTACCGAAGCTCAAAATGTGGAATTCGTAGTTTTATTCACCTGAGTGGCCGCGGTGGCTTAATGGTAGAGCGTTCACCTATGGTGCGTGGGGTCGCTGGTTCGATCCCAGCTCGCGCCAAGTGGAATTTGTGGTGGACAAATACCGTGTGCGTGGGCTTCCTCTGGGTTCTCCCGTTTCCTCCCACTTTATTCACTCCACCATTTCATCCATTTCTCCTTATCAGCGTCTCATATATATATATATATATATATATATATATATATATATATATATATATATATATATATATATATATATATATATATATTACTTAAAGGAAATACAAAAGGTAAGTCTTGATGCCATGCATTACGTGAAATGTTTTATACTAACTTCACAAATGACACCACAACTTAAGTTTGTATTGATGAACAAATTTCATCAACTTCAAAAATAGTCTGAATCGGCTTATTGGGGAAAAGATTCTCAAGCACCACTGCACTTTCTTTTCACTACAAATTCAGCACTTCATGCTTCATCTTTATTATTATTATTATTATTATTATTATTATTATTATTATTTCTTTAAGAAAACTGGAATTATTAGCATTAAAATAGCTGTTAACATCACTCTATAAAATCTTATTTCTTTTTCAGCCTAATTGATAGATAACTAATCCTTGGATCCAAACGCATTCTGAAAGTAGTACTTTTAAGCTCCAAAATGAAAAGTTCTGAACAGTAGGCAAATAATAAGTGATCATCCACCAAGTATACACTATTTTCATTAGAACTCTGGAATGGGATTAAGTACGTGTATACAAAATTCCTATGTACAAGTACTATTAAAGCAAGTTTGCTAATTTCATGATTCCGGATCAAAATGTCAAGACATCGTAAGTGTGTAACTGGTATTAGCAAACAATCTTCTAGGAATAATTATTATTATGCAGTCTGTCTGTGCATATTCTTTTTAGCATAATTACACAATCGCAATAAGTCTCAAAATATCATAACAAATATTCGTGTACAAAATTTTTAATTTACAAAAGTACTGTTAGAGAATTAATCAGTTTAGAATACTCCAAGAGCATTGCCAGAACGGACTTATAAAGAATGGAGAGATGGAGCGGAAAGGATAAGTGAAATTGTTCCTAGATGTAAAAGTAAATCTTTATCCGCACCTTTTTCTCTCTCTCAAAAATTAGCAAAATATCATCTCTCTATGACTTACAGTTCTCGAGATATGGCTGCTTAAATACCTAGAAATTCGAACTTTTTGGTCAATATCTAGAGAACGTGGCCAGTTGGCCAGTAGACAGTTAATCAGTGGCCACCAGTTACTGTTTGGTACCAAAATGTTCACCATTTTCTTAGGTATTGATCACCACTAATATCATCTCTGTACAACTTATGGTTCCCCAGCTATTTCTCGTTAAGTATCTAGAAATTAGCTATTTTTTGGCCAATAAAACGAGAACGGTAAGTCATAGAGAAATTATATTGGTGTTAATTAATACCTAAAAGTATATTAAACATTTTTGTACCGATAATAATTGGTGGCCACTCGCCAACTGGCCACTAACCAAACCAGTGGCCAGTTGGACAGTAGCCACCGGTTACTATTTGGTACCAAAATATTTTCCATCTTCTTAGGTATTGATCAACACCAATATAGATACTATCCTTTTAGATACTGATCAACACGGCTCCTTAAATCTCTGGAAGTCGGGCATTTTTTGGTCAATATCTCGGGAACGGTAAGAGTGACGCGAAAAATTTACTCACTATCTCTGATATAATACTCTATCGAATGCAGGGTTTAAAATTGAAAAAATCGCAAATAACAGACAGACAGATCGACAGATAATTCAGTAACAAACTTTTTAAGGCAATCTAGAGCTGCAGTAGCTCAATGTTAGAGCGTGGGGGTTCAAGGGTTTCTAGGTCGCGCCAGGTGGGCTTTGTGGTGGACAAACACCGTGTGAGTGGGTCTTCTCGGGGTTCTGTCGTTTCCTCCCATTTTATTAATTCCAGCATTTCATTCATTCTCATTATTACTGTCTCCTTTAACCTACACGGCATTACCGTGGAATGTAAAACTGAAAGCTTTCAACAAGGGTATCTTTTCGCCTTTGATGCGAAAGACTTGGATTCGACGCAAGGTGAAAGCTCAAGCGCTACGGATTGACCGTTAAGCTGTATACTGTACGGCTTGTCTCTAACAGTGAATCAGTGATAGATATGTTGTCATAACAATTAATAAATTACAATTAAAATAAACTATAACTAATTCTTACATGTATGTTTAGCGTAGTTCACACACATGATTTTTAATTTGATTCACGTAAGTTTTGCTTTCCCATGCTAAGCTACATATATATACATAAAAATGTAAGTGACTATGTTGATGACAACTCTTGAACCACTCGACCGACCTCGATCAAATTTTCAACATATATGAGGTTCAGGCCTGGAATAATTTTTATCATTTCATTTTGGTGGTGCAACTTACGGGAGGGGAGAAGAAAATACATAAAAATAATCGAAAAAGGACCGATATTAGTTTTCGAGGTCGCTGAGATGAACAGTGACATTTTTGATTATGTTTAAATCCAAATTCAGCTTTGCAAAATGGGAAGGGAGCTATATAAAAATGATCAAGAATTACCGATAGTAGTGTCGAATCCATAGTTTTCATGGTCGCTGACATGAACAGTGACACTTCCGATGCCGTTTAAATCCAAATGCAGACCCGCAACTTGGGGAAGGGGATTATTTTAACTAAGTGAAACGAACAATTCACGCTAGTATCTTCTAAAACTCAAACACAAAATATAGTAGAGTCCCTAAAACTCGGCACTCGATAATCTGGCAGTCCCGATAACTCGGCCACAGCCACAGCTTTTTGCCTTCATAAAGTATTTTTCAGAGGTCTGTCTTATCAGGTAAATTACCGTACAGTGTGTGTTCATTAATTTCCATTTTTCATGTATAGTAAAGGCTCTATGTCTTCAAGTACGTACTCTTCCTTTCTTTAAGGGTCATTGGACAGTTTATTCTCTGTTGTATTCTCAAGCAACCAATACATACAGTTACAGTATTGTATTTTCTGAGGAAACACTCGTACTTGTTATTTTTAATCCCATTTCTGATAACCCGGCATTTTCACAAACTCGGCCACCCTTCGGTCCACATTAGGCCGAGTTTTCGGGACTCTACTACTGTATTTTACAAACTCATGTGCAACACTTCACAAACACAAGGCTCGTGAGAATGCTACATACGTACATCAAACGTTTTGTTTGGGTATTAACAAAGCAATCTAAATATACGACCTATTACAGGTAGTATGTACGTCATTGTTACGGGAAATCAACAATAGATATAATCTGCTGAAATATATTTTTCATATATAGTACATAAATAATCTATTGTAGCAAAATTAAAAAAAAATACCAACTGCATCACATTGACAACGAAAATGGGGGGCGCGATGGCTCAGTGGTCGAGCGTTCACCTCTGGTGCTTGGGGTCCCGGGTTCGATCCCAGCCCCCGCCAAGTGAACTTTGTGGTGGACAAACACCGTGCTCCTGGATTTTCTCGGGGTTCTCCCGTTTCCTCCCACTTTCTTCATTCCACCATTTCACTCATCCCTCATCATTACCATCTCCTTTAGCCTAACCGGCATAATCGTGGGACGTAAAACTTAAAGATTTCATTTTCATTGACAACGAATGACACTTTCTTGGAAACTATGAATCGAAATTGCCCTCAAATATGTCATTTTGTTCAGCTCGAAGTGATCTATCAATTGATCTGTCTTCTTGTTGGACAAAATAATTGTTGCACAAAACTTGAAGTCTTACAGTTAATCATAATTTTGGGCTATATCTCATTAATCGCACCGCGTACTGTCTTCTTGTTATTGCCATAAGAAAAAACTTGAATAGTGTATATTTAAAATCAGTTTCGTCTTAATACGTGATGAGATTACTGCACTGCATAAATGTTTAGGGTTACAAATATTATATATATATATATATATATATATTATATATATATATATATATATATATATATATATATATATTCGATTTTCTCGTAAATTACACATGAAAATTTACACTGACCTCTATTACTCTCTTCAGGTGAATGAGATCTTTCAATTGATATGTGTCATACATTTGGACTTCTTTTTTTTTCGTTAACGCTACCGATAATAACATTGTAGAATTGTTTTTGTGCCGTGATTCGTTTATTTTTTTAACTGTATGTGCAAGTTTACCAACTATATGCACGAAGTGTATGGTGCAAGTTCACATTACATATATCGTTAGTATTTTTAAAAAAAAAGTGAACACTCAACTTTAAATAAATAAATAATTAACAAGGGAAAAATGTAATTCCCTGAAATTAGTTAAGAGGCTGAATACATATTCTAAATGGGTACAAAAAAAAAATAGTTTTCTATTCTCTTTTATTAAACTATCTTGCATGGTTTCACGCTCAAGGTTATTTCACGTTAAGAAAAGAGTGCCCACTCTATTTCTTTACAAAAACGAAAAACTTGTGTTAAGGACGACGAAATGTCAAGACAAAAGAAGAAAAAACTTTTTTCGTACTTCTAAGTTTCGTTATGCAATTCTGACTAATGTAATTCACGCCACTGTATCAAGAACACCGCCTGGAAAACCAGGCCAAGGGATCTGTCGCTGGATCAATACATGAGGGAACTCGAATTGTACTACATTTTCTTCTCGTTGATTTCTACGACTCTTGAACTCCACAGGATTCAAGAAGTCGGAAACGAAGTTTCATTTAAAGTGAAGTTAAACAAAAGTGGCGTTAAAGGAAGTTCAAGAGATAAGTGACAAGGACTTAGGCAAATACATTTTATTACTTCTCAAAAGTTAAGCATTCATCCGCACTTAATATTTTATTTCTTGTTTATAACTCTCGCTACTTAGCGCTTCTGTCAGAAGCAGTCAAATGAAAAATGAAAGCAAAAAGCAAATAATAAAATAAAATTGTCGCGGTTTCTCACACACAAATAACAATAAAATGAAAAATGGAAAGGGAATGAAGGGAAATAGAACCTCACGACAATTTCTTTTCGTTTATTTTAGAACACAAGTTCCAAACCTTCCTTATCTAGTGGTCTCTTCATAAAGACCGTACACTCCATGTTCTCTTGTGATTCTTGTGGACAAGTTACTAGTGCCGTATGCTTAGTGTACGTAAGGTTTGGGTTCAATTTCCGGTGAAGGACCTTCTTCGGAAGAAATCCCGAGTAGTAGTTCGGATCCCACTTTAAATAGTGAGTCCTCTTTTATACAGCCTCGATGCTGAAAAGTAACGAAAAACTCAAATTCAATTCCATGTTATCTTAGTGGATCTAGTACTATGAGTGGTCCCAACTTAATTTCAGATGTGGATGCACTGAGTAATTTTACATTTTTCCCCCTTTCAGTAATCTGTTCTTCCTTTGCTGGTCTTTCATGTAGGCAGTTGGTACCGTTACTTCAATTTGATTTGTAAAAATCCCTGCGAACTGAATAATCATACGTGGGATTGTAATAAAAAAAAAAAAATAAACGTACAAATAAACGTGTGGAGGAATGACAATATTTTGTATAATTTCACTTACTAAAGAAATGACCGCAGGATATTAAAGTAAAGACTATTCAATTTCAGTACAAGGGAACTTGCATATTACTCGAATTGATCAAGAATTTAAATCTAAATGCGCAATGAAGTAATAAACAAATCTTTGTTGAGTAACAACACACACACACACACACACACACACAAAACTCCTACCATGCAGGTCTTCCATCTTAATAAATCTTGATTGTTTTTCAGCGCTTTTATGATTAAAATAAATACCGTGCATAATTTTTATTTATTTATTGTAAAGAGCGTTCTTTTATTCACCATTTTTCGTTACCTTTCGATGACTATTTGACATTTTAAATATTCTAAGCTAGTGCGAAAATTTTATGAACATACAATTTCGGTCACACACGGGATATTGATTCACATTTAAAACCGAAGGTATAATACATCACATTAAAATTCATTCACGAGTCATCAAAAGATGACCATTGTGAATGAAAACAAGTATGTTTCTTTTTACAGTGTGAAATTACAGTAGATTTCCAAACTATGCAAATTCAATACTCAAACTTGAAATAGTACATCTATAACTACTGGTTGCAATAGATTAATAAGATCAAAGACAGAACCTGTTTCTCGGATGCTAAATCCACATCAAAAAGTCATTAGTCGCTATACCTTACTACTTTTGTTACACGGCAATAAAGTTGAATTCAGTTTGAATAGAGGGTTAAGGGGGGAGACAGAACCTATTCTTGGAACCTTCAATCAATGCGAAGAAACGACTCTCGATATCTCTTACAGCTTCTGATCTATGGGTATCAGTATTAAAACCAGAAGTGCTAGGAAATTCAACCACTTCCGGTTTCGGTAATATGTTGTGCGTTGTGATTACATATATACTCTTGATATACTGTATCGGTTGCAAAAAATTGTCATTACCTATTACGTTTGTTCTATGACGATTAATGTTGAAACCAGAAATAGTTAATTTGAACCACATCCAGTCTGAATAGAGAGTTAATACAGAAGATGGAACCTACTCTTGGGAAGTTGAATCAATAATGAAGATCCGCATCTCTATCTCTCTTACCATTCTTGATCTATGGAAACCAGTATTGAAACCGGAATCAGTAGCAAATTTCAACCACTTCCGGTTTTTGGTAGTGCTGCGGGTTCTCATGATGAATTCTTCTGAGACTTTGAATCGATTGCAAAAATCCGCTTGTCGGTGCTTATTGCGACTTTTGCTCTATGGTGATAAATGTAGAAACTGCACATGGTACACTTTAAGAACTTTCGTTTTGAACAGAGGGCTAACGGGCGAGATGGAACCTACTCTTGGGTCGCTAAATCGAATGCAAAAAACTACATCTCGATATCTCCTACCGTTTTGATGTGTAAAAATCAGTATTAAAACTGAAAGAGTAAATTTGAACCATTTCCGGTTCTGGTAGACTGTTTCGAATAGTCATGATATATTGCCTTGAGATATTCACATGCTGGCAAGAAAACCTCTTCTCGCTATCTGTTGCCGTTTTTGTTCTGTTTACCTTCCGATCTATTATAAACGGATATGGTTAACTTGAGCCACTTCTGGTTTGAACAGAGGGCTAAAGAAGGAGATGGAACCAATTCTTGAGAAGTTGAATCGATTGCCAAAATCTGCATCTCGATATCTTTTACCAGTTTTGCTCTGTAGAAATCAGTATTAAAACCGGGATACTGAATCTGAATCACCTCCGGTTTTGGTACGGTGCTGCGAATAGTCATGACATGTTGCCTTGAGAAACTGAGTTTGAAAAAAAAAAGAAAGAAAGAAAAGAAAGGAAGAAAGAAAGAAAGAAAGAAAAAGAAAAATGTTTCTCGCTACCTGTTACCGTTTTCGTTGTGGGAATAAAAACTGAATCTGGAAATGGATAATTTGAGCCACTTACAGTCTGAACAGAGCTTCAATGGAGGAAAATGAACCAATTCTTGGCACACTGAATCGATTCCAGAAAACATCTTTTTGATATACGAAAATCTGAATTGAAACTGGAAGTAATAGTAAATTTGAACGACTTTCGGTTTTCTTAGAAGTTGTGAATACTGATGGTACTTGTACTGAAACGCAGAATCGTTATTAAAAATATATATATATATATATATATATATATATATATATATATATATATATATATATATATATATATATATATATATATATATTTGCTACCGTTTTTGTACTATGGCAATGGCCGAAATATTTAATCTCGAAATGGCTCATCATTTTCACTATTTATTTCAGCTCAATAACAACAATATTAGAGTTAATGAGAAGAGTGGTATTGAATCTTAGTTGTATCTAACTTCTATTAGAATAGTCAACTTTTGTTCGTTTAATGTTCAAAAATTTCAGTTAAGTTATATTTTTACAACTCCCTTTTTAGGTCTATATATCTGTGTGACATTTTAACTATATCTCTTGAAGACGAAGTCACAATGCTTTCATACATGCAAGTTTTCAGATAGGCATTTTCATACTCAGTTGAATATAATAGTTTGTCACAACAAAACAGGTAACTTATGAACAAATTAAAAATTAACATAAATAGAATAAAATGAAGAAAATTTGGCATAACCTAACACATAAACTAAGATTTTAAGAAAAGTAACAAAGATGAAGTAATTATTTACAGCGATATATATGATGATACTCTAAAGTTGACAAAAATGCAGGCAGTGGAAGTAAGTGTCAAATATTGCAGAATTGAAAGAGGTCCGTTACAATTTGAGTTAATACCAGTGGCAACAAACTGATTACGGAATGCCAAATAAAACTTCAACGATTATATGTATCAATGATATTTAATGTAATTATAATGAACCAAATAAGAGCAGACGTCATTTCCAGACAAAACAGAACATAATGAATAACGTCAGCCCATTCCAAAGCTTTACTATTTTGTATTGTACAGTGGTGTCCCATGACGTGACACATTTGTATAAGCCTACTGATATTATTTGTATCTTTCCAAGAAAGCGTTATTAATATTAAACAAAGTAGCAGGATAAACGTCATTAATTAATACAAGTATACGATATATTTTAAGGATTAAATTCATCAGTATTATTTGTATACAGGATGTTCATTTATTATGTAGCCAAAATCCACTGGTGAAATCCTCACCCCTAAACAATAAATAAAAAAAAAAAGTCCATATGAACATAAGGCGAAAAACGCGTTGTTTCAAAGTTACAGGATGCCGAAATCGAGAAAATGGTTAACTTTGAGGCTGTATAGCTAGGAAACTATCAGAGATATCAAATGCGGTTAAAGAACTATTAGAGGGACTAGTACATTCTCTATTTAAATACCTACCGGCGCATATGACTTTAGAGAGAAGGGGGGGTGAAAGAGGATTTTAACACTTCGGCTCCGCATAAAGATTTCAATTGGTTTTAAAAATCTAATTACACTTATAAGAAAGAATACAGGACTTTTTAAAGAAATATATATGTTGCTATATTCTTTGGGGCAACACTGTACAATGTTTTAGCATTCATCATTTTTATTTACTAAGCTGTCGTATAGCCAATATTTTGACTTCTAGTTAGTTTTGTTTTTAAGTCAGCGTTCCTTTCTCAGCACCGAGGTTTTTTGAGACATGGATCTACAGTTTGGAATTCCAACTGATAGTATTAAAATTCGTAATGCGTTCGAATTTCAATACTATCCCACCAGGCACCGAACCCGAGACAAACTGCACTGAGTGCACGTTCACTAGCCACTAGACCTGTGTAGGAAGGGCTATTCTGATTTGAAATGCAAAATGAAATCTTTCAGTTTTACGTCCCATTGTTATGCCGTGTACGTTCAAGGAGACTGTGATGAGAAGGAATAAAAATGCTAGAATGAAGAAAGTAGGAGGAAATGGAAGAACCCCGAGAAAATCCATCTAGATCCCAAACTAGGGGGAAATCCATCTAGGCCCCAAACTGTTTTGTGTCCATCTATATGGTCACAAGATTCAGTTGGCGCGATCTGGGATCGAACAGGCACCCTACGCACCAGAGATGGACGGAGGCACCGCGCCTCTATAGCTATTTCAATTTCTAGTATTACTGTGTTTCTATAATGTTCTTTATATAGAGTAGGCAAACTTCTGTCCCCTATTAGATAGCCGAAAACATCTTATATAACCTGTAATATATACTGTAACAAATCTTGGCATTATGTATAGAGGGTCTACATTATTGGGAACATAGTGATTCAGATTTAGAGCTCGTGATTCCGATTTAGAGCTCTTACTTCTGGTGCTGGAATCTCTCGTTTTTCTTCTATCGCGTCCCACAGAACACAACTTCTTTGCAGTTTTGTTTTATTCAGTATCTTTCTCTTTTCTTTTCTATAGAAGATCTCAACCTTTGTTTTCTATTATTCTCAATACTTCCTCATTGATTTCCCACTTCATATGGTGCGTAATACAGATGAATTAATGATAAAACAATTAGTAAAAGCATAAAGAAAAAGAGAACATAATATAGCTTCCCCACCATTCACACATGAAGCGACATAGTTCATCCTAAAAACACCAGGTCAGACCATTGCACCACTGAGTAACCACTAGCTAAATTCTAAATTTTAGAACAAGCAATTATTGCTAGAACATCTTGAATGGTAATAAATTTTTTATTGCTACAACTTTTGAATGGTTCTAAATGAAACAATTTCAATGATATCCATGGAATTTGGTGAAAAAACATTTTCGGGAGCGAGAAAGCAATTTAACTAGGACTCGAGTTTGGGGATACTCATTTAGTAGTTATATAAATACAAGTTTTTAGGGAGCCTACATTTTATGTTTTTACATACTACAAAGCGATTTAGCAAGGTTTCGATTTCGAGTTTAGAAATCACGTTCGTAGTGCCTATAGCAATATCTATTTCAGGGGCAATTAAATTTTGTTTCAAAAATATCCCATTTTCAGATAAATTTGAAAAATAATAATTTGGAAGGTGAAAAAGCTATCTAGATATGACCTGGTCTTGGTGGAGATCATTTAGAGACTACAATAGGAGGACTCATTTCGGGGGACCTCATAATCTGCATTCAATAAAATAATCTACCATTTTGTGGTATGTTTTAATGTTTAGAAAATAGCTTCAGGGACACTTTGGTAAAACTTGTTTAAGAACGAAGAGCAATTTGGGAAAAAAAAAATACAATACCATATAACTGAGTATATATTTGTCCTCAACGAGTAAGGCTTCGTCTCCTACCCGTAATAGTATCCAACAAATATATATATATATATATATATATATATATATATATATATATATATATATATATATATATATATATATATATATATATATATATATATATATATACTGATATTTGTCATTTGACTCAATTTTACTGTATGTAAGGTTGACATGCTCTAAAACAAGAAATATTCTAAATGTGGTCCTAAAATCTCATCAGTCATAATGCCAATACAGATCTCGACAATTCTTAGTTCAAACTACTGAACCCAACTACTTCTAGAGATAATGTTTTGTTCAAACATCATCTCAATGATTACAATGAAAACTCTCAAACATCGATTGAGAAATCACCACGAATGGAAAATTTTTCCACGAATATTAATACATATTTAAAATAATTCATTCTCAAGAGTATTTATTTATGACTATCTTGGAACTGACACTTTACTTTCCAAAGCCGCTATGTTACATAACCCAACGGCAACACAAAAATATACGGGAAGGGTGTATTTCATTTTGAAATATGAATGATTCCGCACGTAAGTTGTACTAAAAGTAGACTTCCTTTTCCGAAGTATATTGAGCTGCTTTCGTGTATAACTTCTTCCAAGCTAGCAAGAAAACTTATTTCAAGGCTACGTTCATGAAGAACACGAGATTGTAGGCACACGCAACCTTTCTCTGATCGGTAATGATACGAAACTACGAAAATAATATAGTTCCAGAGACTCAGATTCTTTTGTATTATAAATTCTGAATTAATTTGAAGTATGAAACAAAATAACAGATTAAATTCCTGTTCCTTGTGAACACATTCTGAATAAGTTTTCTCAGAACAAATGGAATTATAATATTACGTTTCAACATTTGGCAACTTTGTTAACCCCTTAACCCCTAAAACAATCATTACCTTAACGAAATTATCGATTTCACTGATCGCTTAGTAATTTAATTCTTTGTCTACTGTAGCTTTTATCTAATTTAGAATTATTTATCTAACTGCAATCCATAGCCTGAATCAGCCACCTCCTTTCTCATTGTAACCGGTTGAAGTTATTATGGTCAAAATGAGCATGTGTGCCATTTATCTTGGGTCTTATTTCAATTTGAAACTCTGAACAAGAAACACCCTCGCATCCTCAGGGCAGCATTTCTGATGACGGATGTAAAAGTCTTGACCATAATCTCATTGTGGATATTGGTGATCAACGTCTTCAATTCTTGATTAATGGTTGGGCCTGTACTATTTTCTCGCTTAGAAAGCCACATAAATAAAAATCCCAGAGTGTAAGATCAGGTGACCTTAGTAATGGGTGATAGTTTTCGTATATGCCTTTACAATGAAAACAATGCTCTTCACTGTACGAGGTCGCCAACTGCACATCTAGTCACCACGCTTCTGTAGTTATGCAACCACACATCACAATTTAAAATATTCCACCACGTGCTGACAACTAATTAATTCTTCTTTCTAATGATTCCCACCCTTTTTATTTCGATCCACCTTTACTTCCGAGACTTTCGACGAATTCCTTGCAGCCAGTGCGCATGTCAACCAATGCGATTTTGAGTAAAACAGGTTTTTTATTTATTTATTTATTTATTTTATAAAGGAACTCCTGGACTATGAGGCGTACTAATTACTCGTTCCAATATCACCGCTCTAAAGTTTTCTTCCGTTGTCGGCAGTATCTTGCTTGGGAACTATGCAATTTACAACATATGTTTATATCAACATTTTTTTCGTATTTTGCTGTGCAGAATCACATCTCACATTTATGATACGGGATTTATTAACACCATGTGTATATATAGTGTAATTAAAATGACAACCGAAGCAATAAAAATTTTAGTCGGATAAAATATATGTAAGCAGATATAATTCCTATAAAATATAACTTAAAAATCAGCTGTCCCACTATATACTTACATCAACTTTTCATAGAAGAGCCTAAGAGACCTTTGTTTAGTTTGTTGACCGTATTTTTAAAGAACAAACATCTTCCAACGTTCGTTTGGGATTTCTTTCTTTTTTTCTTGTAATGCCAATTTGGTGCACCAAAGCGAAACTGTAGTGAAACACTCACTTCACGCTAGAGGCTTGGCTTCCCTTGTAATTCTTGTTTGGATATGGAACTCATCACAAGACGTCATACTTACATGAACACACTTAAAAACCAGTCCATCTCTTACTAAACACGGTTCTCAACGGTTCAAACCTCCGCAATGTTGATGTAATGTATCACTTATATTTTCTTCTCTATTAAAATAGTCAACATTTCTCCATTATTCAGACAGAAGCACTCACAATTGATCTTTTGTGTACTGCATACGTATCAATTATTTAATCTAAACCGATGCCCGTAAGCAAGACGAATTCGGCACGAAGGCAATATTCTACTTTTAAAAATATGTCAAGCGCCCTTTTTTTTTTTAAGGATAAAGGAACAGAGGAAATAAAATCATTAGCAGCTGGTCCTTTGTTTTCTACACTAAATCCCATTAAAAAAATATATATATATATATATATAATAAAATTGCTGTAATGATGAAGTGAACGGAGACTGGATACCCGTGGGAAAATGACTTCGTAAAGCTCCTAGACCTAGAATCGAAACTATGACCTTCACTGCGTATATTACTACCGAGTTACTACTCATCCGAGATAATATGATACGAATGATACTATTGATTCAAAATGATTATATAATATGAATGATACTCTGAAATGAAGGAGAAAATTCACTAACTATTAAGTTCAAAATATCATTCGGGAATTTGCTTCTTGAGACAGAGAGAGTGACTAAATAAATAAAATCATTCAAAATAATGGTCAGCCTGTGTCTTATGCCTCTGGTCCGATGTGCGTAGTCTACTTCGATTTCCGACGACGATAACATATCATGTAGACAATCCACCACCCAACTAAAGCTGTATAGGCAACTAACCATATCCTCCATGGGAGATAATATTCTAATAAAGAGAACTATTGAAAAAAAAAAAAAAACTCGAAACCTCTTACCACTAACAGAAATAGTCAACTGAAGTTTTTAAAAATCTTCAATGCGGGAATTTCAACACAAACTGAAGTAAAAAATTTAATATACTTCTACATAGTTTATACTAGAAAATAGATATAAAATGCATGAATTGGAATAATTTTAAAAATCCCATAATTAGATTCACTTAAGTAGAAAATCCAGACTCGATCGTCCTAGCTGAAAATTCTGTTTTGTTCTTGAAATGAAACGAAATCTGTTAAGTAACGTTCATTAGTCCTAAACTGCATTAAGCCGTTAAAATATGACCACAATTTTAGGTCGTCTGCAGTTTAGGTCCTATACAACTAAATTATGTTTATAGTGCAGTAGAATAGTGTAAAAATATTTCATGACTGGCTTTAAGCGGGGAAATTTTCAGGATACAAATACACTTATAGGAAGTCTGAAAAACACTGCGACACAAGCCGCTAGTGACGTCACAAACATGGCCGACCATCTGAAACTTTAAATTATCATAACTCAGAAACCATTAATCCTACAGACTTGATTCATACACCGTTGGAACCGGAATGACAAGCTCTACAAATCATTATATCAGAGTAATATCCCTAAAATAATATCTTCATGGAGAAATTTTAATATTTTCACTTTTTGTATCCATTTTAGTTAATATTTTTGTATTTCAATACACAACGGGCTCACATTGATGAAAACACTCATTACTTTATTATAGCTTATAAAACAATCTTTCTAACAAGACCAAATAGGTTATTATAACTTTATTACTTCCTGACATATTCAATTTTTAGAACATATTTGATAGAAAAATAAGAATACCACTCATTCTAGCTTTGGAACTTCTTGTATAAATTAACAGACAAATTCTGACCAAAGCATATATTAACTAATAAATAATAGCGTTACAGTTTCGGCAAATTAACTTTGCCTTCATCAGACACATTATGAAATACAATTTCTAAGATTACAGCGTATATACTTCTTAAAATGAGAGGAGGTCATTCCATGAACCAATCATATTCGTCCTTTCCTTTAACAATTTTTAATTAATACATATGCAACTTTAATGATTAACTTTCACTTATGAGCTAAACTTTTAATTGGCACACCTGTGTATGAATAACTTTCACTTTTGAAAAACAAACTTTTAATTGTCTATTCGCTGTTCAATACATCTGTTTTTACCTCTTCTTTCTTCTCTGTTTTATCCAATATCTTTCTCCATACGTTATGTATATTCAGTCCGCTATTCCACTTCATAAGTTTCTCGCTTCCTTCCTTTCTTATCCATTCTGCCTCTTTCCATTTTCTTATAATGCTTCTTCTCTCCTTTTCCAGCCCCTCTACGCCTTCCCAGTCTATTTCATGTCCTGTCTCCCTTACATGTTTATATATAGCGTTACTATCTCTCTTCAATCGAACGTCGCCCCTGTGCTGTTTAATCCTTTCTTGTAATCTCTTTCCTGTTTCTCCTATATAACTCATATCACATTCTTTGCATTTAATTCTATATACAACCCCTTCATCACTTATTTGAATCTCTGTTATCTTCCTTTTCCTCGTTTGTCACAGTCTTTAGTTATTACAGGTGATCAGTCAGTGTATGCCCTGATGAAATAAGTGCAATGAAAATATTCACAGAAGTATGGAGAAGACAACAATTTGGCAATGATGGGAGGGCTTCATATTGAAATGGTTACTACGAGTACGATTGGAACTTGGTTAGAAGGATCAGAATGGGATCGGATATTAGTCAAGGCTGATGTCACTACATCAAGGGGGGCTGAATTTCTCCTGAAAACCTCTCATGTTAAAAGAACTAAATATGCTCATCAAATATGCTCATCAACTGTCAGCAGTTGCTCCATATATTCCTGAACAAGAAGTGTATAGTCATTACTGTGAAACCTCTAGTAATCTAGATATTGCATTTGATGAATGGCGTAATAAGAGAATAGACAAATCGTCACAGTTCGTGCTTTGCAATACAATACTAGAACTTGAAATCTTGTTGCTTCAGTTTGTGAAGAGTGTACGGCTTGCAAATTTCAGTCTATTCCTTGACACTATTCTTCAGGTTTGTCTGGATTCTTTGCCTGTGATCATGTTCACTATGCCGGGTGGGTTCCAGTATTCATATAGAATCTTCTTGAATTGCCAACTAGACATCCCCAAGTGTACTCCGAGTTTCAAAGAGGTTATTTCTGAGGTAGAAAAAGTGAGAGGGCTTTTTCACATATCGCAGAGATAATCTACATGAACAAAATAATAAAATCGTGAAAACTGATGGTAGTGTTGTAGATGTTAGATAAACCTTCTTCCCTTCTGAAATGGATGGTGATTAGCAAGGGGTGTCATTTAGGGGGGGCAGGGAGGGTCATTTGCCCCCCTGAGTTTGAGATTTGTATAGATTTTATCAATAGAATGGTAGTAAGTCAGTGAAAACGCGAAATTTTACTTATATCAAGGGGTATTCCCCCCCAAGCCAAATCTGAAATTACGCTACTGTGATTAGCCCAGCAATCGCAAGTTTTATTTATGACTACGAACGAGCGGCTGGTTTAATTGAAAAGCCGGGTATGGATACAGAACACAGAAAACACACACACGTGTTAGATTTGCGGCTCCATAAATACTTGTCAGATGTACTAGAGCAATTTCGTGAACAAAGAAACCCGTTTGAAGAAGATAGTCTTATGACAGCTATTACCAAAGTAATTATGTCAACTAAAGCAGAGGTGTGTCAGTCAGTCAGCAGCAGTGGGCAAACAGCAGTATGATACATATGTAAGGGAAAGCCTTACCGAACTCAACAAATCCATACATGATGTCATAAAACGAAACAATCTACATCTTTCAAGTTGAAAAGAAGCCCTATATTCTCCAAGCAAAAAGAAAAAAAATCTTTCCTGCGCCATGACTCGAACATCCTTTGAAAGCTCTATGTTGCCTGTCAGCAGCGTGATTGTGACATCGATGCCTTCTTCGCACACGAGGATCATGCCTATCCACCATCCACATCTGAGTTTGAACGATTAAGAAAACCATCCAGCAAGTCAGATATCACCGAATGTATGAAGAAAGCATCTCCAACCGACACCATCACTGATTACCTACCCAAGGCAACTGCACTAATGCTTGATACAGTAGATGTAGTACACATGCTGCCACCACAGTCATCAAAAATATTTGTTGATTATGTTTCTGGCGTATTTATCTCGTATGTTCAGCAACGATTTAAGACGTGTCAAGGATAGATCTTGTGTTTGATAGGTATTTCACAGGCATCCTGAAAGCGTGTGCTCGTGAGATACATGGCTCGGGTCAAAATATTTTAGTGCGCCCAACGACTTGTGTCAAAACAATTTAACAGCTTCTTATCAGTAGATGAAAACAAAGAACAGTTATTTCATTTATCGCAGACTGTGCAGTGTAGATACATCCACATGAAAACTTCATTATATATACATACGATGATGTGGTAAAAACTTCTTCAAATGTTCTGCATACAAGCAGAATATCACCAACCAACCATCAGGAAGCAGCTACCAGACTTTTACTTCACGTGAATGATGATGATGCTGCTGGCGAAGGCCGGATTAAGGGAGGGCCTTAGGGGACTATAGTCCCGCGCCTCCAGGTGGACAGGGTCCTCCTCTTTGATCAAAATCTCAACTGGCTATCTAAAAAGAATCATGAAGATACTATCATCGTCATAAAATAAAATATGACAAAAAATATGAAACATTTCCATAACTTTCCTACTGTACTTTCACAGAAATGTATTAAGTGAAGTCAGCAGGGGCCACATACATTTTCTAGCCCTGGGACTTCAGATGGGTTAATCCAGCCTTGCTGCTAGCCATACTCATATTATGATAGTGACTGTAGATTTTGAGGTGGTAATGTTAGCAGTGTTTGGATATGATTCCATACCACATTTGGAGTTGGAAAGCAAAAGAACTACATTCCAGTTTATGCAATAGCCCACTGAGTGTCATCAGATATCCATAAAGTTTACCATTCTTCCATGCTTTTACAGGATGTGATACTGTGTCTGCATTTGCAGGCATTGATAAAACGACTGCATGGAAAACATGGGAGCAATTTTCGGAAGTAACTGATGCATTCCACAGGCTATCAGATGATGATAGTCCAAATGAAGATCATAATATCATGATTTTCAGCTCATTCAGCGATTAACGATTCTAATGTATGATAAAACTAGTACCTGTGACAAAGTTAACGATTTGCGACGAGTGTTGTTTACAAAGACAACAAGGTCAGTAGAGCATATTCCACCAACCGAAGCTGCTCTGATTCAACACACAAAAAAGCAGCTTTACAGGCAATTATATGGGGACAATGGAATGTCTGCAACCCTAAATTACAAGATCTTGTTCAGTATGGCTGACAGAAGACGATTACTGGATATCAATCCCTATGGTCTACTATTCCTGAGGCAGCACGCTCCTGTCAAGAACTCATATCGTGCGGTTATAAGAAGTAATGTTCATCAAATTGCAAGTGTGTAAAGCATTATCTTCCTTGTACAGGTCGTCTTTTTTCCCCATTGGATAAGTATGGTAATAGGTATTACACGGGAACAAAGCGACCTGCAGATATTTGTCGCTGACTAGTGTACGTACTAAAAACAGTGATATCGCTTCTTTTTTAAAAAAAAAAAAAATATTTACATGTAAATAAAAGGAAATAGTTAGAGTAATGTAACAAAACTGTAATTTCAGATCCACATACCGTTCCACGTTTATCTTAAGCGCTAAAATAATCAGTTTAGCATAAGCATGTTGAAATCAAGATATGCGAATGTTGCACTGAAAATACTGTTTTGTTAAGGAAGTGATCTAAATATCTCTTCCCTTTTTTGTTCATATTTTTCTCGTTCTTCTGCAAGTTATAGTTATTATTATTATTATTTTAAGTGTTCGTAAGATTTGTGAGATATTCTGATTTGTGAGTACGTTGTGTATTGAAACGCAAACATGTTCACTAAAACGGATGTAAAAAATGAAAATATTTAAATTTCTCCATGAAGATATTATTTTACGAATATTACTCTGGTATAATGATTTGTAGTGCTTGTGATTCCGGATCCAACGGTGCATGGATCAAGTATGTCGAATCAATAGTGTCTGTATTATGCACATCTGAAATATTTGAAATTTCTTCACTCAGGGCTTTTACCTTATTTTCCCATCAAATATGTTCTAAAAATTGAATATGTCAGGAAGTAATAAAGTTATAATAACCTATTTGGTCTTGTTAGAAAGATTGTTTTATAAGCTATAATAAAGTAATGAGTGTTTTCATCAATGTGAGCCCGTTGTGTATTGAAATACAAAAATATTAACTAAAATGGATACAAAAAGTGAAAATATTAAAATTTCTCCATGAAGATATTATTTTAGGGATATTACTCTGATATAATGATTTGTAGAGCTTGTCATTCCGGTTCCAACGGTGTATGAATCAAGTCCGTAGGATCACTGGTTTCTGAGTTATGATAATTTAAAGTTTCAGATGGTCGGCTGTGTTTGTGACGTCACTGTGGCCAAGCGACATCACTAGCGGCTTGTGTCCCAGTGTTTTTCAAACTTCCTATAAGTGTACTTTTATCCTGAAAATTTTCCGGCTTGTAACCAGTCATGAAATATCTTCACATTATTTGGTTCATATCTACTAACCTATTAAGATTTCTACATTTTAGGACTTGTGCAATTTACGAGTTATACCGTTAAGGGTTTGTGCATCTACTTGATTTTTTAAACAGAGTTTAAGGATTTGTGTGTTTTTTGGACTATTCCTGTACCCCCAAATATTACAGTTTTATGTCTCACAGTTGTCTTGTAGGCTACAGGAGAGAGATGATTAATAAAAGTGAATGGCTATGAAAGAACTAGTGGAATGAAAATGTAGGAGGGAAAAGGGAAACCCATGGACACTATGTTGTTCACTACAAACTCTTTATGATCTCGGATCGAATCAGGGATCCTTGCATCAGAGGTAAACTTTCTACCATTGAGACACCTGTTCTCTCTCTCGTGCTCTTCTTGCAACAAGAGAATGCTGAGATAACAACAGGTCTCATCGCACTATACAGTACGGAATGTCTAGTTATTTAGTGAATGAAAAGGATTTTACATTTGGATTAAATTAAGTTCTTTTAGTTCTTGATTTATTTAAGTCAAACAACGACGATGATTTTCGCAAATATTTCCTTTTCAATCTATCAATATTTCAATCAAAATCAATGGAGTTTTCGACCTTCCCTCGCATCATTCGCTCTTGTATGAATTTTTTGAATGTCGACAGCAAAATAATTTGCTTTTTCGCACCTAACATTGGTAGATCCACCACATTTCATGGAAGTAGGAAAACAATTATCCCGTCTTCCCCAAAACAAACTAATCCCTACGTGACGTTCCCAAAGTGTGTCAAATCAGTTCCTACTACGGATGATTTAAAAAAAAAAATACGATCCAGATCTGGCCGGGTCCGAATCCGAAATGTGGGTCACGGATCTAGATCTACATTCTACGAGGTTTGTAATTTCAAATTTAGAATAGTAATGTCAGACCCAGATGAAAAGTACCCAAAATTTATGCTTTCTAAGGTGTTAATTATTTATTGTCAGTAGTACTATGACGTATTCAGCTACAATGAAAATATATTGTTTCTTTCTTGTAAGCTATGCATTTAATATTTTAAGTAAACTATAGGAAAAAAACAGACTTAAAAAACTGGTCAATATTTCTCTTCACTTTCGTCTGCTGTCCCTGCAATTACCTTTGATGAATTCCAAATATACGATTGTTGTACCTTTATTATGGTTTTCATCTCTATCAACAGTAACATGGCTCAAATGTCGTCAAGGAATGACTACTAAAATTCTACCACGCTGAATCAGTAGACCAGGATATCTTGGATTCAGTTTCGGATCTAACAAAATATGGATTCAGCAATCTCAATATGACGACATTTTCCAAGATGGAAACTTAATTAATAAATTGCTTTCTTGCATCCGAAACATCAGTTACCCCATTGAATGCAACGTGTTGACGATCAAAAGAGTTAGCGAAGAAATAACAAATTATTCAAATGTGACACTTTTAATTTATCTTTTACGATATTAGTTCTACTGAGTATTAAACGAGACGATAACACTTTAGTGGTTCCACTATGCTAATAATAATAATAATAATAATAATAATAAAGTGCGGTGGTCACTTTCTTTCCGCTGAAGATTACAAATGTATATTGGAATCTCGAAATTATGACGTTGGATTTAAGGATAAATTGAGTATTAGCGTTATTAGCGTTAAGCACTACATATACAAGAATTCGTCACACAGACATTCACTTCAAAACTATAACTAGTATTCTTCCCATATAAAGGTATTCAACTTTCCTAAACTGTGAAAAGGTCAGGTAGATAATATTTTAAGAATATTTTGTGTAAATGTCAAAATATGTCATTTATTCTACTATTTGTGATTAAAGAGTGAGGATCAGAGAAGAAAAAGGTATGAACGGAGGAAACTAAGTTTACCCTTTCCGTCGGCAACTCTTTCAACGAGAAGATATATAAAACGCAATGCTTTTGAAAACTTAACATTGATGTACAGCTTCGTGTGACTAAAGTGTCTATTATCACGATGTATATTACGTAATTATGTAATTGCTATAACTACACTATCAGTGCTGTGGTCCTAAAGTTTTCAGAGAGTATACGCTATTTTGTGATCATCTATGACTGTCATAAAAGATATAGAAGGTATTTTTTTTAATGAACAATGTAAAACGCATGTATTAATTCAATTGAAACATAAAGGATACTTTACTGTTTTATAGTCTTAACGCATTTCATGCTATTTTCTTGATGACACTTCTTACTTAAATCGCCACTTCTCAAGACCCCCTCCAACCATTCACGGCACCATTCCATCCATATCTGCTGTATGCGCATGTCCTTCACTCCTCTGTTCCATGCGTCTTAGAACCACAAATCCGTTTATCATAAATAGGCCATAGCATAGTTGGCTTTCCTTCCCCCCCCCCCCCCCCAATAAAAGTCTACATACGAGGCTCATCTTTCTACTGTGTTCGATCGCAAGTTTTAAATGCCGGATGATCGGACCGGCATAACCCCCAGCCTAGAGGACCAGTGGTTGCCTGCAGTTCCGAAGAACTGGGCAATGGGGACGCCACATCCCGACGCCGGGTTATCATTGGAGTCATGGACACAAATAAATAAATAAATATAAACAAAACAAAAGTAGAAAGCACTATACGTTTTGCAACAGAAGGTACACTCTAATGCAGCGTTTCCCAACCGGTGTGCCGCGGCACACTGGTGTGCCGTGAGTAGGACGCTGGTGTGCCGCGAGGAAATTGAAACAAAATTATTAATTCTATAGCAATCAAATTGCACGACAGGGAAAAATGTATATTTGTATTTCACATTACTATGAACTTGTACTATGAATCTACAATTTTAAGTTTCATACTGACTTACTTTTCTGTACATTTTTAACGTTGAAAAAAATATTTGTTATCATTGTTATGACCATCATTGCTTCTTTATTGTTGCAGACAATTTCGTAACTTGAAATTTTAAAATATCATTCAATCCTTTTGACAAAGCAAACGTGCATACAAATTACCTACATTTGTGTTTTAAAAGTAAGAGATTTGTTTGTTCGTTCATTATTTAGTGATCTTCTTTCTTTGTGAAACGTTGGATACAGTTTTCGAAAAAGGAATTGTATTTTAAAAACCTGAGTCCTATATTTCATTGCAATTGTTGTCAAGTTTTAAATTAGAATGGAAAATATGCATAATGATTTATCACGGGGGAAAACCAGTGATCGAGCTTTCTTCTCTCTGAGGAGATCAGTAATCACAGAGAAAAAATACCGCTGTATTTTATATTTACAAATAATAATAATAATAATAATAATAATAATAATAATAATAATAATAATAATAATAATATCTTTATGACTGTGCCGCAAGAATTCAAGATACATCTGTAGTGTGCCGCAAGTTGAAAAAGGTTGGGAAACGCTGCTCTAATGACTAAGATTAAGCAGAGGGTATATGGCGTGTACCGCCGTGTACCCTCGACTACAGTCTTGTACACTATTAACTTTCGATTTCGCTAGTAAGAAATAAGATACAGCTTTTCTTCTTTCAGCATTTCCACTACAATATTAAAACACTGAGGAAGAATTTTTTTTAAAAAAATGAAATGAGTAATTTAAAAGTGTTTCTATTGAACGTTTCACAGTTCAGATTACTTTGTAACATTTCATGCAAGCCAGCAGGCGTAGCTGAAGTTTTGAGACGACAGCGTTCGTACTGTCAGTTCAAATCCCGCCTAGGTTTTTTCTTTCCTTTTTCACAGTTTCACCAATAATTTAATCACCATTGTCAAGCATTTCTTATCGTCTCTCTCCTTTAGGCTATACAGCACAATCGTGGGACATAAAACTCAAGAATACCTATCCAGTAATTTCCGCAGGAAATTGATTGATTAATTAACGTGTATCTGCTACAAAGAACTCAAAGGTTTTCTCGCACTCTCGAAAACTATTTGATATCTGTTGAGTAAAATAGTTGTCGTGTGTTAAAATAAGAAAGTACATTTTTTTTCTTTTTGTCTGACATAATACAAAGTGAATGCAATAAGAAAATGACGTGCAATATGGTATTAGCTGAAAGTCTTGTACAGTCCGCAGCAAAAAACCTGCAACATGAGCATGTAAGTTTGTGAAACTATGCCTAACAGCGCAGGAAATCAACGTCTAAGTAGCACGAATCACGCCAGGAGAAACTTCGGCGTCTTCCCCTGTACACTTATTTTGGATCAAAAGACTTCGTCGTTTCACAATATGTTGCAGGTTTTTTGCTGCGGACTGTACCATAATTGGCTCAGTAAAACTAATGAAATCCAACTGCCAAAAGTAGCTTAACACGATTATGTTCTGTAATTAGACATGAAACTCCTGATGCTGTGAGTGCGCACCGAGTCCACTCCTTCACGCTGGTCGTTCCGTCAGTATCTAAAAGTGCATATTTCTGAGTTTTCTCTGAATCAATAGCGGATTTTTGAAGACTAAGATGACATATCCAACTGAGAAAAGAAGAAGGATAAATTAATTTTACGGAAGGTTTGATTAATTAACACTTTAGTTATTGTAACTGATAGATGATTTACCAATGTCGATTAGATTAGCCACAGACATAATCATTTTCTTCTATTTTTTCTTGCAGCTCAATCTTCGAATATAATTTGTGTTACTAATGACTTTGACGAATCAATAGTTATAAGATTTTAATTGCCTGCATCAAATTCTGGATTCGCTAAATAAAGAGAGGACCGACAAAAAATAGAAAGCCTTTTTTCACTTCTCGTCTGAAAAAACAGCGAGATGATACAAAATTCCACTCTGAAAATAAATTATTTTGGTGTGAAAAAAGTGCACTGTTAAATGAAGTGGAGTGTATGAGGTATGCAACCTCTTTCTCATCACCGTCTGAAAAAATTCTTAATTCCACTGTGCACTGGCGTACGAAAATCAGTCTAGAGAAAAATACACATTTTCATTGTTAAAAGTTCCCCATTAAAGACCGTAATTTTGAAAATGTTACACTAAAATAAAATAAAAATAAATTGCAAATATTATTCACCACTTTCACGTACTGTATTTTTATTTGCTATTGCCGAGCTTCGCAGCCTTATGCGATAAAACCTATATAATGTAGGCTGCAGTAACAGCTTTTGAGCTTCTATCTTAATGAAACAAGAACTTCTAGAAATTGTTGATGTAGGGCCTGCGTAATTTTGCACAAGGACTATCTGTGAAGATAACCGGGAAGAATTTACTAGGTGAGTTCTAAAATTTACTATGTTTAAGAATCATGTTTCTGCTACTGCTTTAAACGGTCTGTTCATGTATAATTCAGACAGTTATTAGAGCAGGATGAAAGCAATACGAACGTATGGAGCCAGTTTTGTATGTGCATGCACTTTATTCATTAACATCATCTGTACTGAAATACGTTGTATTGCTTTTACATACAGTATGTCGGTAAAAAAATGAAAAAGCATAAGCCAAGTTACTGTATAGTGTTCCACAGATCAGAAAAGTAAAATATGTACTTTTAATTTCCGAAGTTTTTTTATTAAAAAAAAAAAACTACTTGTAATTTGGTTTACTGGGTCAGAAGGACACCAAATCAATTAGTACATTAATTTAATAAATGAATGAACGAATACAAAATGCTAGGGAAGAACTTTCCACTTTTTGTGGATCAGGATACGCCAAAGATTCATTAGAAGATGTACTTTATATTACGTAGAATTATCTCAATACTTTCAGGATATCAAACAAAGTATAACTTCATGCGTGAATAGTATGTTCAGGCTCTGATACTCAGTGATGAACGCAAAATGTGTAAAATTTAGGACGTATTGGAACATGGGAGATACTTAATAGCGACTTGATGATTAAATAGTTGATTGTTAGTTTGATGATTAACACACTAAAACTGCGAAGATTAAGAAGGTTGATGTTTATTTGACTGACATAATTAAAAAGAAATTAACGTTCACAACAACAAATGAAAAACATACGACATGATTGAATACATTTGTTGCCTTTCTGCCAAATCTACCTCCACAGTAAAAGACGATGCTTTGGCACAGTTTCAAATTCTCTTATTTCGAAAAGATTCAGCGAGGATAAATTATGAAGAACATTGTATGGAAGAAGACGAGATGAAGTAACTGTTAGTTCGTGGTTCCCTATAACGTATCTTGAAATTCCGTACCAGTGATGCAATTCTGCTAAAAGATTCACTAAAACGTTTCACGAAGTTTGCAAGTAATTTTACGAAGAAAGAAAGCATGATTGCATAAGCTACAGATGATTATACCACGGTGCAAGGGACTGCGAATTAAAAAAAAAAAAACTGAATATTTCTTTCCTAATAGTTTCTTTACATTTTTTTCTTTCCTGATGTCTTCGAACAGGGCATCAGTATTAATGCAGAAATATTCACGACTCTTCTAGTGCTGTTCCTACATTAAATGGCATTAGATATTTATTTACTTATTGTTACTCGCGCCCTGTACCATATTCTAAATCACAAACTGTGACACTCATGCAAGAAGATGATAGAATCATTAACCTACTTTAAGTACTATGCTGGGATTCCGAAACCCATAACATGCTAGAGGTCAACACAAATCTACCTTATTTCTGCTTTTGATGTTTTTAAATTTCAAGAATATTCCTGTAATACTTCACCTACAGCACGTGTTGTAATATATTTAGCAATAAAAACAGCAACATGTAGATCTCTAAACAAACTGAGACTACCGGTGGTTCGGATTATCAAATATATACAAGAACCAAATTATAATATATATGTTAGACACTTTTCTCTACCATTTGCGATTCCTTTTACTTTTCGGAATCTGTGTTCCACACACACACACATTGACATTCTACTGTGACAAAGTTAATAGTCTAAAGACAAATTTGGAATCCCATTTAAAGGCGGTCTTTACCCTATCAATGCTTTAAAAAAAATACTATAATACCGGGTTTATTTTTGTTTTTATATACCAAACCACTCTTTGCATTTTTAAAATTAAGCAAGGCACCTCTTGCAACCTTAGCGGGAAAAGCTTTATGTTGTTTTCTTTGTCAAAAGAACAATTGATTAATGCCCCTGACATTCTTACAAACATACATTAAATCTAGAGACCTCAAACACAGATTTCACAAATGTCAACTACTGCACATTACAGCTGGTATGTTAATCTAGATAGTTCTATAGGTCTCTAGACTATATGGTAACTTACAAAGCTGAATCGAATTGTAACTTTGCCATAACGCTTGGATTTATAAGTACCACCACCCAAAAATAAAGCTAAATGTTTGTTAAATGGTATTTAAAGCTAAAGAAGATTAATAATATATACAGGTGAATAATAATATAACTGCTGGAATGACGACAAAGGAGAAAAACGGGAGAACCTCAACCAGGAGATGCTGCTTTCCCTAAAATTTACACGGTTTAATATTAAACACGGGATCCTTCCAGAGATGAGAGCTCCACAATATTCGGAGTTCTACTGTCAATGAGATGAAAGTCAACTGAACAATGCAAAACTGTGTTCAATTTTAAAATTTATTGTAATTCAGTAAGAAAACCAAATAGATTGACGACGAATTAAAACGTATACGGTTAACAAAATTTATACAACTATACAGTTTTCTTTGCAATAATAATAATAATAATAATAATAATAATAATAATAATAAACTTATGAACTGACTTGAGATAATTCTGAACTTTCAACGAGTTCGAAAAAGTAGTTGATGCTAATAAATTCCTCCCATGATTATTAACTTTATTGCACTTTGCGTAGCTAAATACTACATAATAACAAAACATTATCACTCGAACTAATACAACACATCTCTATCGAACACTATATTTAACATTTACCTTCAAATTGTGACCTGTTTACTACATCAAATTATTTTTCCCGCATGTTAATAGCGTGTTCCCTCCACTCTTGCTACCTCAAATTTCCTTCCTAAACAAGGTTACATTATGTAATGGACCTATTTGTCACATCTCCATCATTGTTTTTTCTCTCTCCCTATATTCTTTAATTGCAGTCAAATTGGATCACTCTTACAACCGTGAACAACCCTCTCCCCGCACTGTCGAGAGCCTCGCCCAAGTTCACTATATTGATCCCTGGCGGAACTCCAACCCTTGGAATTCTCACTGCACAGTGTACCGATTCACCCTTTCAGGTTCCTCTACATCAAAATGCTACTGAATGATTTAAGCTATTGGAAATCTCTTAATAGTACAACTCACGTGTGATGCATATATCTAATACAAACCACAGTTCAGATTGAGTATTTCATTTTATAGTATTTACAGCAATAAATAAATGTATTTGTTATCAATTGCTTCTTTTTTTTTACAATCTGATACCATACTCATCAGGGATTTGATAGCTTTATTATATTATTATTTAAAAACAAAGCTTCCATATATACAGTAAAAAGGAGAAAATTTCTTTGATGGGGTAAAATTAAGTTACTACAGTAAGACAAAAAAAAAAAAAAAAAAAACTGGGCACTCTTCTTATGGCTAAGAACTAAAGATTTTATGTATATTAGTAACGTTACTTAAATATTAAATCGCGCCTTATGCTTTTAGTGTTACTGGCATTTCTTTATTTTACTTCCCAAAGAAATTACTTTTATAGTGCATTTTACAAAAGCATCGTTTTAAAACGTTTATTTCTTTTCCTTTCTTTACGCGTATATTATGTTATCACGTTTAATCAGTTGTTGAAACCTACCGAGGTTTTACAATGAATGAAAAAATAAACTAAATCACGAAGATTTCCTGGATTTTATACTATACACCAACCCCAGAGCACTTTTGATTGGATAACTGAATAGAATATTAAAGAACAATTAATATTCTTTTTTACAAGACGGTAAATTACAGCAAAAGTTGCAAAAATATTTATGGGATATTATTGTTATGGGATTTACATATCAATACAAAATTGCAGATCTCTATTCAGTATAGAAGTGGGTGACATTTATGCTGAAATATTTGAATCTAACAAACAAACAAAAGTAATTAATAAACCAGGCAATAAAGAGAATTTATGATTTATTAATTAAAAAGGTAGACGAATTTCCAAATTCAATATCAGGCAAAAATGATTATACAAAATAATTTAAAGAATACTAGCTGAACCTGCGTTATTTACAAAGCGCACAGTTCTAACATTAGAGTGAATCTCCTTCCCACTTCTCACTATATCTGTGCAAGTTTCTTTATGGACACAAGTAACGGACAGGAAGACTCCCAAAGGAAATGAATTGCTATAGAGAAACATACAAATGTAGTACTGTAATATATAGAATGTTGCGGTGAGTTTGTGGCAAACTTGAATAAGTGTTAGATGATACTAAATACAAATATTTTTTTTTCTTATAATTCCATATCCGAGTACGCCTCATTGTGGGTCCACAAGCCTTCGAACTTGCCAGCCTACAATAGGTTTTGTCATTCACATTAAAGAAAATCGCCTGAAATGTCCATCAACCCGCTATGCCTAGCTCCTCTACTGGTTGCCTTTACAAGGATATCATCAACCTAAAAAAATGAAATGAAATCTTTGAGTTTTACGTCCCACGGCTATGGCGGCTAGGCTAAAGGAGACGGTGATAATGAGAAATAAATGAAATGGCAGAATGAACAAAATGTGTCAAGAAACGGGAGAACCCCGACGAAACCTACGCACACGGTGTCTGTCCACCACAAAGTTCGCTTGGGCGGGAGCTGGAATTGAACCCGGGACCCCATTGCACACCTAATTGCAATATTAAATTAAAAGGGCCAAAACGACGCCTAAAATGTGGAAGAGGAAAATAACTTTTTTTTTTTTTTTTTTTTGAAAATTTGAATAAGAACTGGCAAATTTACACAAAATTTGGAATCGACCAGCGAAAACAAGGTTTCTAGCACTTGTGGTTTTCGAGATCTTTGTCGAAAGGATTGGCCACAAACATATAAACTTTTCTAGCATTTTAATATATAGATAAATAATAATATAAGACGGATCAAGGGAGGATGAAGGGTCGTTTGCGGCCTCAGCAGCATAGACCCCCTGGACAGAAAACAAAATCTTAAATTAAACATGGTAAAATAAAGAAATTATGTATTAAATGCCTGAGACTATTATGTATTAACTGCTAACAACCACTGGTCACATCCGGATTGGAATGTTTTTTCTTGCCTAGCAGCGCATTTCTGTTTCATTTGATCATTGTTACCTTCTTACCAATATGGTAAAGCTCTTGAAAAGAACCTCGAATTAAAAACGTTTGTTGCTTAGTTCTATCAGAACAGTGTTACTTTTGAAGCCAAGAACAACTCATGGATAATACCAAAGAGCCAATTTTGCATATTAATATACAGAAGATTTCCGGTTAACCGACTACCACGGAACTAGACTCTTCTTGGATAACGAAAAAGTGGATTGAAACGAAAATAAGCATTTCATAGCCCATAAATCGCAAAGCGACTCTGTAATGGTTAAACACATTAGACTATCACACAAACCACACACTTAATTTACGGAGCATGTGTTCTGATGGAAGAAAAACAATACTGAAACAATACGATTGAGCCTGCAATACTGAACAAAGTACAATATTATACTTTAAAAGACATTTACTACACGAAGAAAAACTCATCTGAGATTTAAAATATACAAATCTACTTTAAAATATTTGATTTTCTTTTGTATGTTTCATTCAACTGACTTCTTGAAGCGTACTATCATCTTTTGATGAACACTATATCGACTGTAGTCGAATCTCTTTGTTGCTCGATATCCGATGCCACCAAGTGATTTTTTTTTTTTTTTAATTCTTCTTCATCTGCACGTTTAATGTCTTGTTTGTGCACCGATTAGTTAGTTTGTTTATTGTTGAGGAGCACACAGTGAAACTGGTAACAAAAATTATTATTACTTGGAAGATGAATGATTAAGCCGAAGAGTGGTTAAGGAAAGGGCGACTAATAAAGAGTCCACTATATTAAGTCCTATTGTCTAAGATGGCTACGAGAGGAACAAGACTATAATCCTTAATTAGAAATGAAAATATTTGTGGAGAACCATAGTGGTCGGAAGCTCAAGAGGGTAAAAATAGAATTTAAATCCGTACATACCAGATACCAGATCAATATTTTGGAAAATATTACCAAAAAAAAAAAGTTCATTTTGAACTCCATTTAATATCGTTTGACTTCAACCAGTCATCAGTAAGCAAAGCTTACAAGTGAAACTTTTCTTGCTAAACTGTACATCCGAAGTCACAATATTATGCTTGCTACACCATTGTGAAGAATCAAGTTTTTGTTTTCTTACATCAGAATAAACAATTAGTAAACTAAGAAAATAAACTTCAATGATCGAACTTAATTAAGCTGCTTATTAAGCTTCACAATAATAACGGATTGGTGTAAAAACACTTTACGGTCTATCCCATTGAAAATTCACTGTGTGATGCAGATGAGAATATAGGATAGTCCAAAAGTGTGAAATAAACCAAATAAAAGAGGGAATTTTAAAATAATTGCAAAAGTAACACTGTAGGTTAGTAGTACAGGTGAAGAAAAAACTATTAGGACATGTGATGCCGATGGCTGTTATCTTGAAATCCGCCATTTTGAATTCACTTTCCTTTTCTTAAATTGATACTATACGATGTAATGCCTCGTTTTCATGTGCAATTTTCTCAGGAATTCAATCATGTGTTCGTTTTTACTTTATCACTTACTATAATGAAGTTATTACTTTTTTTTTTTTTTGATAGGGGGTTCACAACGTCAGTCATATACTACACATTTCTCCTGATTAAAAGATGGTTCGATGCGTTGTTCATTTCGTTAAATTGCCAGAGTCATTCTTTTTCCCCATTCATCCAAAACTTTGTTCTAAGTGCTTTCAGGTATGTTTGCACATGCGTTAGTTATGTTTCTTTTGATGGTCAATATCCCAAATTTCTCTGAATCCACAATGGACTTGAGATGCCCCAAAGATAAAATCTAGGGGAGTGAGGTCAGGGGATTGTGGTGGCCACTCAACAGGTGGTGGCCATGGTCTACCGAACCATGAGTTAGGAAACTGCACATCCAAATATTTATGAACACAATTTCCATAACGTGGAGGGGGACCATCGTGTTGGTAGAAGACAGGGAATGTCCCGTCTTCAGAGACGAAAGACTGCAAGACATATATCTTTCAAACATTCGACGATACTCGATTGCTGTTAAAGTACCATGAATAAACAAATGGACCCACAACACGGGTTCTCCACACCATCACTTTTCTAGGAATGCCAGCAGATGCTTCACACCAATGGGGATTGATGTCCGACCAGTAGCAAATATTCTGTTTATCCATCTCACCGGAAACGTAAAAGTTGGCCTCATCTGTGAGTAAGACGTCTTAGGCGGAACGGAGATTTTGGCGTATTTGCTCTATTGCCCATTCCGCGAATTCCAAACGCCAATCAGGATCACTTTTTAACAGGTGCTGATGTACTTGTAGCTTCTAAGGGTGTCACTTATGTAGAAACAAAACACACATGATGAATATGCGAATAACTGCACTTTCCTCGGACAAACAAGTGCTTCGATTCGGACTCTTGCTAAATGCTGTCAACACTGCTACTGACGCTGTTTCGTCAGTCACTGTGCATGACCTGCCTGATTTTGGTTTGTTGGCCACGGATCCTGTTTTCCTTGATTTCTTGAAAGGGCTAATGGGTGCCCTTTCTGGGTGATGTTTGAAAATCATCAGCAACGATCCTTATGGTTCGCTCTCCCGAGATCAAAATGATCTCAACGCTTTCTGCATGTGTCAGCCATGTTTATCTTACGTCACCAGACACAATACCAAGAAAATAAAAAAGACAAGTCATAATTTCGTTATGGTAAGTGATAAAGCAAAACAAACAGTACTGAATTCCTCAGAAAATTTCAGATGAGAACAAGGTATCACAACATGTGATTTCTACTTAAGAAAATGAAAATCAATTCAAAATGGCGGATTTTAAAATGGCAGCCACTGACATCACATACCCTAAAAGTTTTTTCCCCATCCGTACTGCTAACTCACAATGTTACTTTTGCATTTGTTTTAATCTGCCTTTTATTTGGGTGTTCCCACGCTTTTGGACCACCGTGTATAATTAGGAAATGAATTTCACTATTTTTCTTTTATGCTTTTAACGGTCACCATTTCGATATTGAACAGAACAACTTAGTAATTGAGCTGTTTTATTTATAAAAAAAATAATAATAATAATATATAAACAGATTTTACGCTCTATTTTTGAACAGTTTGCTGTTTATTAATTCATTTGAAATGTTATGATTTCCATAGTTGATCTACAAAGAATATATCCATTTTCCTCCATGTCAATACAGAAGGTCTTTCTGAACATTTACATCAGCATTCGTGCCCTTTTATAGCAGAAATATCGATTCTCTAACTCACCCTGTGCATTACTTGGCACCATTCCCAGCCGAGTCTCACGATGATATAACGACGAAATGAAATATTACTATAGTTTTATATATGTATGTGTGTGTGTAGAAAAATCCATTTCGACCTTCATCTGAGTTACTACATAATGGCTTAGTGCGGAACAAATATAACTCGCTCGTAGAGAAAGCTTACTTGACTCAAATGTTAGACCGACAACAGCACGCTACTTAAGGGTCAGTTCATAATTGTTTGTAACGAGTCTCGTATAATTTACGAATATGTAACTTATTCTTATTAGTACTTTTTCTTCTAATAAGTACTTTTTCTTCTAATTTAAAGAAGAAGTAACTAGAGTCATATTTTCGGAATGGCATGCTATCAAGAATATTCAGCACTACTGACCTTCCCCCCCCCTCACATTTGCAAAGGAAAGAAAAATCAGTCAGTAGCTTTAGCAGTTGAAGCGAACTGCTGTCATAAAGCCTAGAATTAATAACACAATATAAAATATAATTGTATGGGTTTCTTCAGAAATGAAGAAATCTGATACACGAGCTCTGGAGCACATCTTATCGCAAAGAGACCGAATGTAAGCTTTTGAAAATGAATACATTTACATTAAAAAATAAATAAATTATAATATAGAGAGAACTGTACCTTAATATACAAAGAAAATATTACAAGTTTCAGTTTCACTTGACGATCACCCGTACTCAATGTGACCACCTCCTGTCTCGCATACACACTCATATTTGGAGTTCTGTATTACCATAACTTAACAGAATTAACCCTTCCAAATTCTAGTTTTTTTTTTTTTTTTTAAGGTAAATTATAGACTTTCAGTCACGCTTCTATAGCATCATCCCTATTTATCCTAGATTCATGGTTCGTACCTCACTCTCTTCAGAATAGAACAGCCTTTCAAACGGTATCATTCACATTCTCCATCATGTATCTAAGGCGGGAAAATCGTGAAAAAGGATTTTTTGTTAAAAATATATTTTAATATTACTTGTTTGCCCCTCTGGATACCCCTGTGTTAACGCAAAGATCTGAAAAAAAATCTGAAAAGTACTAAGGGAAGCACCGAATGTGTGTGCAAAAGTAAGACCACCAAAAAAATAAAACAGGCCTAACAGAAAATTACTTTAAGGTATGACGTCAACACCCTTATGTCTCGACGCAGATACGCGTGAAACCATACGTAACGTGTTCTACAATGCCTCCATGCTTGAAAAAAAAAAAATCTAAAAAGCTTTATTAGTACTCTTTTAATCAGATAATGAAGCTACTACCCTATTGTATAAAAATATTAGAAATTTAAAAGTGTTAAAGCAAACAAACCCCGTGTTATTACGACAATAAAGATCACCTTCGAAAGAAGAAGAAAAAACAAAGAAACTAAACTTCTGTCGTATTAATTTGTCATATACACATTGTTTGACGCTCAAATACCGGTCTTGCGTATAACGCATCACATGCCTCCTAAAATGAAGATCTAGACCTAGGTAAATTAGTCCTGTATCCACTGATTCAATTATATCTATATGATACAATACCTTAAATATAAAGCGAATATATCCGGATACGTAAAAGCCAGACTACACACTCAGAGTAATTATTCAACATGGTCACTACCTGCTTGAATGTTTGTTGTCCACCAATCGACGCACCGTTCTGCATAATTGAATGGGTACATGCATTTTAGCAGTAGATTTGCATACCATCATAGCATTTAAATATATCACTCTTCAGGTATGTAAACCTGATTTCTGTCTCACACTATATATGCCTTCTTGAAAAAACATGCCTCTGTATTATATAGTATATTACGATTCCTACCTTGTTCGATAACACTTGTCACTGATACGAAGTAGGTCTCAATTTATCTTCATCTATAATAGTTCTTACCTACAATAAATAAATAAATAAATAAATATTAATATTAATAATAATAATAATAATAATAATAATAATAATAATAATAATAATAATAATAATAATAATAAACAAGCATTTAATAGCAAACAATTCACATTACAAATGCTTTAGCAATGTCATGCAAATTTGCTTAAGAAGTTCCAATTAAATTTTAATTGTAAAATGAAGTATTTACTAAAGTTTTCTGCATTAAAAAATAAGTTTCCAGAAGTATAATACACCCTCCATTCCAAAAGAAACCGAACTTTTTTAAAAAAACAAAAAAGCAATGTACATTTTGGAACAAATCATTTTTATTAATCAATATATTCCCCTTCTGCATCGATACAGATATTTGCACGCTCCAACAAGTTGTCAAACGACTTCTCCATGTCCTTTATTGGAATGGTCTTTAGGACGGCGGTCGTCGCCTTCTCAATGGCATCAATCGATGCGTGCCACTTTCCTTTCATCGCCAAATGCAGTTTCGTGAACAGATAGAAATCGCACGGAGCGAGATCTGGTGAATAGGGCGGATGATGCAACCGAATAATGTGATTTATGACCAAAAATTCAGTTACAAGTCGCGAACGATGTGATGGTGCATTATCGTCCAAAAGAGTCCAACTGCCGATTTCGCGATATTCGGGCCGAATACGACGAATTCTTGCCAGCAAACGCTTCATGACGCCCAAGTAAAACTCTCCAGTGACTGTCTGTGACGATTTTTTGTTATGTTTGATGAATTCACGCACTTTTTCGATGTTTTCTTCCGATAATCCGGTTCTGGGACGGCCTGATCTTTCGTCATCATCCAGCGTCTCTCTACCCGATTTGAATCGCCTGAACCACTCGTAAACTTGCGTACGGGATAGACACTTATCACCATATGCATTTTGTAGCATTTGGTGCGTTTCACTAAAAGTTTTACCCAGTTTAACACAAAACTCAATTGCAGCTCGGTGTTTGAAACTCATTTTCCGACCGATGTACACAACACACTGACAGTTGAAACGCAATAACTTTGTTGCCGCGCATCCAAATGTCATGACATTTATACCAGTTGTCAATGAGGGACTACGCCATCTACCGGTAAAATATTACAACAGATGGCACTAGTGGTACTATTTGTTTTCAAAAGTTCGGTTTCTTTTGGAATGGAGGGTGTATATTACTATTCATATATGAATTTTTACTCCCATCTCTCAAACAAGACGGCTGTGATATAACTCAATATACCGAATGAGTGAAAAATAATTAGCTATTTATAATCTATAATATATACAGTATGGCGTTAAATTCGTTGTACAAAAGCAGAGGAGTGATTCCTGAGAGTAAAACAAACAAAAAAGTTTCAATAAACATAGGGCGAAAATCCCATCCTTTACGCGTTATAGGCTGCCGAAATCATGAAAAAATGAATTTTAAAGGTTCATAGCTCCAAAACTATGGGACCTACCTTGGTCGGGTCAAGACTTCACTTAAGAACTAGTATGTGCTCTATCCAAAGATGCGTGTTTCAGAATCCTGAGGTGCTTCCACAATAAAATTTATAGAGGGAGTTTGACTATGGGCCTATGATATAAAGTACTCTCCAACTACCTCCATAAAAATTGTTGCGTGAGTAACTTAGGATTCTGGAGCAATTTTAACCACACTTGGTGCACATATTACAATCTAGATACGAGTACTGTCGGGGTAAGACTTTCCAGCACACCTAGGGGGAGGGGGAGACAAAAATGATCGAAACTGACCGATATTCGTGTCGAATTCACTGTTTTCGGGGTCGCTGAGATGAATAGTGACACTTTCGATGCCGTCTAGATCTAAATTCAGCCCCCCACTAACACTCTTGAGGGGGAATGGTGACGTAAAAATATATGTAAATGAAAACGACCTATATTAGCATTGACTCCATGATCTTCGGGGTCCGTAAGTTTGTTCAGCGCTCCTAGGGGAAAGGGGATATTTTATATATATATATATATATATATATATGAAATTGTAAGAAACGACCGATATTAGTGTCGAATCCATAGGTTTCGGGGTCGCTTAGATAAATGGCGACACTCCCGAGTCCATTTAATTCCCCCATTAGCAGCCCGGTGGAGAGATAAATGGTGGTGTAAAAAAAAAAAAAAAAAAAAAAAAGGAAAACGAGTGTTGAACCCATATTTTTCGAGGTCGTTTAGATAAAGAGTAATACTCCAGATGCCATTTAAGTTCAACCCTATTAGTAAATTTTTTTGGGGGAGGATGAAAATTGCGATACGGGAAAATAATTTAAAATGACCGATGTTAATGTCGAACCTACAGTTTTCGAGGTCGTTGAAATGAATAGTGACGCACCCAATACCGTTTAAGTCCAAGTTCATATCCATCTGCAGGGGATCGAGTGTAGGAGACAAAAAAATAAAATACCACGAGATTTGTACCGAATCCATAGTTTTCACGGTAAACTGAAGTCTAAAGTCCATCGCAAACGATATGTCCCTGTTCTTTCACGTGTGCAGCAACTTTGAATCTGTGGTCGACGAAGAAGAGAACTTTGCATCGTCGACACTGGCGAACTTCAAATACACGAAGCATCCTGAATTCCGGAAAAAGAGGTCGATGTCAGTTTTTTTTTAGACCCTGTTTCACCTGCATCTTCCTTGCTGATCATTGGTGACCTAAAAGGATAGGTGCGATCTCCCTGGGAAAACGACACTTTTCAGTTTCCAAGAATTAATATTGGTTAATTAAACAGTCTTATGTTGTTAAAATATTATTACGGTACTACCATTTTCAAATATTTTGATTTGTTGGGGGAAAACACTACAAATATATTCAGAATACAAGCATTTTGTAATAAAAAGTATTACCATTAAAAATGGTGTTTTTTATTGTAATAACCCAGAAATAAACAAAATTGATGAAAAAAAAAACAAAAAAAATCAAAATCTGTTACGTACCAAAGGAAGAGGGATTCGGCCTTGCGTTACGAAGTATGACAAGGGAAAGGGAGGGGGTAAAATGGTCAAAAATAGCGTTACGTAATATGTGAACGGCCCCTAAGGCAGCATTAAGATTTTGCACCCAAATTGTTTCCAATTTCCAACCCATAAGTACGATAACTTGCTTTGATGTGGTACAAAATTGTAGCAAGGTTTGGCACTCCTCTTATTCTTATTCCGCTTGTTAGTACAATAGGCCGTGAAATAATTATTACTGCATTTTGAACTCAGTTGTTTGTGCAACGGCTGACAACTGATTGGCCACCTGAGATACACAATGAAATCCAATCACATCATTGACATAACTACCAAATTTCTATCTTTACATTCGTGATTTACGTCTATGATAACATTCAGAGTTTTGCTGTTGTATGTAAGAACTTCTCATGTATTACTAGCTATTGATAAAGTTGTAAATTAGATTGGTTCTCGCACTATTATACCTATTCATGTGACATATATCTCAGATGGAACTGTACAATATTTCTAAAACCGATACCAATTATATGAACTGGACATTTCAAAAACCGATACCAATTATATGAACTGCACATTTCAAAAACCGGTGCCAATTATATGAACTAGGGAAGAATGCTCATTATACCTGGATGTTTACTGCCAGTGGCTATGGCAAATATTCATCTCATGGTTTAGGGTACCCACCGAAGCACTAACGGCAATTTTCAAAATCCTACTAACCCTATTGTGCATCATTTATAGGTGTTACGCAAAATGCAGCCTCATAGTTAGTTTACCTTGTCCTTTCAAATTATGTGCGAACCAAACAAACTTGTGAAATAAAATAATTTTATAGAGTAACATTATGAAGTCAGATGTTGAACAGGTTAAATTGTTGTATACAAAGGAAACAGACAATAGTAAGGTGATTAGAAACTATTTTTTCGCTACTAAAAATGTTAACCTTTAATGTAATTTCCTCCAAACTAACTTTAGAAACAAAAATATGTTAGTCAAATAGTGAACTTGAATTAAACACTCAATTTCCTTTAATACAGAAAATTTTAGTGAAATTTTTTGTGTCTGCACAAGGTTAATGCTACCACAGGTCAAATGAAATATAATATGCCACATTTGCAAGCGTTATAGTAATAAAATAACAAAAATACTATCGATTCTTATAATTTCCATTGAAAGAAATACATATTTTGAAAATTTGGACAAAAATAAAACTAGGGTTTTGCCGCAATAAATTTTCAAAATGCCAGTTGTTTTTATTTTAAAACCTTAGACAGAATTTTGTCTTTTTAATAGAGATAATCAAAGAGTTTTCTAAAACATCCACGATCATAATGTCTTTCCACCAGAACTTGTTCCACTTTTCTATCAAAAGTTCTAAGTGTGGTTGCATACATGTCAGGGGCTGACTTCCCTCCTTGCACCTCTCCTTCGAGTGCCTACTTTTCCAAAATATTTTGGGATTACTCATATATGACTGAAAGGACTTACATATATTAAGCCGATCGAAATAAGTGGTGCTCACCTGACAGCATTTTCTACACTTTGCATGATTTGAAATAGAAGAAATCAGACCTGCAAATGTGACAGAAGAACTTAATTTCGCAAGGAAGTCAGGTTGAAAATATGGAAAAAGCAAAAGTAATGTTCAAGTGAAAATAATACGGGAAAGGAAAAAGTGATGTTCAACAACCTTGCAAGGAAATCAAGGATTGAGTTGAAAATACAACGTTTGAAGAAATGAATAACTACATCTATCTGAGACAGAAGCTACTTACAGACGATAACATCAAGGAATAAATTAACACTCGTATTAAGTTATGCTGGAGTGCATTCAGAAGAAACACTGTCGCATGGAAAAGGAACATTACAATGTATTTTAAGTGTAAAATCTTTCATGAATGTATTCTCTTTTGACGCATGAATCAGATACGCGGACACTAACGAACTCAAACATTCAGAGTCTGAATACTCCACAGCGAAGAATGCAGATATGTGCGTATGCAAGGAACTACAACGCAAAGATAGAAGAAGAACTACATGAATCACAAAAATAACAGAAGTGACGGATATTATCACGAAAATAAAGGCATTGAAGTGGAAGCCAATCATATTGCAAGAAGAAATTACGATCGGCGGACAAAAGCAATACTTCAAAGAGAAGAAAATACCTTCGGAACGTCCACACACAAAGTAGCATGACTAAATCAAGAGCACTGCGGAGCGTGAAAAAGAACTGCCCACATATATGGTTGGTGAAAAGAGTTTGAGAGTCCTTCATTCAACAGGACTGACATTGGTTGACTACAATTATGATCATTATTATGAAGGGTCATATAAAAGGTCTCCGCAGTTTTTTGGTACATTTTTGAACCAAAAAATTCTTTGTTGAAAATCAATTTTAATCAAGTACATATTGACTATTATTATCTATGACCTTTTATCCTTTTTCGGGTAGCTTCATAATTCCATCGGTGCAGAACTTCTGTGGTTTATCGTCGAAACACTTGGTCAAATGATTTTCAGCGGCGCTTCGGTCGGCCAATTTTTTACCGTCAACAGAGTTTTGCAGAGACCGAAACAAATTGTAGTCACCAAAACAAATGGTAGTCAGACGGTGCAAGATCCGGACTATACGGTGGCTACATCAAAACTTCCCAATCAAGTTCCGTCAATCTGTTCCGAGTCATCAAAAATACGTATTTATCTATATTACTTCCTACATAAAGTTTATATTTCGATCAATCTTTCAAACATATTTTCACATAAAACATATTACCTCTCTATGATTTTTAACTTTTAAATCTGATTTTCTCATGATTACGGATATCAACTTATAGTGATTGATCCGGAGCTTTTAAATTGTTTAATCGAAGATACAGAGATGTAACTCTCGTACTTTATTGGATTGTTTTAACATTTCTTTTAAGCACGACTATATGAAACGTGATCCTACAAGTTACTGTGTAATTCGAATTACATGAACTCCGATCAATAATCAAATGAGTCTCTGACTGGCACATGAATGCTAAACCAATTAGTTACAACAGAACTATGCGCTTTTTCACTATTTTCTTGGGAATTTTTGCGAGTTATTAAACGGAAGAATTCTCACACATCAGTACGTTGAATATGTTTTTGGGAAGTAACGAATGATTGGCATATTCGCCTTTGGAGCGCGTCTGTTGGACTTCAATTCCCTACGTGTAGCTTACCTGTATCTCTATATAAAAGAAGCAGTTCAAACTCATTCACTCACTCACTCACATATCAACGCCCAGACCAAATTCGCTCGAGAGAGAAACTTCAAATCTGGACAGAGTATAAGATTTGTGACATAAGGCACCATTAAGGAAGGATTTTTGAGAATTTGACAGGGAAGGGGGAATTAGAGACAGCAATTATTATATTAAAATATAAATATCTCCGAATTCCTGAAGATGTTTGGAATTTGGTATATGGACTTCTCTTTTAAAATAATTAAGACACGTATTTCAGTTTTTCCTAATATATGATCTAGAAATAAAATGAGCGGAAAGAAATACAGAGATGGGGATTACAATTATTATGTCTAAATCTCCGAATCTCTTAAGGTTATAGACATTACATTTCGTGTTTTCACCCTTCATTTACAATTAAATGTATGTTTCACGTGTTTTATCGTTTTCTAATATTTGTCCTAGTAAAAAAAGAAAAAAAACAAGAAAAGGAGTAGAGGTACAAAATTATTATAAGATTACATATATTTGAATCCCACAGAGACATAAAATTTGCTATTTTGGACTTTTAATCTAAACTAATTAAACATATTTTTCAGCATTTGATCTACAATGAAAGTTAAAGGGATGGGGAGCTTCCTTAAGATGCCCATACGAAATGATGGACCCTGACTTTTTTGCAAGACCTCGACTTCAGACGAATTCTACGGGTATATGAAATGTTCAGAAGGAAAACGTAATACTGTCCACAGTAACACGTGGGGGCACTTGCTAGTAAGTCAATAAATCATAACTCTCAGAGTAATACTATAAACAAATGACACGTGTTACAGCACATTCAAGTACATCTGTTAGGTACTCATTACTGCTGGCACTATGAAACCGTCAAAATGAAATCAATAGCGGCAATTAAAAGGCTGGCATAGAAAAATCTAATAATCGCAGTTATTGCATTACTAAGTCGAATTCGATTTAAACAAGCACTATAAAAGTGATACGAACGTTTCCAAAGATTGCGAAAGAAACAATACGATATTTCGAAGATAAATCAAAATCTAAAGAAACTTAATGGATTGTTTTGACCTTGACAAAAGGATATTAGTAGTAAATCCAACGTAATCAACTTTTTAAATGGGTTCTAGCTATAGCAATTGCAAAATATGGTGAAGATAACAAACAATTACGGTGATAGAAACAAAGAACTCTAAATGAAAATAGCTTTTATTTACCACACGGACGCGTTATGACCTGAAAGCAAGAATCTATACATTTCACCCCTTTTCAATTACATACCATTTGCACAGTGAGTTTATAAACTCCTTAACTCACATTTTATAAACTAATCTGCTGTAAGTTGATTTTATAGAAAGCTGCAACCTATCTCCCACACAATAGTAAGACACGCCGGCGTAAGTGGATATGAGCATGGATTAATTTTAATAATGCAAATAAAAGGAAGTTCCAAAAAACAGCCTGATATCCACCATTAAAAAGTGGAATGTAAACACGCCTATGAAACGGGCCATACTTCCTTATTATTATTTTAATAAAACAATTTGAATATAAATAAATAAAGAAATATCCGGAGCTTCACTTTCGGCAAACAGGTATGTATAGCATGTATCCTGTTTCGGCTATCTCCAGCTAAATAACTGTTTCGATCAAAATGTTTGATTGACGCTTCTGTATAGACGCAAGTAGTATATGACTTTTCTGTACAGAAAGAACGGGAAATTTTATTTTTCTCTGACTCCAGTTCAACCCATCATTAGCATTCTATAAATAAATTGTAACTACATAAACACAAATAGACACACTTGTTTTTTCAGGCAACATTTATGGCAATCAAGTAGTTAACCATTTACCACTTATGTGACTCCGACTCTCACCTAGTAATGTGTAGTCAGTACATCGCCTGCTATAACCACTATTTCTGGCTTTTTAAACTGGAGATCTCAAATTACTTCATGATGCTCGGTTAACATGGATATCTCTGTAAAAAAATTACACTGTGTACTTGAGTAGCTACCATTTTCCTTACTGATCATATAGTACGGAAAGAAGTTAAATTATTACTTGAATTCGTCATCTACTGTGATCGAAATAAAGAACAACTCGAAGAATCCCTCTGATGAGATCTTACCTTGATTATAAACATATATTTTTTGACAAGTTCAGAAATGTTAATACAAGAATAGAGCTCTTATCTCTCCTATTGATAAACATATGCATACATAATAATTATAATAGCCACGCAAGCTTCAACCGATTTCGTGCTTCCAGTCAAATGTTTCAAAGATGAATTGATGCGACAACAGAAATTACTCGCGAAAATTATGAAAATCTGAGACAATATATCTCAAACCCTTGCAAATTTCCGACAACTGATTAATGGAAGTTCCTTGACTAAGTTGTGTAATGATACTAATTATCTTCTCGTACCTCACGTTTATTTACAGACATCCCTTCCCCCGTTTTGAGGAAAACTCATTTCCTCTCTCGGATAGAAGTTTGCTTGCGAGGTGAGCCTATTGTGCCTTACGATCTCGAAACCTCAATTTTGACACACAAAGCGGCAGAAATCAATACTACGGAAACTGTGAGATGATGAACGCGCCATACGGATCATGGTAAATTTACCAAACGAACGATACATCAGACAAGAATTTACACACTGCCGTCATATGAAAAATAATTTCACAGTAATCCGACAATTTCACATTTTCCAGTAGACTTGTAGAAAGAAACGTGGGAGTACTCAAGAAAACAAAGTATGTGACATCTAGTAACTAGGAGTTAAAAAATAAATACGGAAACGGATAACCAATCAAGATCAACAATAACTATTCATAATTATTACTGAGCAGACAATGCAATAATAACAATATTGTCAATCGCTGTAGATACAGATCAAGAAGCAACAAATGAGAGTTTCAACAGGAAGAGAAAAAAGAAGAAATAAACTAGATGCCAGGAAAATAATACTATGATTTCTTAGTCTTCATTATTGCAAAGGAATAACAATTGCTTAGACATCAAAGATCAAACAATTAGAAGTCACTGCATTTTCCTTCAATTGTAATTTCTAGATAATTCCAATCATTCATAACAAAAGCAACCCACTTCTCTAACTCGTAAATTTTTCAGCTTGTTGGTTTTACTTTGTGTATTTCAATATTATTGTGTATTGTATTGAAAATTATAATCTACTGTCCGCGACTTGTTTAACAACTATTCCAAATACTTGTAAAACCTACCGTTAGCAGTAGAAAAAGCTCCCTAACTTTAACAAATACCAACTTACAATAAAAAATTTGTTTCGTTTTAGTGATTCCACGAACTGCAATTATGCAGATGGCCAGGTTAAAGCTGCATATTGAACAGGTCTTGTTGCGTTTATCTAATGTACAAAAATAATGTCAAAACGGAATGCGTCCCTAATATAGAATACTCGGTTACTTCGCCTGTTTTTGTCATCCCTTGGAATTATTTATATGAATATGGACATAACTCTCATCTCTGCCCCATTCTTCTTTAGTGCGTAGCGTTGAATCTGTATTGTGAGGAATGTATGACATGCTGAGTACTCATTACATTCTTGTGGAATGTCCGGAATAGAAGAGAGTAAAATACACCTAAAAGAACTGCCTGACGATCTTAGCCAATTCTTTGGGTATCATTCTGTTTTTACTGAGTGCTTATCAATTTTAGTCGTGATGTCGAGCTTACGAACGTTTTCTGACCTTTACTTTGTTTCGTATTTTTCGTTTCCATTTTAATATATCGTTCAGTCTGATTATAATTATTAGTTTTATCATTCTTATTTTTAGTTTATTTTGTGCTATTTAGTATTTTAAGCTTTTGTTGTTGTCACAAGATTTATCGTTCGCTACCTTTATTGTTTTTATATATCATCTTATTATCGAATATTTATCCTTATAGTTTTAACATTTATCCTTAAGAAGTCCTAGATAATGGGTTCATCTTAATGGGACAAAATAGCCTCGACGCTAAAATTCCCATTACATTACCAATCAATCCAACTTTTACAATTCGTTTCATATACATCAAGAATATTATTTTTACAAGCCAAATATTGCACACTTCGCACATAATAGGCAACAATTATAAAGCACCTAATTCACATTTGCAACATGGTGTGCGTAATATGGGAAATTCAATTTCTTAAAAATTCCTTTCCCAATGTCATATGTTTAACATATAAGTTTCATACATATATTTTGAGCAGTAACATGCCCAAGACGTATTATGATGCCCAGTTGGCAAGAAAATGAATATATGGAATATTTCAGTTTTACGTCCTACGATTATGTCATGTAGAGTGAAGAACATATGAAAGTGAATGACTAGGAAAGAACTGGAGGAATGTGGGAGACTTTTAAAAAAACAGGAGAATCTCGAGAAAACCCACGGACACAATGTTGTGCACCGCAAAACACATGGTTAGGGATCAAACCAGGGACTCTCCACATTACCTGTGTGTGTGTTCTACCAATGAGTCACATATTCCAAGAATTGAAAAGAAAAACAAAACTGTTTTGAAATGGAGCAAAATTTAAAAAAAAAAAAAAAAAAAAAAAAAAACAAGAAATGGTATGTTTAAATAATAAACAAGTGGGTTTCGTTTCACAATGTAAAACTACTGCAGACTTCCAAACTATGCAAATTAGATACTGAAAACTAAAAGTACTGCATCAAGTACTCATAACTTTTGGCTGTAATAGATGAATAAGATTAAAGATAGAACCTGTTCCTCGACATCATAACGAAATTACTCGCTATATCTTGCTTTCTTCTCTCTCTCTCTCTCTATCGAGATTAATATTGAAACTGGAAGTGCTAATTGATGTCTATTACTTCCGGTTGCAACAGAGGAATAAAATCAGAGATGAAACATATTCTTGCAGTAGTGAATCATATATATATATACAATTGTCGGTATTTATTTCCATTTTATCCATTATGCGATCAGTGTTGTAAAGAAAAATAGTACCTAGGTAGATTTTCACCACTTCTGGTTTAAACAAATACCGGTAAACGAAAGTCGAGACAGAACTCCTTTTCGGGACACTGAATCTTCGTCAACTATCTCTTTGACCTCTCTTACCGTTTCTGCACTATGGAAATAAATACTAAAACCGCAAGTACCCGTAAATTTCAATGTCTTTCACTTTTGGTAAAGTTTTGCGAGTGGAGATGGTATGTCCTCTTGAGACGCTGTGTCGATTGCAGAAAACGGCTTCTCTATCTATTACTGATTTTGTTCTATTACGATCAACGTTGAAATGACTGATTTCCATAATTTTCAATGTAAACTAGCTGAACCTGCGCTCTCTACACAGCGCATCACTCACATATGAGCATGAATCTCCTTGTCACTCCGAACAACATCTGTACATGTCCCTTTACAGATTCAATTAAAAGACGTCTTGATAAAAAATCAGCAAGGGGTACCACATAAATCAAAGATATTTTCGATTATTTTTTCAATATCTTGCACCGTTTGCAAGATTTGAGCTTACTTCCTATTGGAGATTTTAATTTATATATTATAAGTGTTTTCTTTCTTCTTGCATGCAGTATGTAATAAGCAAATACATTACATACACAATTAATTATAATGTCAGTGATATATGCTGTTCATTGGGCAAAACACTCCAAATAATACAGATTCATCTTAGACTGGAAAAATGGTTATCTTCGTTTTTCATTATCATTTAATCATGAAACAAACGCCTGAGAGATATGCAACCCTCAAATACAATTATTTGGTGTTGGGATGTATAACATGTAAGATATGATGCTTTTTAAAATTTGAACATTTCCAGTGTACCCCTAAAAATGTAACAAGGAAATAACGGCCATTTTTTTAAATATTCAATTGAAACTGGACAACCTACACAAAATTTGGAATCCACCAGTGAAAACGGCACGTTTCTAGCATCTGTGGTTTTCGAGATAACATTGTTGAAAATTGGAGACAAACATATAAAACTAGCATTTTAATATATACACTAGCTGAATCTGCGCTCTCTACACAGCGCATCATTCACATATGAGCATGAATCTCCTTATTATTCCTCACATCTGTACATATCCCTTTACAGACACAAGTGAAAGACGTCTTGATAAAAAATTGGCAACATATACCATAAAGGGGAGATTTTGTCGATTACTTTTTCAATATCTCGCACCGTTTACAAGATTTAAGCCTACTTCCGGTTGCAGTTTTTAATTCATGTATGATCTGTGTTTTCTTGCTTCTTGCATGTAGTATGTAATAAGCAAATACATAAACTAAGTAACTCTATGGCCTATGGAACCCGGAGGTTCAATGCCGCGTTCACAAAGGTCTCCACTGACTTCTATCCTTAGCCAATTGGATCCAGTTTCTACTTTGTATTCCTATTTCTGCGAGATCAATCTTATTATTGTCCTCCCATCTGCGCCTACGTCTCCCTGATGGTCGTTTTCCGGCCGGTCTTCCAGTTAAGATTTTGAAAGCGTTCGCTCTTTCTTCCATCCTGACTACATGACCTGCCCAGCAGAGCCTGCTAGATTTGATGACCCTAACAATGTTGGATAAACCGTATAAATTATGTAGTTCCTCGTTATGAAGATTCCGCCATTCCCTATTCTCGTTCCTCTTGGGTCCGAATATTCGTCTCAGGATCTTGTTCTCAAATACTTTCAATGTATGTTCTTCGTTCCGAGTAAGAGACCATATTTCGCAACCATACAGAACAACAGGCATGATTATCGTTTTATAAATTTTAAAATAAGCTAATACATTACACATACAATCAATTATAATGTCAGTGATATATGGTGTTCATTGGGTAAAACATCCAAACAATAAAGGTTCAACTTAGGCTGGAAAAATGGTTATCCTTCGTTTTTCATTATATTTTGGCCATGAAACAAACACCTGAGAGATATGCAGCCCCTATATACAATTATATATTGTGTTGGAATGTATAATAGGTAGGATATGATGCTTTTTTTTTTTTTTTTAATTTCAACACTTCCAGTGTACCCGTAAAAATGTAATAAATAATTGCCATGCTTTTTTTAAATATTGAGTTAGAACTGGACAATCTACGCAAATTTTGCAATCGATCTGTGAAAACGCCATCTTTCTAGAGTCTGTAGTTTCCGAGATCTCACTGTCGAAAGGATTTGCCACAAACACATAAACGTCCACAAACGTATAATTTAAAAAACTCCAGAGATGGCAGCACAATTCATTTGTATTTATTTCGGAGAAGGCTTATTAAAATGCAAATGCTTTGAACAATAATTTAAAAGGATAAACTTTGTAAAAAAAAAAAAAAAAAAAAATCACTTTAAGTAATTTATTTAAAGTACACCTTTTTAAAAATATTTGTCTTTGTTATAAACGTGAAATCACAAATAACCGTAAATCAAAGGTTTGAAAGCTAAAGTTATAGGTTGGAGCTCAGTCACTCTTAATTGCTATTGTAGCATTTTAATAGGTAGATAGAGGGTTAAAAAAGGAGAAGGGCCCTATTCTTGGGACACTGAATCGATTCCAAGAAAACCGCTTCTCGATATTTATTACAATTCTTACTCTGTCGAAATCAGTATTGAATCGCAAGTAGTAGTAAATTTTAATACTTCCGGTTTTGGTAGATCGTTTCGGGTAGTGGTACGTTCCCCTGATACGCTGAATTGATTACAAAGAAACCGCTTGTCGTAATCTGTTGTTATTGTTCTATGGTAATCCTCGTTAAAACCAGAAACTGTTGATTTCTACTACTTCCGATTAGAATAGAGGATTAATGCAGCAGATTTAATGTATTCTTGGGACACCGAATCGACGGCAAAAAAAAAAAATAAATAAATAAATAAAATAAATAAAAATAAAAAATAAAAAAAATGATGTCTTACCGTTTTTGCTTTATGGAAATAAATATTGAAACCGCAAGTACCAGTAAATTTGAACCACTTCCAGTTTTGGTAGACTGGTGCGGGTGGTGGTGATACGTTCTGTAACGATAAACGTTAAAACCGGAAATGGTTGATCTCTACAAGTTGTGTTTTGAATAGGCGGTTGATGGAGGAGATGAATCCCATTGTGGGGAAGCTGAATCGATTGTTAAAAAAAGAAGGTTCTCGATATCTTTTACCGTTTTTGCTTATATCTATCCCCGGACGGATGAACCGACATGGCTGTTCTAATATGAATTCTGACACTTATGCATGGGATACTTTGGAAGTCTACTAATATCCCATATAATCCAAACAGTTTAGTTGCGAACAACGACCATATTTCAGTTACAACAGTAAACGAAACGATGTAACACCAGCCTTTCCCGCTGGTCTAGTAGCTAGCGGTCCTTTGTGCGGACGTCCTGATTTCGATTCCCAATGAGAGAGCATCTTACGTACTAGAACGTTTTGAATCTAATTTTAAAGTTCAGGGCTTGTCCTATACAGTCTCGCTGTTGACAAAGAACAAATATAGATCTACCACTCAATACACACAGTTTCATAATTCAATAGACAAAAAAACCAGTACATTGATCCAAATATTGGCAGAGAAATTAAAGCCCTCTGAAAACAGCGCCTTCCATGCTTGTGTTAGATCGTTTGTATTTACTTTTACGTTCATCTTAGTGTGCTTAGTTCTTTATCACTAATTATTCTTCACGAAAATGCAAGATGGACTAATTGGTATGTCAAAGTAAACAGGGTGTGAACGTCATCGCATGATTATGCGTTAAGATATGAGAGATTCTGAATGTTAAAAAAAAAAAATGTCAAGCGGCCAGGTTAAATTATTTATTATATGATTCATTATCCAAGTAGCTACTCATCATTTAAAACGTGAAATATGTATCTACATTACCAGTAATCTTTAATGAATTGTTTTAAAGAAACTAAATTTCATCAGTTAGCACTCAAATCAATTTTACACTGCTTTAATCGTAATTTAATGTTTTGTTTGATATTAGATCTTATTTCATCATTTAAGTTGGTGCATTTTATTTTTCATTTTTTACTGAGAATATTATACAGATATATTCTTAAACTACTGCAGTTAGGAATGCTGAGTAGCATATTTGACTCCCTCCTTCATTAAAATCCGATTCTTCTCTTCACATGTCACAGACAGAAATCCAGGATTTTTTTAATACCTCAATCTTTTTTTTTTTTTTTCATGTCTACGGTTTGACTATAAAACACATATATTAAGATACTTTTCTGCTTCGCTCAATACGTACCCTCGAAGATTAAGCAAATGTTAGCTTAAGTTCATTGGCTTAATATTTTATTCATCACGGGCAAGCAGATAAATCGTCCTTCTTCGATCCTTTGCATATTTTATTCATCACTTAATACAAATAGAATGTCAAAATCCGCTAAATGCACAGAAACAATTCCATTTCTAACGCTTCGGAGCACTGTTTGTGGGACTGGAACATCCGATGAAAACGCCCGTGGTTATAATTTAAGATAATATTTTACAGAAATTGAAACAAAATTCCATGAAACAACATGAATTTCCTGATGTCGAACGTATTAACGTCAATTCGACTAAACAAAAGCATTCTATATATTCATAAGCCAGCGTTTCTCAACCGCTGTGTCGCGAATACATATCAGGTGTGTCGCGAGATTTTTAATGTTTTCTAATATCTCACTAGTTTTAAGTTTGATGTCTTCTTATACTTCTGATGGCAATATTTATTTCTCATATTCCTGCTTAAGAGTCATAAGTTTCTATGTTAATATGTTTCTATTTAAGAGTCTTATGTAATTTGCTTGCGAGATTTGTATCTCATAGTTGTTCTATAATTAAAAAATGTACTGTATGTATTTTTAAATGTTTGCTTTTCTGTATTTAGCGGGGGAAAATCACATGCAGGAGTGTCGCGAAGGTTTGAAACGTACACCTTGTCTCAAAAAGGTTGAGCGCATTCTTTATTGGTGTTTTGAGGCAAAAATTTTCAAAGTCCAACTTCGGGTATCTTCGGGAAATAGTAAACCAGGTTCGAACCTCCAAACCAGCCTTTGCTATCGGGAAAAAGTTAGCAGATGGGTTTTTCTTCTTTTAAATATAATAAGACTTGTTACCAAGTGTTGAAAAAAAGCAACATTGATTGAAATATTTAATGATACAATATTTCGAAACTTTGTATTAATGTCAGCTCATGTTTGTTTGTCATTTAGCTCTCCGTACGTAATGGAACATTTAGAAACGTAAACGAATCTTTCCATATGTAAAAGAATGCTCAAAGTTAAGACATAGAATATAATTATCACCTGAGTACTAAAATAAAAGTCAAAGTAGAACAAAAACAGCGTTTCTAGTGGGTATGAATGTCATAATTTTCTTGAAAATCGCTATACATCGCTAAAAATACCTTAGCAGAAGTTCTTCTGTTAGCTCACTGGTAAGCTGTGGGATTTCAAATCCTAAGGTTGAGAGTTCGAATCCCATCTGGGCCAATGCTCTTTTAAAAATTATATTTTCCGCAATACATGAAAAATTATATAAAATAATGAAATTAAATACATCAGTTTTTATATATATAACATAATCATTGCAGAATGTAGTAATTATTATGTTTAAAATATAACATCTGAAATAGGTAGGTGTTCACAGTAGGTCTGTATTATATATAGAGAATGTTAAATACAAGTTAAGAAACTCGATAACTAGCAATAAATAAATCATATAGTGTATTGATTTGCAGCTATTTGTCATACAGATGTAACTTCTCAATATTCTCAATACAGCATGTCATTTACATTCGTGAAATACAGTATATTCCTACGGATATAGAAAGTGTGTAAACAGAGTATCCAAAGTCGGATCCTGCTTCAAGACACATAACTTTTCCCGATCCCCTTAACGTCACGGGAAGAAACACAAATTCTCTTTAGAACGGAATATCGTTACTTAGAGTCTCATTCGAATACGTTGAATATGCTTTTGTATATTCATATATATATATATATATATATCTCTCTCTCTCTCTCTCTCTCTCTCTCTCTCTCTCTCTCTCTCTCTCTCTCTCTCTCTCTCTCTCTCTCTCTCTCTCTCTCTCTCTCTCTCTCTCTCTCTCTCTCTCTCTCTCTCTCTCTCTCTCTCTCTCTCTCTCTCTCTCTCTCTCTCTCTCTCTCTCTCTCTCTCTCTCTCTCTCTCTCTGTCGCTTTGTTTATGTGTTGCGGAATATCCCAAGTTGAATACAACATTTGCAAAGTATATGACCATCAGAGTCATGGAATACCGGAAATTGAAAGTCGTGTTTCTTCAGTTGGATTTGCGTGTTCATGTTAGCTCACTGGTAGAGTACGGGCTTGTTAATAAGGTCGTCTTGAGTTCCAAAGCCTGCAGAGAATTATCTTTTTTTTTTTTAGTAGAATTGCACAGAAATCGGATTCAAGGAGTG